>NC_044062.1:7128641-7191141 GCF_902167405.1 Gadus morhua
ACATAGCTCTCCAACACGACTTCCAAAAGCCTTTCCACATGCAGTGTGCACCCCCGTGCACATTGCATGTTCTGCTTAGAGAGCTGGAGGCATCACATGAGTAATCAAAGTACATTTTATTTGAGGTTCTTTTCATGGTACTACAAAGATTCCAGACAAAGGGATACACCAATTTTTTTTACAATAGAGGTAGGTAGGATATATGCATATATATATATATGCACACACACACACACACACAACCACACACCTACATACATATACATATATATATATATATATATATACATACATATACATATATATATATATATATATACATACACACACATACCTACCTACCTACCTACCTACCTACCTACCTACCTACCTACCTACATACCTACATGTATATATATATATACATACACATATATATATACTCACATTCACACACAAATATTAACAATTCCGTAAACCAGTGGCACGGTGGACAAACGACACACAGAAGTACACCAGAGACATGCATCACATGACGCGGTCACTGACCCCGCCTCCAGCGCCGCCCCCTCGGCTGCGGCGACCCGCCTCTTCAGCTCCCTGGAGATGTGGAGAGCCTCGGCCCGCTGCATGTCCGTCATGGTGCAGAAGGACGCCACTCGCTGGTCTGCAGGAGCACAGGGGACGAGGGGGCGGGGTTAAGAGACTGGCTGCCTTTAGCCCCGCCCCCCCGCGATACAGTAGTTAAAAAGGTCCTCTATTGACGAGCAGCGGCATGCAGCTAAAGGAAGAGAAGAGCGATGTGTGGTGGTTGACTGGTTAGTTGGGCGATGCATCGTGGTTAACTGGTTAGTTGGGCGGTCGATGGTGTTTAATTGGTTAATTGGAGGATGCATGGTGGTTAATTGGTTAATTAGACAACGCATGGTGGTTAATTGGTTAATTTGGCGAAGCATGGTGGTTAACAGGGCAATGCGTCGGGCGTGGGGCATGGGGCTAGAGTGGGGGTGGGGGTGCTCTCTAACCAAGGGGTGATGGATGGGTGCCCCCTTTTGTCGACACTCCCTCACTTCTGTTCACTGTGATCCACGACCAGGGAACAACCAAAACAGGGGGGATCGAAACGAAAAGGACATCCTGGAGACTAAGGGAAGGGGGCATTCCCTGGGGGGCCCCTCCCAGACCCCCCCCCCCCCCCCCGCACCCCCCCCCCCCCCCCTCCCTCGGTGTGTGTAAACGTAACAGCTGGTTGGATCAGAGTGGCGGGCCGCCCTCCAGATAGCTCAGACGCCAGGCGTGGCTGCTCCACCGTGTCAGGCCCTGAAGCTTAGCCGCAAAGCCCCACGGAAACCAGCACGACGGCCCTGGTACGCACAGGGAGGACGGATCGTCTCTGTGTTTACCCCCCCCCCCCCCCCGGTTCTCTGTGAAGTCCTCTGCCTGAACGTCTAGATAGGGAGGATCTGCATATTCATAGGGGAGATTTAAGAAAGCCCCTCCATTAAATTAGCTCCAAATGAAAGATAATTCCCCTTGAAGACAATGGCTGATCCTGCCCAGAGCTTCGATCAGACGGGGGGGGGAAACCAACTCGATTTACATATGAATGTGGACCCCCCCCCCCGCCCCCCCGTACACACACACACTCCACTCCTTCTTCCATGTTCAATGGCTGCATCATGAAGATTAAAGACTTCTTCAGGAGTGGAAGATCCACAAGCCATTTCAACTTGACATCGTGACACTAACATCCTGGACTCATTTGGAACAACATAAGCAACAGAAGCTCTGCCATCATCGTTGTTTGTGTAGGAGGACACGCCACTTGTGTAAATGGGAGAGAATATCCCAGGAATAGTTGTGCCAATGATTACACAAAATGTGTTCTGTTGTTGTAATTGGACAGAATTGATTTTCATCTAAAACTCTCATTATTGCCAGGGTCAAAAGAGGGCACTGCATTTAATTAGCTGTGGCAAGCTGTGCTGAACATTAATTTTATGTGAATAAACATGAACGGTCCAAACAAACTCCAATCATCCACATCACTTAACCATTTGTTGAAAAGCAGGAGCCAGATCTGCGAGAGGAGTACAATTCGATAAGCAATCTCTGGTGTGCGTTCATCCAAGTTTTAATAAAGGCAGGTTAAACAAATATGGCTCAAAATAACCGTTCGTATGCTAGCCAACAAGGCTCCAGTTCTCTCAGAGACATGGTTGTGCCAATTGTGCCGATACCACTGCCAGCCACGCATCTTTACGAGTGGCAGCTGTGGTTCCACGCCAGGCTTGGGGAACGCCATCAAGAAACCAGTGAAACCACTAAACATTGCCAGGCAGTCATTCGTTATCACAAATGAGTGGTCGCAAGCTAGTAGCCACGCTAGCGTATCCCTGCTTGACACCAGAATAAATGACCCAACTGGTACGTCATGGGAGGGTTTTCAGTTTTGTTTTGATTCGGGTGATTGATGAACAGAATGTGAGCCATGAGCCATGGGCACACTACTTCTGAGCGTATGGAAATGAATATGGTGATGGTCCCCATGAAAAAGCGGAGGGATGTGTCATTGCTAATTAAACGAGAAAGCGAATTTCAGGGAAAAGACAACTCTATTCTTACACTACAAGGCCTCTCTTGGCAGTTACTAATTGTCCATGTCCTCTGACTAGACTACCCTGTGGGTGTATGGAAATTCCCGAATGAGAGAAAATCCTCGTTAAGCCAAGTGTTTTGCTCGTCTCGGGCCCCTTAGTCAACACTATCTCCTTCGCACTCGCGCAAAGAACTGCATATTTGGCTCATCACACGAACAAGAGGAATGACGCTCATAAAGCAGACCGGGGAGGCAATTCATCAACGCACACATGGCTGTAGCAGCACAGAAGACATAGGCTTCAAGCAGATATATGTATATATACTGTATATACACATATATATGTATACATATATATGTGTGTGTATATATATATATATATATATATATATATATAAATGTGTATATATATTGTGTATGCATATGGACCATCTGTAGGCAGCTCCTCCCTGAAGAAGGACATCATCACACTAGTCCGCGCACCATCCTTAGACTTTAATGGCTGTAGGCGTTGCGGGAAGGAACTCCAATCACTCCGAGCTATCAACCCAAAAGCTTAATTGTAAAAGCCAGCGGTGGGGACTCTGTGTCTGAGTGGCGACCCGCTGGGTTTATGGTGTGAAGATTGGCACTATGTCTACGCTTCAGAACGAGCGCTTATTTTTCTGTTTGTGCTTGACGGGGCTCGCAGCGGGGGGTCGCTCCAGGCACAGACACAAATAGCCGAAGGGGGAGTGGCTAGGAGCAAACCCATCTCCTCACACTCGGCTTGGAGGTGCGCACATGCCCACACGCACGCCCACACACACACACTTACACACACACACACACACACACACACACACACACACACACACACACACACACACACACACACACACACACACACACACACACACACACACACACACACAAGCAGCTGCACAAACAAGCAAGCACGAGTGTTTTTTAATCAGGCTTGTGCAAGCATACCCACACATACCCCAACAC
Organism: Gadus morhua; assembly: GCF_902167405.1. NCBI lineage: Eukaryota > Metazoa > Chordata > Actinopteri > Gadiformes > Gadidae > Gadus > Gadus morhua. Next base: position 7,132,210 of record NC_044062.1, read on the forward strand.
ACACCCCTGACGCACACACACACACACACACACACACACACACATACCCCGACACACACCCTGACCCACACACACACACATACCCAGACACACACGCGGAGGGAGATAGAGAGGCTAAGCAGCTAGGAGGCGGAGTTATCGCAGGGAGCCAGCGGCGCTGAGCGGGTTACCTTCGAAGGCCCGCGCCGCATCGACCAGGTGGGTCCAGTCCAGGTTGGAGGCAGTGTCAGGGAGGGGCATGAGGCCCGGGTCGCTGGCCTTGGACCTGTCCACCAGGGAGCCGTCAGAGAACCAGAACTCATCTGCGTGGGGAGGGGCGGAGGCGCACGGGGTGGGGGGTTGGGGGGGGGGGGGGGAGACGGTCAGGCACTTAGATCAGCGCCTAGAGGCCGGGACCCCCACTACACCCTCTGCACCCCCCGCACCCCAGCCGCCTGTCAGCTTGCACCGGTACCGGTACCGTCGGGGGGGGGGGGGGGGGGTCTCTCGGAGACGGGGGGACGTAGGAGGAGAGCGGGGGGGGTTGACCGTGACCGTGGGTTCCATACTCCCCCATCAGTGACACGTTAGAGGAGTTAGGGTTTGTAGAGCACCCCTGAGGACACTGAATCATACTTCACGTCCCGTCCTGGAAATACCTTGTCGAGTGGAAGCAGCAGGAGGCTGACCCGGGCCAAACCGTCACCACAGAAGTCTCGTCCCCGGTACTGTTTTCACTTATGTCCCCCGGTGGGAACGGAGGAGCAGACGATTGCACATCCAAAGCCTCCAAAGCACTGATTGAGCGTAAGAATTCACCCCCGTTTTGAGAGCGATCCATTCTAGAGCCGTCTGAAAGAGCCTCTGCCAGTAGCGGCAAATTAATAGGATCTGTACTCTGGGAAACAAAACGGGCTCTCTGCATTTGCTCTGAGGCGAGCTCGGTGTTGAGGGCTCCACTCACACGCTGGCACCTTCTACAACACATTCCACAGAGCACTGTCTAAGGGGCGATAAATGAACTTGTCTTTGTGGATGTCTTCATGTTTCAATCAATGCCACTCTCTCTCTCTCTCTCTCTCTCTCCCTCTCTCGCTCTCTATCTCTCTTACACCCCCTCTCTCTTTGTCTCACGCTTCCTCTCTCTCTCTATCTCTCTCCCTCTCACTCCCCCTCTTTCTGTCTCTGTCTCTCTCGCTCCCTCTCTCTCTCACACTCTTTCCATCCCTCTCTCCCTCTCCCCTCCCTCTCCTTCTCTCTTTCTCTCTCACTCTCTACCCCTGTTTCTCTCTCTCTCCCTCTCTCCCCTCCCTCTCCCCCTCTCTCTCCCACTCTCTCTCTCTCTCTCTCTCCCTCCCTCCCTCCCTCTCGCTCCTCTTGAAGGCGAGTGGGAACTTGATAAACAAGTCCCCGCGGCGGCGGCTACGCGATTAGAGACGCACGGGGAGACGAGAGCCACAGGGATAGAAGAGGAGGAAGAGAGGAGAGGAAGACACAGACCCAAACCCCGAGGTGCCACTGACAATCTCCCTTTCAATTTACCTGCCACGGCGGATCCAGGAGTGATTCCCTGTTTACCCAATTGGACCGCTTGAGTGTGTAGGAGGGAGATGAGCGAGGGAGACAGAGAGCGATTTCCTGACTACCCTTCAAAACAATCAGCGATCCATCAGGCTGACAGGCAGGAGCGGCCAAACAGAGAAACATCTTTCCCAGAAGTCATTTGCGGTCTAACCAGAGACCTGCGGACGATGGGGTGGCGGTGGTGGTGGGGGTGGGGGTGGGTCGGCAATGAGGAGCCGGAGGTGGGGGAAGCAGGAGGCAGGAAGTGGAGGGGGGGGGGGGGGGGGGGGGGGGGGGGGGAGGGAGGCGGGAGGTGACGGAATGACGAGCGCATGGGAACATCATGTATGACAGACGAGGTGACACTTGAGATGGAGGAACAGGAGCGTCAACGTCACTAATCTCTAGACTCAGGATGTGGAGCCGCGCTGGAGGAGCCCGGCCCCGCCCACACGCTTTCACCGCGGCGCACTCAGCGCCCGGTGGCGGGTGGCGCCGGTGGGTGGTGCCGGTGGAGGCGGTGAACGGAAGAGTGGGTGGAAGGGGAGCTCGGGGGCCGGCGGCCACGACAGGTGTCGGCGTTAATGCAGACGGAGGGGGCGGGCCCGGGCCGGTCCAATTAGCGGACTATATCGGGGGGAGCCAAAACAAAGGCTCCGGCGACACACGGCGCACAAGAGCCTCTTCAGACGAGTGTCTATATCCTGTCGCTCGACGCCTGGTGCCAGCGGACCAGGAATGCTAATCCCACAGAGCGACACTCCCCCAACCCCCCCCCCCCCCCCCCCGTTCCCCACACACGCTCACACTCCCCCCCGCACACCTCCAGCCCTGCCCTGATGCTAAGGGCCATTTCAAGGGTTCCCGGTCGCACTCGCCCTCCTTCAAAGGAGAGTCTGTACGCTGGAATCTGAATGTATACGGTGTGTACATTCAGTCTTCTGTCTTCTGTTTGATACTGTAAGAGTGCTGCTCCCTCTTAGCCATGCATTCAGAATGGGCGCCTTGGTTGTGTGTTTGTGTGAAATATGGCCGGATTTCATGGGGAAGGGGGGTGAGACTGCTCAGATCCTCGGCCGGAAGAAAATCGGTCAATCACAAACCTACCGATTCCCAGGAACGGAAACACGATTGGTTGAATTAAATATAAAGCGAAAGAGAGTGAAACGCCCAGTTCAACCAGGTTTGAGCCAGTCAACTAAAGTCTGATTTGTGAGAGAGTGTGCGTGCGCGTGTGTGCATGTTTGTGTGCGTATGCTTGTACATACACTACCGTTCAAAAGTTTGAGGTCACCCAGACAATTTTTCATCTGTGCTAACATAATTGCACAAGGGTTTTCTAATCCTCACTTAGCCTTTCAACACGATTAGCTAAACAATGTACCATGAGAACACAAGAGTGATTGTCGCTAGAAATGGCCCTAAAAAATCAGCCGTTTCCAGCTAGAATAGTCATTACCACATCATCAATGTCTAGACTTCTTATTGATTTAATGTTATCTTCATTTAAAAAAATAGTTGCTTTTCTTGTGATCACTTAAAAAAATAGTTCATTTTTTAAGTGATCCCAAACTTTTGAGCGGTGGTGTATGCGTGTGTCTGTGGCCTGCTTGTGTGTGTGTGTGCATATGTGTGTTCGATTGTGTGCCTATGCATGTTCGTATGCGTATGCATGTGCGTGTGTGTGCATGTGTGCATGTGTGTGCGTCTCTGTGTGCATGTGTGTATGTGTGTTTACATGTGCTTGTTTGTGTGCACATGCGTGTGCCTGCGCATGTGTGTGTGTGTGTTCATGTCAGTGTGCGGGTGTGCATCCGTGTGTGTGTGTGCGTGTGTGTGCATGTATGTGTTTGTATTCGTGTGCGTCTGCGCGTGTGTTGGTGTGTGTCTGGTCCCCGGTCGGCACTCACTCCTCAGGCTGGGCGCCCCCTGCTGGTGATGGACGATGCGCGGCGGCAGCGTGCTGTGGTAGGCGGGCGTGGTGCTGAACAGGATGTCGTTGGGCAGCGCCTGGTCCAGCATGGAGCTGCGGGAGCTGCCGTACGACGAGCCCTTCCTGTTGCCGCTGCTGCACACGCTCTCATCCGACAGGGTCCGGTACACCGAGCGCCGGGGGGAGGAGGTGCCCGCCACCGACGTCTGGGGGGGGGGGGGGGGGGAGAGAGAGAGAGGGAGAGAGAGAGACATTGAGTTAGAGAGGGAGATTGGGAGGAGAGAGAGAGAGAGAGAGAGAGAGAGAGAGAGAGAGAGAGAGAGAGAGAGAGAGAGAACGAGAGCGAGAGAGAACGAGAGAGAGAGAGAGAGAGAGAGAGAGAGAGAGAGGGAGAGAGAGGGAGAGAGGGAGAGAGAGAGAGAGAACAAGAGAGAGAGAGAGAGAGAGAGAGAGAGAGAGAGAGAGAGAGAGAGAGAGAGAGAGAGAGAGAGAGAGAGAGAGAGAGAGAGAGAGAGAGAGAGAGAGAACAAGAGAGAGAGAGAAAGAGAGAGAGAGAGAGAGAGAGAGAGAGAGAGAGAGAGAGAGAGAGAGAGAGAGAGAGAGAGAGAGAGAGAGAGAGAGAGAGAGAGATTGGAAAGAGAGAGAGACGCATTACAGTGATGAGATGATTTGGCAGGATAGACACATTGAGGTGGAGGGAGGGAGGGGGGAGAGTGAGAGAGTAAGAGAGAGCGAGGGAGCAAGAGGGAGCGAGGGAGAGAGAAAGGGAAAGAGAGTGAGTGAGTGTTTGAGAGAGTGAGAGAGCGAGACATAGGATAGACATTGAGCTGATTCCTCTGGGCCGCTGGCCACTCTCTTCTGTCCATTACTTCCGACTGCACAGCAGGCAGTCGGCTTACAAAGTATAAACACTGGGCTGAAGGCCGCGAGCTAGAGGACAGATGTGTGTGTGTGTGTGTGTGTGTGTGTGTGTGTGTGTGTGTGTGTGTGTGTGTGTGTGTGTGTGACTGTGTGTGACTGTGTGTGTGTGTGTGTGTGTGTGTCATAGCTAGAAAGAAACACGTGTTTAATTGACATGTGTATAAGCTGTTATGGTAAGGAATGCTAGGATGGTAGGATCACTAAGACTCACGTTTCGTACAAAACCTCTAGAGGTGAAATATCGCCTGATGAGCTTTTGATGGCTCTTCTGTTAGCCATTACAAGCTGTTTGAAAGTCTGCCTTTTCCTGTGTATCAGTTACATCACAAGTGGGAGTGTCCACCTAGATGTATGATGGTTGGCTGAGCAACATGCTACAGTCCACTGGGTAGGCTGGTAGACTAATCTATTCAAAAGGCTTGTAATGGCTAATCACACTCACACCTGGGTGGCATGATATCACTCCTTTAACACTTTAACACTTTCTTTAATATAAACACTGTTAGCATGACCTGTGCGTGTCATCTGAGCGATGGTAAAATATATCTCGCCATTTCAAAAATAAAATCAGTCTCTATATGAGACCAGTTAGAGGTCACGTAGAGGTCAAAGGTTAAGGTCAGGCTGAGCATTAATAAACGATGAGCGACTTTGAGGATACCACGCCCTTAAGGGTCAGACCCTCTAGACCAGAGAGACACCACACCGGGTCTGGACTTCAGAGAGCCATGACACCCCCAGCCATAACTTAGAAGATCCCTCAGCTGAACACACAGCCGACCGCTAAGCCCTCAGCCGTCCGTGACCGGCCCGTCTCCCCCCGTACGCCACCGCGACACGGATCAGTAGCGGGCAGCCACATGTGATGCGCGAGGCCGCCCTCCGGATCAGTATCTGCTGCCCGCGTTTGGGTTTTCCAGCTGAGACCATTCCCAGACCGTGCCCACAGGCCAACACCCAGAGAGCTCCATTTCAAAGACACCTACCTCCACCGCCCTCTACACACACACGCACGGATGCACGCACACACACACACACACACACACACACACACACACACACACACACACACACACACACACACACACACACACACACACACACACACACACACACACACACACACACACACACACACACAGATCCATGGTGAGAGCTTTTAGGTCGGGAATCTTGCTCTTAAGATAAATACTGGAGTGAAAAAAAGCGTAGACTTCGGATAGATCCTCGGTTGCTTCCTTCCAATATTTCCCAAACCAAACTCTTTACAAGATTAAACCTCATATGGAGCGCTCCCATCAGAACTTTTAACAGGATTTGCCGCTCTCTTTGCATAAAGCAGAAATAGCACCCGGCAGATTAACTGTACCCGTAAATGGTAGCGGAGCAAATAAAAACATTTGCTAAAATAAAATATATAAAAAACATTCTTCGTCGTCTATTCATTCCATCTCCTAGCTCATCCCGGTCTACGTTACATCACGGCACTGGTGGAATTAACCTCCAGTGATCCCTACTCATGAAATATTGTATTAATCAAACCTGCGCGCTTATCGCTGCTTTCATGTGAAGTGTGTCTAAATCGGACTAAATCCCCCTGCAGCTGCCAGCGGTTCCCAGGCGGAGTTGGCCTGCCGTGAATTCTGAAAAGCTGCTTTGCCACGCAGCCCGTTCTCTCGTCACTCCTCCAGGTAACCAGGCTGCAACCAGGTACGCAACCAACCCAGACGGCATTCACTGGAGTGTTCAGCCCGACAACACGTCAACCGTCCATACAATGCCCTTTGAGGTCCAAACGGCAGGATGTGCTAAACATCCCCCCATTCAGGCGTGGGGCGCCGAGAGGGGAGAGACGGAGGCAGCGCCGGTGAAATGCCTTCCTTGACGTCAAGCGCACAATAGTTGGTCCGTCTGTGCGGTGGCAGCCGTCCCAAAGGACACCGTAGCTGGCAAGGGGAAATGTTTGTTTACCTGTCGCCGAACCCATAACACACACACACATGCACACGTGAACATTGACACATATACATGCACGCACACACGCACACACGCACACACAATGGTGACGTGGGGCATCGACAGGAAGTGACGGGCATAAATTAACCTTGGGCCCCTGAGCCTGACTGCTCAGGAGATTAAAATTGTCAGATTATATTGAATTAGGAATAAATCTTCGAAATGTCCAGCGTTGACGTTTGTACTGTAATTTGATTCATCTGTGTGCCAGGGGATGTGATTGGAAACATGCACCACCAGCATGACGTGCTCAAAAGCCAACATGTGTATGTGCTTGTGTGCATTTGTGCGTGTACATTTCTGTGTGCGTGCACGCGTGTGTGTGTGTGTGTGTGTGTGTGTGTGTGTGCACAGGAGCATGGTTTGGCTGCGGGCCCTCCCTCATGCATCCATCTCTCCTGGTATTGCATTTTTTCCCTCCAAACACATTCAATATTATCCTTGTTTTTCATATGGGGTGGATGAGATTACAGCCATAGTGGGTCTGGGCATTCACCAAGCAGTACCAGACCAGGGCTGATTACACAGCCTTTCATCTCTGCGGAGAACAGGGAACGCAATGAAATGAGGTGAAATCACAGCGGCCAACCCAGCCACCTATTTTCATTTCTAGACTAGACGGGTGTGTTCACACTGGACATTAAATACACCAGGACCACAGCGACCGACGGCGGCAACAACCAATCAGTGCACTGAACTACAAAGAGCCCGTGAGCGTTGTTATCTCAAAGCACATTTGTGCCAGTAGCCCTGGCTATCTGTGTTCCCTGTGTCGGCCTATTTTCCCCCCCTTTTGTGATCTCTCTCTCTCCCTCTCTCTCTCCCTCTCTCTCTCTCTCCCTCCCTCTTTCTCCCTCCCTCTCACTCCCTCTCTCCCCCCCTATCTCTGGCACTCTCTCTCTCTCGTTCCCTGGCTCTCTCCCTCTTCCTGCTCCATGGGTGTAATGCATGCGTATTAGAATCGAGCAGCATCCTAAAATAACCCATTTGTATGTCTCCAGGGCCCCTTCCTGCTAGATAATGGAGTGTGGGAAGGGAGGGGGCAGTGTGTTCACGTTTGTGTACGTGTGTGTGCATGTGTGTGTGTGTGTGTGTGTGTGTGTGTGTGTGTGCATTAGAGGGGGGGGGGGGGTTACTCATGATGCAATTAATAGATTCAGCAGGGACCCAGGGACATCTAACACGGACGCCCCTTCTCTGCGACTTCCTTCTCCTTTTAATCCGTGACATCCTGCCTGAGCAAACTCAGGCCACCATCTTTAATTAGATTAAGCCCAGCGCACGCCCGGGCCTCAGAGCCTAGGAGGGGGGACTGAAGGGTCCTTGTGTGGGGAGGAGAGGAGCCGGCACGCGGCGGAGCCTGAGCACGGAGCGCTGATAGGCAGCAGATGCTCCTCAGCTCCTCTTATCTTTAAGAGAAGGTTCTGGCTGCTTCGTCGCTCGCTCAGAAACGCCGTGTTGTGTTATGCGGAGGCTTGAAGCAGCACCACAGGGGCCCCGACGGCAGACTGGGTCTGCGTCGGACCACCGGTGGACTAAAGCAGCAAGATGTTGTTATGAGTACGGTTGCTTGTATTGAAGGTGCCACTTTTACCGTTCGGTAAAACATCATGGTCTGGTTATTTCGGGGTTCATAGGTTAACCTCACTGGTTCATGGTTGTGTTAGGAGGTGTGGTTGAGGATAGGTCCCTCCCCCTGGGCTTCTTTTACAGTGTTGCACACGACCTGCAGCCTGCTGATTCTTAAAGGTGAGTCAACTAACAAAATACAACGGAAGGAACAGCACCCTCTCTGGTGAAACAGGGGTTACTGCACGGGATGCTTATTGCTTGTTCAAAATGCAAAGTCAAGTGGTGTCACTTATAAAAAAAAAATATGCCGTTGTATATGCATAATTTATTGTAAGTTACACAAATTTCCATGCCCAGAGATGCCCTATTCTTAGCTTTACTGTTTGTTTACAAATCCACCCTTGGGAGGGCGACTGCAGAACCCACAGGCCATATTTCAGTTGTACTGAGAGAGAGAATGGGGTGTGGGAACAGCGATAGAGCTGAAAAAGCTGAACACGAGATTTGTTCTGTTCACACTTGGGGGGGAAAATGTCCCATTTAAGCTGCACAGCAACATCTGTTTTTGGGCTAACACAGCATCCCTGCTTTGTTTTTTGTGTGTTTCAGTTAACATTTACATTTGATTTAGGACATTTACTGACGACAGCCAGCTCATAAAGAGCAGTTAAGAGTGAGGCGTCTTGCTCAGGGACACCTCGACACTCGATCGAACTAGCAACCTTCGGTTCACAAGTCAATCCGCTCGACTCTGCAACGCAACATCAACCCCCGCCATAGCTCGTTCAACCACAAGAGAGAAACAACGCGATACCATGCGCTCAAAACAAATTCACGAGGTTTTAAGCGGTGGGTTGGGTCCCGCGGGGGGGCTCGCTGCTCACCGGTCTCCTCTCGTCCTCCTCCTGGGGGCTGTCTGGCAGCATCATCTTGAGGTAGTCCTCCTTGGTCATGCCGTGGAGCGAATCGGCCTCGCGCTGGGCCTCCTGGAGCCGGCAGGCCGCCTCCTGGGCGTAGAGTTGCCTGCGTGAAGGGAGACGGGGGAGCAGACAAGAGAGGAGACCCCACGGGGGGGCAAGTCAGGGGAGCGCTTCCACCAGTGCTGCAGAGTAGGGGGAGAGGGGATCTGGAGGCAGGCCGTTGGGGACGCGCCCGCCGCGCCGCGCCTCTGGTTCAAAGGTTAGCCAGCTGTTTTACTAATAATAGCGTGTAGCTATCAATCAAGGGGTGCAGCTGGATTCATTGCAACGTTTGGGGAATCACTGTTTGTGCATTTTGGCCTGCTTAAGCGGACCGTACCGGTGTCAATTCGCCTGATTGGTGCACTGCAGGTTTCTCCTCTCTACTGTGTATCGAGTGTGTGTCCAGTGTGTGTTTTAGTTGGTTGCTGTCTGCATATCCGCAAGTTCACTGCCCTTTGTGTCAAAAAACATATGGAGGAGTCATTCGGCCGTCAGTAAATACACTACTTTTGAAATATTACATGGGAAGCAACCTTCAACTGTGCACACGGACTGAAGTACAATCCCTGTTCTCCCTGCTTTTCTGCGCTTGGCCGCTGCCTCTGACATTCTAGGAAACAGGGAGCACCTGGCAAAGTCTTTCCGTGGTTCAAGGTCCAGAATGACACCGGTAGGGTCTTTTAAAGCAGCTCCACGGGGAACACGTTCAGGTGAGTTCAGGTGTGCGCTCCATGCTGAACCAGGTGAGCCAGGCCAGGTTGAGAGGGGAGGGAGGTGGACGGCAGGAGACGGGTGTAGGTGTGGGTCTCTACACCCCCGCCCCCCACCCCCCTGTGAAAGGCTAGGAGGAGCAGCTGAGGTGCGAGGCCGAGCGGCAGGGGAAGGAGGTGAGGGTGTGAGGGGTAGAGGTCGTAGACAGTTGGGGCGAGGTGGGGAGAGGGGGGGAGGTAAAACCAAACCGCTTACAACCGGGGAAACCACCGTGCTCAGACAACCACCATAGGAGACGCGTGCAGAGAGAGTGTAAGCCAGGGCTGGCAGGGGTCATGTGGCAGACTACCCCCCCTCCCCCCCTCCCCCCCCCACCCCCCTCACCTCAGGCAGGGAAGGTGACATATCGGAGGGAGAGAAAGAGCAGCACAGGGAGGTGGGGAGAAGAATGAACCCCCCCCCCCCCACACACACACACACACACACACACACACACACACACGCACACACACACACACACCCACACACAACGCCACCTCCATACACCAAACCTCTGGGGCAGCAGATCAGTGTCTGTCTGATGTTCTGGGGGGTAGTGGGGGGAGGGGGGATGGGGAGGGGGGGGGATGCTGTGTGTGCGTGCGGAGGTCATAAATATGATCCCTCCGACTGGTTGTTATGGCTACGAGGCCGGCGAGAACCCCCCTGTCTGTTTGGAACGCCGCCCGTGAGCGTGACAGAGCGAACGCTGTTGGCAGGGTGTGAGCCGGCCGCGGGGCGATCGACGAGACGGGGAGAGAGAGAGAGAGGGAGAGGGAGAGGGAGAGAGAGAGAGAGAGAGAGAGAGAGAGAGAGAGAGAGAGAGAGAGAGAGAGAGAGAGAGAGAGAGAGAGAGAGAGAGAGAGAGAGAGAGAGAGAAAGAAAGAGAGAGAGAGAGAGAGAGAGAGAGAGAGAGAGAGAGAGAGAGAGAGAGAGAGGGGAGAGAGAGAGAGGGAGAGAGAGAGGGAGGGAGAGAGAGAGAGGGAGAGAGAGCGAGAGAGAGAGAGAGAGAGAGAGAGGGAGAGAGACAGAGAGACAGAGAGAGAGGGGGGGGGGGGGGGAGAGAGAGCGAGACAGCGAGAGAGAGAGAGAGAGAGAGAGAGAGAGAGAGAGAGAGAGAGAGAGAGAGAGAGAGCGAGACAGAGAGAGAGAGAGAGAGAGAGAGAGAGCGAGACAGAGAGAGAGAGAGAGAGAGAGATACAGCCGGCTGGCGCTGCTTAAGACCTGTCTCGCCGCCACGGTAACCGAGCCTGAATAGGATGCTGCTGAATGGGATGCTGCTGAGGAGAATCGAGTTGAAAGAGGATGTGACCGATCCACAGGGATCCATGTAGTCGGAAACACTAAAAGGCTTGTCTGCGCACTCACTGAATAAAAACCGCTGAACACAGTCATCTACAACACAGGCCCTGATGATAAAAACGTACATTTCTCCAATAAAAACAACACATTATAATAAAAGTGTCATCATAACGATAATTATAATAATCATAATGATAATCATCAGCGTGTAATAACGAGGGGACAACTGCTGTGGTTGTGGTCGTTGAACAACAGCAGTTGTCCCCCAGCTCCCATCACAATGGGACTGGTGGACATTTAATGAGAGGGAGGGGGTGGTGGGGGGGGGGGGGGGGGGGGGGGGGGGGTGAGCCAGTGGGGTTCGGTGCTAAAACCCGGTCAGAGGAGCGGCTGAACCAGGGGTGGGCGTTGGTGCTGGTGGTGGGGGTAGTGGTTGGGGTGGGGGGACGAGCCGGGGGGGTTTTGGTGATAAGATCCAGGAGTGGGCGGTGGCAGTGCTGGGGATGGTGGTAGTGGTGGTAAAGGGTTGAGGCTGGAGCAAGGGGGGCGGGGGGGGGGGCGCAACACAGGGGGCCCGGGGCGGGGCAGACAGTGTGTGTACCTGGAATGCTCGGACAGCATTTTGAGCAGCAGAGCTAACAAGCCCTCGGCGCCTCTGCCAGAGTCGAGGAGGAGGAGGAAGAAGAAGAAGAAGAAGAAGAAGAAGAGACACGGCCGTGAGTTAGGAGGAGCTGCTTCCACATGGCCGGCCGCTCAACACATCGCTCGTTAGACAACGTTCCACAAGGCAACGGGGTTAGGGGGGGGGGGGAGGGGAGAGGGGAGGGCTTAGAGGTGTTGTTATAGCGATAGACGCCGGTGATATTAGTCCATTCATCCCGAGGCAGGAGTTACGCAAGAATGAAATGAAAGCGGAGGAATATATACGCATAAACACTCGGGAGGGTAAGGGGATTACTGGAGTTTTTTTTAATAACTCTCGCCCAAGATGAGTTGGGCGTGCGCTATCAATCACACCATCCCGAGGTGGGAGATTTTGCGGTGCAAATGGGATTTCTTGGGGGGGGAAACGGAGCTCGGGAAACGGGGACGGTGGGGGACTGTTCTTCCACAAGCATTTTCCATCCACGATCCTCGCACACAAACGCCTTAAACACACGCACACACACACACATATATACACACACAAACACACCTATGAACGCACACACAGATACAAGGGGGCTGGTGTTGAATCAGAGCAGCGTTTCAATTTCACTGTTAATGTCTCTTTGCGCCTCTGATTCTTCTTCATGCAATTCTGGCGTATATTTTATTGCATTACCTTTATAGTTCACAGCCTACCTGTGGGCATCCTTGAGTAAGAACCCTAAACCCACAACCGGTTATCTAAAGACTCTGAATTCACTATATTCTGAGTTAAATAAACCCATCCACTTCATGACTAAATCAGTCCCCATGTATTTCGATTTTATACAAGAAATGGATTCCACGATGAAAGAAGATAGTCCCGAAAAGGCGATTCTTCGGGCATCCATCTGCCGCTTGTGAAATGTGTTTATCGTGTTGATCGTGTTGATCGTGTTGATTGTGTTGATTGTGTTGATTGTGTTGATTGTGTTGACTGTGTTGTTCTGCTCGTGGCGGCAGCTCCAGGCCCGGGGCTCCCAGTGGACGTGCTGATGCCCAGCTCGGACCCCCGCCCCCCCCGCCGGCCCGGCCCCCAACCAGGGACGGGGCCTCACGCCGCTGATCAATAACCAAAAGCGACATGTGGCAAGCGTATTACGTCCGCGGCTTCATTGAGCGTATTTACTGTGCCGCTGTCGCCTTCAATCAGAGCCCGATTAAGTGCACCAGGGGGTGGGCTGGTGGACTAGAGTGTGCGTGTGCGTGTGCGCGTGCGTGCGTGCGTGCGTGTGCGTGCGTGCGTGTGTGTGTGCGTGTGTGGAGCTGAAGACGGTGCAGGCTGACACATCTCTACTGTGTGCTTAAAGGAGGGTGGTAAAGGAGTATAGACCTGGTTGTGTAGACAAGTGATTTCCTGTTTCCAGCTCTGTTTAGGCAACGTCTGTCCTCGATGTCAATGATGGCGCTGAAATCCGGTTTGCATACACTACAGCCCGCATTGTAAATCCAAGCATGCAAAAGAACAGCATCCTCACAGGGTACAAGCACGCACACACGCAGACACCGCACACACACACACACACACACACACACACACACGCAGACACCGCACACACACACACACGCAGACACCGCGCCCCACACTCCCACACACTCACCCACACTCTGTATTGTCGGGGGGTTCCTGGATGCAGTGGGCATCGTCGGTGGTCTCCGTGCCCAGTGAGAGCTCTGAGCCAGGCTCCTGTCCACACGCCTCTGAGCCGGGACCCACCCCAGGCCCAGGCCCTGTCTCGGGCCCGGGCCCTACACCCGCGCTGCTGGCCTGGGGGATGGTGTAGGCCCTGGAGGAGTCGGTGGACACACAGTATCTGGCCCCGCGGGCCAGGGGACTGCCAGAGTGGTGCGAGCCACTGAACCGCGTGGGACACAAAGACCCCACCCGCCACGTCACCGCCCGACACAAAAAGGACAAACGGAAAAAAAGTATAGAAAAACAAAGTTACAAAAACAAACCCATCAGACCTCAGAACAATAAGTCAACAGATGTCACCAGGACGACCACGAGACGAGCCGAATCTCAAAGCATCCTCTAAGAAGTAGAAAGGTAGAAAAACAGATCCTCTTTATTAGTCCCCTCCCCTCCCCAGAACCCCAAAACTGCACTTGGAGAAGCCCATACCAATCATCTAGAGAGCAGGGTATTGCAGCAAATACAGCGCACCCCTCACATTGAGTAAGGGAGGACATTAAATGGCAGATTCCCTGCTAAACCCCCCCCTCTGAGCAGACCACTCGGCTGCCTTTGATCTGCCTGTGAATTCCTATTACAAAGACGTCGGTGGAAGTGGCGGCAGCCTTGCTCTCTAATTGCCCCTGGCCTCCAATTGTCAACGCTGCGGACATTTGGTCTTTCATCTCCCGACGCTCAATCGGATTCTACCTATTCCATTGGCGGGCTTTGATTCTAGGCCACTTCACAAGCTGAAGAGTTCCCCGATCAGAATAATAAAAATGCTTTACTGAAATGGATCAGACCGAATTTAATTTCTCATTAAATTAGTCAATCAGTTTTTAGCGACTGAGTTTCATCCCGAGACACAGCGTCCCTTTGTTTCCATATTCATCGCCATCTGTCGCGACACCTTGCAATATGATTTCCTGCTGCTTTTCGCTGCTTCTTCAGGAGACATCCGGGTGTCAATGGCAGTTAAATCAGGAACACACAGAGTACACATCCCCCCTCTTCTCCTTAATGTTACACGCCTCGAGTTAGACAGCTCTGGCACTCCCCTTCAAACCAGCGTGTGATGCAGTCGGATGGGGTCAACACCGCCCCTGTATGGGGCGACCAGCCCAGAGGGATGCACGGTGGATTTTAAGAAGCTAGGGTAGATCAGTTTCTGTCCTTTCCCCGCTTTCCCCTGAGTTCATCTGCCGGGGAGGGGGGAGATCCATCAAACCCCGGCTCTGTAGGAGAGGGGGGGGGGGTGAAGACGGATCCCCCCCTCCGTCCCCCCCTTCCCTCTCGCCCTGCTCCCCCCGTGGCTCAAGCAAGACAGCCCCCGTGGCTTCTCTGAGACCGGCACAGCAAGGTGGAGCAGGCCACCGGTCAATACCCAGGGAGGGGGAAGAAGAGAAGGTCAGCGAACAGCCAGCGTCTTCCAGATGTGTGTTAGTGTGTGTGTGTGTGTGTGTGTGTGTGTGTGTGTGTGTGTGTGTGTGTGTGTGTGTGTGTGTGTGTGTGTGTGTGTGTGTGTGTGTGTGTGTGTTTCTCTGTGTTTTCAGTAAGGATATGTTCAAGCTGACAGGAAACCGGTCGATGAAAGTAGGTTAATGCTAAATAAACGCTACTAATTCACTTTGTTTTGGTGCATGTGCTAGCATACGACCGCTCAGTACATCTCAACCCCACAGATCGTGTGCTAGATCGCCCGTTACCGTTGACAACCTGTGATTTCTCCCCCCATGGAGAATTAAATCAATAAGCTGATACAGGAGAGACAGAACAGACCACCGATCGATGTGCCTTCATCTCGGGAACTTAGACCTACGCAAAACGTAAACATAGCGATCGCCCGTGGCGATGGCGCACGCGAAGGGGTCTGTAACACACACCCCAAAACTTTAAGACTCAAATTCAAGACTCACTTGTTCAGAGTTCACCTAAACTCTGCATAGTATCCCCCCGTACCCCCGACACCCCTCTTACGCATTGTGTAGCATCTTATCCTAGCTATCTTTGTTGTTTACGGGGAATGGGTTAACCTAGCGAATGTTAGTGCTTTGCACTTCGTTCTAAAAAATTCCTTACTGTACAGAGAGTGATTTATTGTTTTTCCTTCTTCTGACAAATGTACTTGTTGTGCAAATTGCTTTCACTAAAAGCGTCTGCTAAACGCCCTGAATGTATATCCCGAAACACACTTGAGGCCCCGAGGCGGACCGCGCAGCGCTCTCGACCGGCCTACCGCACCTGGAGTGGGACGAGATCTCGCTGAGGTCTCCCAGGCTGCCCTCCATGATGGCGGCGGCGTAGCCCTGCGGCAAGTACATCTTCCCGTGGTCGTCCTCCGAGGCCGCGTCCTCCGCCAGCTCCGACGGCCACGGGTGCGCCTGCTCGCCCCCCCGCACCTGCAGGAGGTGCCGCGCCCCGGGGGGCATGCAGGGGTTGGTGTCGATGCCGCTGTCGGTGGACGCGCCCTTGATGTAGGTGAGGCCCAGCATCTCGGGGTCCATGAGGTCCCCGGAGCCAAAGTGCTTCTCGTCGCTGTTGCTGGAGGCGTTGCTGGAGAGGGTGTTGCTGCTGGAGTGGCTGGACGTCTTGTCTCCCGTCTGGCATCGTCCGTGGAGGAGAGGAGGGGAGACACGTTCAATTATGATTAGTTCATTTCGTTTTATGTTTATTGGTGTTTTTTATACAGGGGGCAGCGCACTGTTAAAAGTAACGGCAGAAGAGTTAGATAGCAGTTTAATTAGATCTGTTGTCCCCGGGCAGTTGGAACAAGAGCAGCAAATACACAACGTAAAACAGCATCATTCATAAAGTCCATCAGTGTGACATAAACACAGTCAGTGTAACAATTACTATGAATACAAGCAGATCATTAGTGGTGACAGTTTTGTGCTCACCTTGGCCAAAGCTTGAGGCTAGTTTAAACACTACAAATCTTCTTGGGTATCAAATGAGAATATAGCAGTGATACTGTAGCAGAGAACTAGGGTATGCATATATCTGTGTGTGAGCGCAGGGTGTGATATAGTGCTTGATCATTCAACAAACTCTTTTGAATTAGTGATCGTCTTTTTTTAGTACATGTACAGTGGCTGTACTCTCGGCGGTTGAAACAGAAACTTTTAGTGGTTCTTTAAGACTGCATCCCAAAAAATAAGTAAGACGAATATAACATCATTCCACTGAATATCCACTTCATTTTCTCTTTAAATGTTTAATTTAGACTAGATCAGCAAACATGTAGATCCATAAATAATAGATTTTGCTACACTCTGGTGTTCAATATGGCCGACCAGGGGAATCTTCTTTGAAACCACAACCACAAGTTAACTTCCAAACTTGACTTTCTTTCCGGCTCTCACTGCTAATAGTGTTGGCTCACTTCCCTTTACCCCTAAAGAGCTAGCGGAAAAAAGAAATAATAATCTCTGGCATGTATAGGAAACCTAGAGAGCCAAACAAAGGGTTCTCATGGACTCGATCTAGCACACGCTCTGAGCCCCAGCGCTGTTAGCGCTGAGCTGTTAGCGCTGAGCGGCAGCCAGCGGCGCAGTGAGCGAGAGAGAGGTGAGGGAGGAGACGGAGAGAGGGGGGGGGGGGAGGAGGAACGGGGAAGGTAATACAAATTAGGAGACGAACGAGCAAACCCTACAGCTGAATAGATATATTCAACCTCTGAGACAAATACGAGACCGCCGTGTCTCATCTAGAGACGAGACGGACGGTGTGAAGCGCCGAAACGCCGGCTAGCATATTAATGAAGCCGGGCCGGTATATATGATTCCAGAGATACAAATGAGGCAGAGACAGAGAGAGAGACAGAGTGGGGGGTGGTAGGGGGGATGGATGTACAATTGGATGTCCCAATTCTGCTGGTGGAAATAGTAAGAAAGCCCACCGACAAGGACAGTCTGACCTTATCTCTGTTCCCCGTGAAGGGAACCAGCTCTGACAGTGCAGAGTGGTAATACAAATATAGACATAAAGGCGTGCACTCATTCCCAGACTTACACACACACACACACACACACACACACACACACACACACACACACACACGCACACGCACACTTACACAACCTAGTAGTGTGGGCAGACTAGGGATGGTACGACCAATCAAAATCCTCAACGTCCCTTTGAACAAAGGGGGCAGAATGCCCACTCACCCTGGACAGCTTGTTGGGAGAGTCCTTGCTCCCCTCTCGGTGTTTGAGAGAGTTCAGGATCTTGGTGGAGGGTACGTGCCACTTGGCCTCTGTGGAGAGCAGGGAACAACGTGATGTATGAGCGGGGCGCAACGGGTGTGTGAGTGTGTGTGTGTGTGTGTGTGTGTGTGTGTGTGTGTGTGTGTGTGTGTGTGTGTGTGTGTGTGTGTGTGCGCGCACGTCTGTGCATGGGCGCATAGTGGATGCAAGTGAGAGCGTATGTGTGTGTGTGCGTGTATGTGTGTGTGCGTGTATGTGTGTGTACGTGCATGCGTGTGTGCATTCTTGCATGCGTGTGTGTGTGTCTGTGTCTGTCTGCATGTGTGTGTGTGTGTGTGTGTTTGTGCGTGTCTCGGTGCCTGTGAGTTTTTGTGGTTGGTGGTCGCAAGTGAGCGCGGGGCGTGCGTGTGCGTGCGCATGAGCTTGTGTGCGCGCTTGCATGTGTGCGTGCGTGTGCGTGTTTTGCGGTCGGGACGGGATGACTCACCCGCCGACCGGGTTCTCTCCAGCGTGGGCTCTCTCTCGCGGCCCCCGCCGTCGCCGCCGGCGATGTCACCCGAGTGCTCGTGGAGGACAGGGGAAGGACATCTGGAGAGGAAGGAGAGGAGCGGAGCGTCACGTGACCCATAAATAAACACGTCGCGTTCCGCGGGCGCCGAGTCAGGAGTAACACTTCATTAGACGCTCCCCAGATGTGTGGCCATTTGATCACCCCGCAGAGATCAGATCCATTAAGCCTATGGTTTAACGGGATGGATCTTCATCAAGACCTTCCAGATGCCGGGGAGAGGAGAGGGGTGACGACGAAGCACGCCTCCCTCGCCGTTGCCATGGAAAAGTACCGGGGGGAAGGGACGCCTTTGCGTGCTATCTTTATCAACGTTAAAGGTAGCACGGGCGTGAATGCAGATGAACTCCGAGCTCTTTTCCTTAGCAGCGCAAATTGATCTCCGACCGAAGCGCCCCCTTCTCCCCCCGGAGAGCGTCTGTGCGCCGGTGAATAAATATGCTGCGTGTTCCGGGGGGGGGGGGGGGGGGCGCCTGACAGCTCTCTGACAGGCCGCTGTGATCTTTGGCTGTTTGTTTGGTTCGCCACCAGACAGACAGGCCAAGTGCGGTACGCAGCGCGGTGTGCAGCCGAGGCCCACCCTCTTGTCACGGTCCGTAAGAACTTCCAGACACACACAGCGCTGTCAGTGATGAATGCTCGCTGAGAACAGCCCCTTGATCGTTCACACCTGAGGCCTGGAGGCACTGCGGCCGGAGATCACACAGGCCCTGTGTGCTGATTGAATAGTGAGAAGGAGTAAAGTGAGTTGTATGGGATTTGTTGTCTTCGTTACCAAACTGCCGACCTCGTGGACCATAAACGATGCATATTGTGTCGTTACCGTCATCTGTTTGGATAGCCTCAGTTCAACTACAATATGAATGGTGAAATGGCAAATGGACTGCATTTATACAGCGTTTTTTCTAACCAGTGGCCCCACATAAGCGCTTGACATTATTGCCCAACATTCACCCATTCATGCACACATTCACACACAGGCGGCGGTGTCAACCACACAGGGCGACATCCAGCTTGTCTGCAGGAGTCAGGGTGAGGCGTCTCGCTCAGGGACACCTCGACGATCAGCTAGGAGGAGCCGGGAATCGAACTAGCGACTTCCCAGGTTCCCAGACAACCCGCTCCACCTCCTGAGCCTCATGCCGCCCTGAGATATGAGACGAGGCACACCGCTAAGGAGTTCTGCAGTGACCGATGGGAACGATGGGAGGGGATGGACCCGTACCCGTCGTATCCGGCCTGCTGGGACCAGCTGGTGCTCCCACAGGGCCCAGGGTCGCTGGAGGAGGATTGGTTACTGGGGGAGCTCCGGTAGTGCTGGTCCCCCTTGTTGCACGAGGTGACCTGGGGGTTCTCCATATCCTGCATGGTCCTGCACACACAAGACAAAACCAGACACGCGTGAGGAACGATAGAGACGTATGGGTACACAGAACATCTGCCGGTTGTAAGTCATTGATCTGCAGCAGCAAGAAATCCTCTTTATGGCTCGCAGAGGGTCGGAGGAAATCACAGTCAAACGTCTGGTTGTGTGTTTAAAACCGCGCCAGTCTTTGGCAATAAGAAACACTCCCCTTAGCTCTCACTAGCCTGATTTAATTAGATTTAAGGTACGATGACCCACTTTGCCACCGCCCATTTATATTAAAACCATTGTGTTTGAATACCTCCAGACTTCAGCGAGCTGACGTCTAGACACACATTGCTAATGCGCTCGGCGAGTCAAAAGACGTTATGTAAAGTAATTCAACGCAGAGTGGTTCCAGTGATATTTTTGGACATTTTCCCCTCCAGAGGCTGCAGATAATCAGAAACAAAAGCTGTCTCTGTTTGAAAGCTTTCTAATCCCTGGGACGATTTGCACCTAGCGAGCACTTAAGCAAATAGCATCTCAATGCAAGGCTTCTTTTGTCACTCTGTACCACAATTGATTGACACAGTTGTTTTAATCGTGATTTAAAGGCGGGCTTTAGATGTGTAATCAAACCGCTCCGGCTGTTTACGTTTACCTGGCGAGGAAAGCCTCAGAGGCTTAGGTGGAGATTGAAAAGCAAACAAGGGACTCAGGTTCTGCCTGTATCCTGGTGGCCCCACTTCTAAGTCCCACACCAAAGAAGGATTACCCGACTGGGAGGAAATCAAATGGGAATCTTATGGGCTACACTGGATTTCACATTAACTGCCTAGCCAGGCTTTACTTTGGTTTCCTTTTTCATCCACCTCCTGGATGCCTCCGTCTCCGCCTCCTTGGACGGTTTATAAACCGTCTCACAAAGGTCTGAATGGCGAGCATTTCGCCTCTTTTGCAGTGATGTTTCTATCGCCGAATTTTATTGCCACGGTAAAAGGCATCAGACGGCGTCCCTACCGCGGCGCACACGCCATTGAACACCTTGGCCAGATTTCTTACATTTCCGGTCCGACAAAGGTGTTAGTCATCTCAGTGGTGTCCAGGCCTTTAATGTGAAACAGCAGCTGGTGCTTTTCTATCGCTCCTCTCCCTCCCTGCCTCCTCCCTCCCTCCCTCTCTCCCTCCCTCACTCCCTGCTTCGCTCCCTCCCCGCCGACATAAAGGTTCAGGGGATATTAACAGTCGTTTCTTTTTACTCCCGCCGGCTGCAATAACATTGGCGGTCATAGAGGATGGCTGCCGGGCCTGTATTAGGTCTCATATGTAATGGTGCCAAGTCTGAAGTCAGCAATGAAACCAGCCAGGGCACAGCTTTATCTAGGCTATCGCCTTCGCTCATTTCCTATACAGCGCGGGGCTGTTTCTTCCCTCTCTTACCCGTCTCCCTCTCTGTGTGTGTGTGCGCGAGGCGAGGGGGAAACGCTGGCAAATTGCACGATACCTTCCGCAAAAAACCGACAGCTCATCAGTCAGAGCTATGAAAATATGCTGGAATAACACAATAACCATTCCAATTTTGACATTCATACCGATATATTTCATGGGTATATTTTCTCACTCTCTCTTTTTTTATCGTGCCCCTTTGTTTTTACTGTCTGAAACGCCTTTATTTCCCGTCTTCCACTTCCCCTCAAACTCCCATCCCCACACACACTTACACACACAAACACACACACACACACACACACACACACACACACACACACACACACACACACACACACACACACACACACACACACACACACACACACGCGCGCGCACACACACGCACGCACACCCTTCCTCGGGGAGAGGGACGGGGGAGGGCGGGGGGAGGGCTGGGTCTCTACAGCTCTCAACGCAGGGAAGGGCTATCTCTTTGTTTCAGCGGTAATTGGCCAAGATGTGGTTGGCCGTGTCAGTTCCTCTGTCACCTCCTGCTGGGCCCGGTGCAGTAGCTGGGAGGGAGCGAGGGAGGGAGGGAAAAAGAGAGAGAGAACGAGAGAGAGAAAGAGAGAGAGAGAGAGAGAGAAAGGGACGAGAGAGAGGGAAGAGAGAGAGGGAAGAGAGAGAGAGAGAGAGAGGGAGGGAACGAGCGAGAAAGAGAGCGAGAGCAGAGCGAGAGAGAGAGAGAGAGTGAGAGCGAGAGAGAGAGAGAGAGAGAGAAAGAGAGAGAGAGAGAGGGAATGAGCGAGAGCAGAGCGAGAGAGAGAGAGAGATAGAGCGAGAGAACGAGAGAGAGAGAGAGAGAGAGGGAGGCTTGCCTGCCATCGCTGCCGGTGGCTGTGATTAGGGAGTGGAGGCAGCCATTATGCTGATATAGACAAGCAGGGCGCCGCTGATGGGAGTCAGGCGAAGGGCGGGTGGAGGATGGGGGGAGGTGGGGGTATGTGTGGGAGGGGGGGGGAGGAGGGGGGAGGAGGCGTCTGCATGACACACTGGAAAGGTTATCATGGCTGCAGGGGTTTCATTAGAAAGGACAAATTACTCCTTTACACGGCTCAATGGAAGGAGACCGCGATATGAAAAAAAAATAGATAGAAAGGAGAGAATGTCTGGTTTCCTCTCCGGAGATGCACTAAAGAGGTACGGTGTGTATCCTCCAGCCCCCACATCCTATCGACATTTATATGCTTCCTTCCGGGGCAAATGAACTCACAAGCGCTGTATAAATTCCCATTTTCGTTAAGGTGCATCGGAGGGTAAATGTCGAGGTAAAGGTTGCGGTCGTCGTAGCTGCGGAGGTAAGAGAATGTCTGGCGTTCCGAGGCTGAGCCTACCTGGACCCGTCCGGCAGCTTCCGGTCGAAGGAGGTGCTCCGGGGGATGGCGTTTGCCTGGTGCTGCTGGAGGATCTGCTGGCACTGCAGGCGGTCCGGGCCCTGGGTGGGGGAGCTCCGGGACAGGGCCTGGCCCGACGGGCCCGGCACGCGGTGCCACGTGGTGTTCCTCCGGAAGGGCGTCTTGTACTCGCAGGGAGTGCCCTCGCTGTCCACCTTGTACTCCACCATGGGGATGCGGTAGAGCTCGGAGCAGCCCCTGTGGGGGGGGGGGGGAGACAATGGGGGAGGGAAAGGGGGAGGCAGGGTGAGAAGGTAAAAGGTTCCGGGAACACTCTGGCCGTCGACATGTGAGACTGTTTCGGCATCGGGAATCTCGGTCGGGGAAATGTAACCAGACATTTTGATGTTTTTTGTGTGCTTGATGTTTGACGGGTTTTGATGTTCGTCTGCTTTGTTGTGCGAGACCGATCTTCACAGGGTTCATTGAACCGAACTTCAGCTACGGCTTTTTGCAGAGTTCTATTCCCCTTGATGGGATGGGGAGCGCTTCTTCAAGGGTTACCCGGCTATGATATATTTGTTGTGGTATATTTATCAAAAAGACTATTCTATTCTGTGCGGATGTGAAAGCACTTAATTAAATGAACGGCATCATGAATATCTACCTTCTAACCAATGAGTGGATTCTCGCAAGGGCACGCATGCACTCTGGGTGACTCACGCACTTGTCACAGATCGGTGTGCCGATGCGCATACACCGTCACGCGTGAGCGAGGGTAACGCACGCGGGCATGAACAAAAATGGCTTACAGCGCTCATCAGAGATGCTTAAACAGCGGCTAATGCTCCGCTACAGCGGCGGAGCCTGTAATCTGCAGCTTGACACTTAACCCTGATGCGAGGCCGACCCCCTCCGCAAGGCAACATCAACCCACTGGATGCGTGCGTGCGTGCGTTCTCCGGCCATCTCCATCCCGTTACCGTTAACAACACACACGCACCGGCGCTGCCGGCCCCAGCAGCACCCCTGGCGCTATTTCATGCAACATTAAACCCTGACTTGAGGCGAGTGTGAGGCGACCGTGGAGGGGGTTGGGGTGCGTGTTTATAAATGGGGGGTATGGGTGGAGCAGTGGCAGGGCTGTGAGAGGGAGGAGGGGCGCGGTGGGCCGGGGTTCACGGCAGGGGGTGGTGGTGGGCGATTCAGCGTTAAACATCCTGGGTGTTCTGCTCGTTCTCCCGAACCATCTTGAGCGTGACCCCTATGATTACACTAAATGACCCCCCTTCTCCCCAAACCCATTCCACCACCACCCCACCACCACCACCACCACCACCACCACGCCCACCTTCCAACATGACGTCTTCACTATCCCAGATCCACTGCGGCGGTGGTGGGGTCTGGGGCCGGGACAGGGACGGGGGAGGGGGAGGGTGAGGTTGAGGGTGCTCTGTGTATATGCTCTGTGGTCGTACGTGTACACAGTGGGGCTTGTGTGGGGTGGACCGGTGGATTGAAAAGGGCTGTGGTAGCAGGGGACGCTAATCCCTTCCCGGAGAGCCACTCTATCATCAGCAGGGAGACCGGCAGCTGAGCTCTTTTTTTATTTTACTGCCGGCCCCTCGGTCGGGAACACACTGGGTGTGGACGGCCCCATAGCCCTGCCACTCTGTCTCTCCCTCTACCTCGCCTTGTTCGACCGCATTTGGTCCATGTCAAGGCCATGCCAAGCTCATCCATGATGGAGGCATGTCATATTGTTCCCGTTTGCATGCTTCACATCTCAGCACTTTCATTAATACTGTATGGATGCGCCGTGCATCGCTGGCTTTATGTATGCAGCCCAGAGGGTAATGAACGGGCATTAAACCAGCACGGAACTCTTGCGATAATACAGGTCATGGCCCTTTTAGGTGCTGTGTTCGAGTGCTACCGATGCAATGAGTGCTGGATGTAGATTTAGTGGAGGGTGAAAAGTGGAGCTCATCTACTGTAAGCTTATTTGAATTCCCTTACCACATTTTGGAGCTTGTACGACTCCCAAAAGACAAAGGTGTTCGTAAGGTGTAGATTGTTGGTCAATGACCTTTTCTGCAGAGCTGTTAAAGTCGGTTAATACCAAGATTAGCTGAATGTGTTGCTCCCGGAGGCCAGACTGCCATGTGTATTTAGTCTCTGAGTTCGGGCTAAACACAACACACAGCTTGTCAGCGAAAGAGATGCCAGCTGCAATCGCCTATTGCGGTACACTCTACTCTAGAATGTGTGTGTACAGAAAAGCTAATGCCTGGCTAGTTATGATCAACATGATCCAGTTGTTCAAGGTCTGTTCGGAGTGGAAAAATTTGGCCTGTGATCCTTTACATGTAATGTATAGCAGCACAGAGGCACCATGCGCATAAATCATGGAAGAAGAACTCATGCAGAGAGTAAATGAGTGTTTGGGCAGCACTTAAATCAGAGCCGTGAGCTAGCACAGCATAACCGAGGACTTATTTTAAGATAGCATGAGAGAACCAAGCGCTAGCTGTAAACTACCACTGTCCTGCCAAGGACTAGCTTTCAGCAAGTGCGTAAGAGTCAAGCACTAGCTGTAGCCTAAACTCTTGAAACCAAGGAGTAGCTTTCAGCAAGTGAGGTAGAGTCAAGCACTAGCTGGTCAACTACAACTGTCAAGGACTAGCTTTCAACTATTGAAATAGAATCAAGCAATGGCTGCAAGCTATCTCTGTGGAACCAAGGACTAGCTTTCATCAAGCGAGCTAGAACCAAGCACTAGCTGTTAACTACCACTGTCAAACCAAATCCTAGCTTTAAACTAGCACGGTAGAACCAAGCACCAGCTTTTAACTACCACTACCAAGCTAGCAGTTGTTGCTTGAGTTGTCTGAGAGACGTCTGCTAGCAGACCATCAGGGGGGGGTGGGAAGACAGGAGAGGTCAAAAGAGCGGGAGAGGATTTACTGGCTGTCTGCCTTCACTGGAGTCGAGAACAACGGCCTCGATCTGAAGGTTCAATTTGAAGGCGTTGGACACGATAATGCAAACCAGGCTCTCCATCCGCCATGTGGGGATAGACAAACACTGAGAAGCACCGGTTAGTCTGGATGATTCAATATGGGAAGGATGCATCTTCAAAGACACCATGTTTATAGAGTTTATAAGAGCTATCACAATTGATTTAGTTGGTTGATAGAATTACGCACAGAAAGATGTTACTTTAGTCGGGGGCTCGTAACGAATTACAATGGAGTAAGTGTTGAAATGACCCAAGGACCTTAGACCGAGAGCTGTCATTTGAATGTGGATGCTTGTTAGGGAAAAGCCTGCCAACAATCGAATCAATTCCCACAGTCAGAGCCCACGCCACAGCATAGAGGCCAACCGGTTTCGACCCATATTCAAGAGCTACAAAATGAAAATCACTGCCTTCAATGACTTTGAGTTTCTTGAATGAAATCTCTGTTCTGCTTCTTTTCAAGCCATTGCCTGGGAAGTGAGAATTTAATACAACTTGAAGGCGACATTCAAATCCACAACGAAAACCATGATGCTTACAAGTGATGATCAATCATATTTGATTGAAATTCCACAGCTTATACTCGGCACAAACAGCACATATGCACTGTGGTTTAACTTTTGGAACCAGGCCAAGGATACAGGGCAAATTTAGACGCCCCTGTGAACACAATATGATGATAAAGTGTTTCCCTAAAAAAGTGGTGGAAGAACAAGAAGAGTAAGTAAGTAATGAAGGAACAGCATTGGCTGAATGGCTTCTGTTTTCTGAATTAAAGAGCCATTTGTTTAGCGCGCATTATTAATGCGCGCTCCCATTAGTTTGCTCCAAAACTAACATGTTGTACTTGATGAAAGAAAAAGCCTAGGGTTAGGGTTAGAACCACATCCTGGCTCCAGTGTAAATAGAGGCAGTGCTAGGTAAGGCTAATATTAGAGCTATCTCTTGTTCATCTATAAACCAACCAGAGCCTCCGGGCTTTCACATCCTTCCTGTTCCTGCTAATTAAGAAATATAAAGAATTATAACACGAACACACTGAGCCATGAGGGATGCAAATTTCTCTCCGGCTGACTTTCAATGAGAAAACTACCAGAGTAACACTCTTCTTAATCTTGGAACAACTGTAGAAAAGAAAAATCAATTAATAACCAAATGAAGTCTGGTTAAAAATAAGTACGACAGCATAATAATAATAATGTTTTCTGGGGGCCTGAAAACATTTCTCCTTGTCAGGACTCAGACAGAGTAGAGCCGTGCGGGTCCATTTGTCTGGAGAACACAAGTCCCAGGGGTCCATTGTTACGTGACCGTCTCCATATCTCCATGGCCAAGATGGACCATCGCCACCCACCCAACCCCTAACCCCCCTCCACCCCCCCCGAGCTGAATTCCTTTCCCCTGAGATAATACTGGAGGAACTGGAGCGCTCATTGTTGCCTGCAACACTTTGTGCGACCCAACAACTCAGATCCTACGCCAAACGCACTTGAGACCCCTCAGGATTCCTTCCCTGACCCCTGACCTCCTAATATTCTGAAATGACAGGGGGGGGGGGGGACATATATCTCTGTCGGTACAGTAAGGATGTTCACAGAAACAAATGCCAAGCATTAACAATCGGTAGGCTAACCCATTCCTCATACACAGCAAAAGACAGCTAGGATAAGAGGCTATTTGTACTATTTTTAAGTGCAAGGACGTACAACATACAATAAGTGTGTACATTAAGTGCAAGGACGTACAACATACCATTAGTGCGTTACAGGGTTGTTGGGGGGGGGGGGAGAGGTGATGCTATGCAGAGTCCAGGTGAGCTCAACAAGTGAGTCTTTTTTGCACTTGTGCCCTTTGCTCGTCTGTGTTGCGGTCTGAGATGGCCTACCACCGTTGCTAACGCCTGCTAATCTGCAGCCCACATCTGTTGGCCGGTGTCACCCACCAGGGTCATCTTAGCCCGTTACAGCCCCCTGGAAAAGAGCCACGTGGACGTATAGGGTAACTTTATAAATGGAGTCTCTTGTGTGCCTGTGGTGGTATGTGGCGTGACCTAGCGATTCCTGGGAGCATCTTTCATTGGCCGAGGGAGAGACGGCTTACTCCCTCAAGGAATTTGTTTGTCTATGACCTGGGACATGGATACTTTCGGTTTGACACCGATCAAGCAAGCGACCTCTCGTGCTTGATTACCGAGTGTGTCATGGCGCATCGTTGCGTTACGGGAAAATGATGAAGCCTGGTCGTTTCACAGAGGATCGCTGATGGTTTGGCTGTACATGTTAGTCATGTTAGTCAGACCGTCTGGGGCGCAGCAATGCCTTGGCTCGCCCCGCTGTGCCAAACCACAAAGGATAAGCAGACGCACAGCTACATATTGGGTGGGGTATCCACTGGTTTCGGCTTGGCTGTCGATACATACCGCACAGGGTTCATACTTCAATACATCGTTTCCAATCGAACAGTTAGCATTTAACATTTATATACATAATACTTCAATGCATAATTTCAAATTAATAGTTGAAATTATGCCAGGCGGTGGATTCATACCTCCATAAATCAATTAACATCAACATTTTATTGTATTTTTCATTTATTTTTTTAGTGTTTTTCCCGACAAGAGCAGAAATCTCCTTCACATGCATCTCGTCTGCTGGGAACGTGCCAGACTGAGATGCGACATTGACACGTTTCCTAGGCTTGCCGGGCCCATCGCAGACAAAACAAGCAGATGTGCGGCGACAATTAGCATTTCACACATTTTAGCCCATTAAAAAAACAGCCCACAAAAACGCTCTCATGCGTGCCGCTCTATTTGGATCAAAAGGAAGAGCGGTTCTTTCTTCACCACAAGTAGCAGAAAAAAAAACAAGGAGGCAAAAGGCTTCCTGCTGTATCCAATAGGAGCGGAATGGAAGATAAGACGAAGAGGAAGATGAAGAAGGGGTGAAAAAACGTGAGCTGTCAGAAAACGACTGAATTGATGCTGGACTCATCATTAGTGAGAAGCGCTGACTTTCCATGTCAGCCAGTCCCGTCACACTGACATCTCTCTCTCTCTCTCTCTCGCTCTCTCCCCCCCTCTCTCTCTCACCCTCCCTCTCGCTCTCCGTCTCTCACCCTCTCACCCTCTCTCCCTCCCTCTCTCTCTCTCTCTCTCTCTCTCTCCCTCTCCCTCTCCCTCTCTCTCTCTCTCTCTCTCTCTCTCTCCCTCCCCCTCTCTCTCCCTCCCCCTCTCTCTCTCCCTTCCTCTCTCTCTCACTCTCCCTCTCTCTCTCTCCCTCTCTCTCTCTCCCTCTCTCTCTCTCTCTCCCTCCCCCCCCCTCTGTCTCTCTCTCTCTCCCTCTCCCACCCCCTCTCTCTCTCCCCTCTCTCTCTCTCTCCCTCTCCCTCTCCCTCTCCCTCTCCCTCTCCCTCTCTCTCTCTCTCCCTCTTTCTCTCTCTCCCTCTCTCTCCCCCCCTCTCTCTCTCTCTCTCTCCCTCTCCGTACAGTACTATCAGTACAAAAGATCCATCTCTCCAGAGAAATTAAAGAGCTCCTAATGAGAGCAATATGCTTAAACAAAAAAAGAAAATGGTATGTAAGCATTTCTCAACACTAATCCCCCTACACGCAGGAAAAGATCTCCTAAATTTGCTGCGTCTTACATTTCCTTATCAGTATGACCCTTTTTTTGTCAGAAGGAAATTCCCCCTAAAACATCACGATAATTTCTACAATGTTTACACAATTACTACCAAATATGACATGCTTATTCACTGTCAGACAAGGACAGGGGGACTAGAATAGTCCATATTTAACACATTCCATGGTCCAGAATGTTCCACAAAAGCCCCAACGAGATGAGTTAAATGTTAAATGGACTGCATTTATACAGCGCTTCTTTAACCAGTGGCCACTCAAAACGCTGCACAGTATTGCTCAACATTCACCCATTCATGCACACATTCACACAGCGACCGGCGGAGTCAACAATGCAATGGCGACAGCCAGCTTGCCGGGAGCAGTTAGGTCGAGGTGCTTTGCTCAGGGACACCTCGACACTCTAGCTAGGTGGAGCCGGGGATCGAACCAGCAACCTTCCGGTTAGCAGCCTACCCGCTCGACCCTTCTGAGCCACATGCCGCCGTGGTTACCTGCGTGGGGTGCCGTCCTCGTGGGGCTGGATGATGACCACCTTGACGCTGAGGGAGGTGCGCAGGAGGTCGATCATCTGCTCATGGGTGAGCGTGGCGACGGCCACCTTGCAGATCTCCACCAGCCGGCTCCCCTGCCGCAGCCCGGCCTTCCAGGCGAAGCCGAAGGGCTCCACGTCGGCCACTATGCCCTCGAAGTTCACGTGGAAGCCCAGCTGGCCCAGGCCATTGCGCCGCAGGATGATCTCCGAGGTCTCGCAGCCTCTGGTGGTGATCTGGAACAATGACGACAGATTGCTTTACTGAGTCGCAAGCCGCAATAAAGCAGCAATAACGTTCCGCAAATGACTCCCTCGTTCAGAGTTCACCTAGCCTCTGCATAGCCTCCCCACTTACACCTCTCCCCCCCCCCCCCCCCCCCCCCCCCCCCCCCCCCCCCCCCCCCCCCCCCACCCCTCTCTTACACCCTTATTTTATTTTGTAAGTCCCGGCACTTAATGTACGCACTTATCGTATGTTGTACATGCGTTGCACTCAAAAATAGTACTGAGCATTGTGCAGCGTCTGATCCTAGTTTGCTTTCTTGTATACGGGGAATGGGTTAACCTAGTGATTGTTAGTGCTTGCCACTTGTTTCTGTGAAAATCCTTACTGTACCGACAGCAGTACAGCATATATATATTCTCTTTCTTCTGACAAATGTATTTATTGTAAGTCGCATTGGATAAAAGTGCCTGCTAAATGCCCTGAATGTAAATGCTAATTTAAAGCTCATGAGGAATTAGATGGAAAGAAAACACCAACGGCATGTATTTGATGTGAGTACGTTAAGCCAGGGGATTCTCACCTGTGGTACAAAGTATGTTTGTATTAGAATTGACAGTGCATTACACCCACAGACCCCGCCCCATACTCCCCTAGTCCCTTACATCCACACGCAGACACAAGCAAACAAATAGCAGGGAATTAAGGTGAACCAAGCATAGCTGAAACTCTATCCTCAGGCACGGCTGCATTAGGTGCCTTTGTTCTGCTAATCCAAACCCTTTTCAGTAAAAAGAGTGCATCCTCGAAGCAACAGCTTAGGCTGAGAGGAGCCTATTGACAACTAAATAACCCACAAGCACTGTTCAAATCCAAGCGTCAATCTTAATGACACGTCACATGTACAGCAATCGGGAACTCTGGCTCCCAGGCACAATCTGGAGCCACTAATCCTGCAGCCTATCAGGTGGCAGTTCACTTTGCCATGAAGATCCAATGGATTAAACCATCCCCTGTCTCCTGAAGTGGCCGTCGTTAAAGCCATATTTCTCCGGCTTTCTTCACTGAAAACCTTTCAACGAAACCCGTTCTCCAGCGACGTCAATGATCACATTGAAGCGCCCCATCAGATCAGTCTTGGGTCAACCCCCGGTTGACTGACTTCATTTGCCCCGAAGTGGCAGCTGGTGTCAGGGACACATTAGCTCAGCGTCTGGCCTGTCAACACGTCAGCAGCCTCTCACACTGCGAGAAACCTGAGCCAGCCGAAGTGAGGGAGGCCCTCATCGAGTACGCCTCAAGAAACGTCTATTTCCTCCAACCTGCAGGTAAAGAAACCCCCGTTCCCTCTGACCCCCGTACCTTTTAGTCCGTAGGCTGAGAGCATAGGCTAAACATGGTGGTCTTCAGCGCTAAGGTGCACACGATTTCACGGGTTTTAGTAAACGACATGCGTCAGTTGGTTACGGAGTCATGCTGATTACTATTCGTTTTTTAAATAATTTCTCGAGTGTACCAAACCAGGCCTAATTGCATGCATGGAGGGTAGTTTTTAGTCATTGAAAAGAAAAAAAGAGGATTTATTAAAGTACCCCTCCAAATTAAAAGCCCTTTTCAGGCCCTCATAATCAACTGATCAAAGCAAAAGGAGCACTAGGGGAGAGTTGAGCCACTATCTCAATTATGACCCAGGATAAAACATGCAGGGCTAGAGGAGCATTGTTGGCGGGGGGGGGGGGGGGGGAGGACTGGCCGGGGAATTAGGAAGACAATCTTTGCGGCTGAATACCACACGGCCATGCAGGAATCAAACTGCTCTTTGTCTGGGATTCATTAGGTCTAAATAATGGCTTTCTAAATGTCATCATTCCGTCTCTTCGTTCTGTCCGTCTCGGGAATTGATGGGTCTGGGTTCTCATCAGAGCAGAACGCATTGTGGTGAACAGGCCTCCCGTTGTCTCCGGCCCCTAGTGTATGCGCAGCTTCTGAAGTAGTTATGATAATGGGACTAGCGTGATGTCCATCAGCGTGTTCGCTCAACGTCTCGACGCCAGAGAGGAGAGCATTGTGAGGTCCAGTCCTACTGATGGGTTGCAGGGGAACAGTGAAACAACCTGTGGCCCAATAGTAACACAACCCGCCTTCAGTGGCTCACCGGGAAGAGCACGTACCATTAAGGCGCAGTCCTGATCGCAGCAATCTGGGTTCGATTCCTGCCCGTGGTGCTTTGCTTCATACACCAAAGCTGCCAATTTTTGAAATTCAAACAAAGGCTAAATAGCCCTCTCAGTGGGCACTGCTGTCTCTGAGGTGCGTAAGAACTAGTTACGACCTTGTTCCGTCCTTGGCAGCCATCTGACACCACACAAAGAGAGGATCTGTTTCTACTTACACTAAGTGAAGATGTCCTCTAAAATGTACCGAGCCACGCTCATTTCCAAGGCCTAGACCCTGTAATAACATTGATTTACAATTTAATATATCGCACAGTCAATTCCCATCGCCATTATGCACATTAAACACGCTCAGGGAGCAGTTTTTCTGGGAAAACAACGGACCGAAAATAAAATGGACGAAAAAACAACAGGTTATTTTATAGCTGAATACAAATGTTATACAGTGTTTAATATATTGGTAAAATAACATTCTAATGATGTTATACTGTGTTGCCGCGTAACAACATTACACAGAGTAAATTCTGACAACAAAGAGATTGGTTTTAGTGGAGGGGCACAACACAGTTATTATCTGCAATAACTGAATTTATGGCTCGCTATACGCGGGCCACATTAAAACTGGCAGCCATTCCTCTCGACAGGACCCGCTACGCTTGGGCGGTGGTGTGCTTGTAATCCTGATGGTGTACGATGGAGGAGGAAGTCATGTTCACACAGAAGGAAACAATGCGCACCGCTTTTAAAAGGAATTAACCAATTGGGGACAAACAAAACACGACTGAATTAAGCACAACAAAAACCCTTTGCTGCTGTGAGCGCAATATTTATTTTAAGAGCCGGATGAGGTTAGCCCCGTTTACAAGTTTTACAGAGGAAATATTTTCTCGTATCTCTGTTCTAAATAAAGACTAAAACACACTATAATAATAATTAAAAGTCATAATTATACATTGAATTAAATACATTTAAAATTGATGAATTACGATTTTAAACTAAATAATTACGTATTGGATGTATAGCTCGCAACAAGTAGCCTCTGACTATTATAGACGAAATGAAATGACTTGGAAACAAGTCATTTCATTGAAATGACTTGGGTAATGCGGGGCTACTACGAATCCATTCATTGACATGTGTTTGTTTGACTTAGAAAACACACCTCACTTAACTCGACACCACACCGTAAGCTAATGCTGAGCTAATTCCCCATTAGCCTCGGTTAGAGTGAACCTATCATGTCAGTAGCAGCATATCCTGCTGCGTCAAGTAGGGTGGTCATCCATTGCACCCTGGGGAGCTCGCTGGACGTTATCACAAAGCTTTTAGCTGTGCCCCCCCCACACCGGCCAGCTCCGTATGTCAGGAGTGGACAATCTGTTCACGTTCTGCCTTCCCCCCGCGGTTCAGATTACATCACAGGCCTGCGGAGAGAAAGCCGTGCAATGAAACCTGAGCGAGGCCAACCCCCCAGGGACGTAAGGAAGCAAAGGCACCTCTGGGGCCCTCACTGGTCCACGGCTCCTCCCCGAACCAAGAGACAGGCGAGGGACTTATTCATGCTTAACGGTCATTCACGGTTCAACAGCTTTATAGATTGGGGGCTGTTTAATTTGCATCATGCACCCCCTCCACGTGAGTGCACTTGATGTGTAAGGGGATCAGCAGGGCCAACGAGGGAGTGATATGATTTGGCTATCCGTAAACTTCCCGCAATGTCCCATTCTGTCCGTCTTCATGCAGATCCTTAGTGACATGTGAGTCCCCTTCAGGTTTTGGTATGCTAAATACTCTCACAGCTCACTGTGTGATTATGAGCTAGCATGGGCTGCTGCGAGACTGTTGATGTTTTTGTATAAATACATACTACTATGATACTAGCTATTACTGACTAACTATTCATAAATCAAAATATAAAGTGGGTATATTATGCTGCACAGAAATGTGATGAAAAGGGGTTTAATATCTTCCCTACATTGGCAAAGAATTTGTAGAGAAGTTGCATAGTTCATACTCAATTTAGCCTAGTAGGCTATACATGTTCTATAAATGTATACTAAATAGAATTCAGAGTGCAGATAGAAGATCTTGCAAGTCACATTTCCTGCCTCAGAGAGCCATATACGTGTGTGGGTGTATCAAGGCTAGATCAATTATGTACACACACTCAACTGATATAATCGGCCACAAAGCGGGCCACAGTGGTGCGCAGACGAACAGAGCAGCTCCTTGTGGGAGTGAAGGAGTGAAGCTGGAAACGCAGTTCAGAGTTCCTCTATACTCGGTCTGGCAGACCCAAAAAAAACCTGCTTGCTTCACTTTCCCCGGCTTCAAAACTGGGTTAGGGCAGAATGTTCTGTCCTGTGTTGTTTCCCCAGACTACCTGCAGCCAGACACACATCCAGCCATGTGAGGCCGGGCTAGACAATCACATCATCCCTAATCTTGCACTCGATTAAATGAGTCATCTGGCAGAGGGTTGCATCAGCTATGGTCAAGACCCTAAAAAACCCACTCTGGGGTTTTCATACCGCTTTATGCTAATGACGCTAGGTAGCATCTGCAAAGGGACGACCTAAGCCCCAGTGTGTGCGTGCCATCAGTTGGTCTGATGTGATGAGCCAAAAGCCCCACCACAGGAGAGTGGTAATCCTCAATGGACTCGGTGAATCAGGCTTCACCTCACAGGCAGAGGATACCTCAGATGGCCCCGGCCAAACCAACAAGTACCCACTGAAAACACTCTGGCACGACCGCAAGTACGAGCCAGGCCACATCGGCGCAAAGCATTAGCCAATCAGAATGGAGGAGGAAGACGTTTTGTGACTGACAGGATACCGTTGATATCAACCTAGATGAATTCATTCAACAGGGACGCAATTGCAAGGTGTGGGAAAGTGTAATACTTTTGATATGTGCTCTTTTTCCAGTAAAAAACCCAAAACCACCAGAATAATAAATAAGGCTTAAGGCTCATTGCTATAAACCCATTGGATTATTCAAAATGTCCTACACCGCTTAGGCCACGCTAAACGACTCAATCATCCAAAACCTGTTGGATTATTTGAGTTAATATGCGAGAACACACAGGAAGTGTGCGGTGGGTCACATGACACTCACGGCCTCCAGAAGTTGGCTTGGTTTGTGCCAGGCCCTGACTATGTGGATGTTTACACCCTTTCTCCCTGTTTAAGTGGAGCTTTGTGTTAGCAAATATCCAGGAGGTGTGACTCTGGTATGGATTAATGCCCCACTCTGATCGTCCTACCCCTAAGATACTCCTTAAAGGACGCTGGCCACGTGCTCCACCTTTACCCCCTGATCCTGTAGATGTTTGGGAGAAGTGGGTGGAGGATGAAATGCTAATTCTCTACTCCACCACAAACAGCCACTGGTGTCTTAAGTTATTTCCAACTGCCAATGTGTAATTAGCTTCAAATCCCCCCAAAAAACGTCTTACGTTTCAAACTTTTCGGATATGAAAGGTTAACCTAGGATCATTTTCATAGCTGTAGATTGCATGATAATGGCTTAATAATACATCACACACGCAAAAGCGAAGTAATTATTTCTGTTCTGACAGTTTCCTTTGAAAATCTCCTAGAGAAGCAGAAATCCACTGGTATTGCTACTCACTTAAAATGTAACTGAACTCAGAAGTTCTCTCAAACTGAAGTCTAAATGAACTGAACGAGGGGGGGAGGGGGGGGGCTCTAAAGAGACAACAGAGCAGTGTGTTTCTGCAGATAAAGTTAATCTTGTTAGTCAACCCAAACAGCGTTGAAATCGAATTAAGCAGCACAACATCTCCAGTGTCTTACCTCCAGCCTCTGGACCATTTCCCTGATGTCCTCTCCGCAGTTGTCGTGCGCCGACAGCATGACGCACTCGCCCCGCTCGTAGAAGATCTTAATGCTCATGACGCCTGAGGTCCAGCCGATCACATCGCGGCAGGAACAGTTAAAGACCACGTTTTTCGAGTCCTCCTCGATGAGCACGATGAACTCGTTGGAGATGCCCAGCAGGCAGTCCACGTCGGCCGACTGACCGAAGTCCCGGGCACGAACGCTCCACGTTATGGCTCCCACGCTAAACAGGTGCGCGTCCTTCCTGGGCTTGGCCTTCTCCTTCTTCTTGGCCCCCAGGGTGATGAAGCTGAACTTGACGGCCGAGTCGATGGTGGCCGTGCTGACAAAGTTCTCGGCCAGGTCCTTCAGGTACTCCTGCCTGGTGCGTGTGGCCATCGCACGGAACTTCTCCGACTTGTGCGCCGCGTTCTCTCCGTTGATGACCTTGGCCAGTAGGAAGTCCCTGAACACGGCCGACTTGGGGAAGGTGACGCTCTTCGGGATGGGCGGTCCGAAGGGGGGCACGTCTCTCGACCTGGAGACGGCCACACTGGAGAGAGGAGAAGGGGGAGAGGAAGCAGAAGGAGAGTTGTGACCAGAGGTGCTTCTGTTCCGACCGCAAAACAGAGATTCAGGTAACAAGCGAGCTAAGAGACGGATTGAACTATTCATTTTATTGGATTGTGTAACTGGTGGCTATTGGAAGGGTTTTTAACTCGTAAGGCTTCCGGGGGGGGGAATAGATTAGAGCTAGGCGAGGCAGACAGAGCGGAGCCTCAAAGCGGAGCCTCATATCTTTTCCGGAGCCTTCTTGACTTCAAATAAACACTTCACTAGTGAGTCATCACTGGTAATTTGAAGGTGTCAAAGCAGTAAAAATACATCAAGAGACACTTTGGACACGCCCCGTCTAATATGAAAGTCATGAAAGTCACCATTAACTGTATTTTAGGAGATTTATGCGTTGCACAGATTTTCTCATCAAATGGGTCTCATTCATACCCTTTTGTACAAGGTTTGTGTGAGGGTTGTGAAGAAATTGTGCTCAACTCAGTCTAGAAGGTTGAAAGGTATTTGTATCAAAGCCAGCGAAATAGGTGTGTCACCTGGATCTCCAAATCTCCATTCCACCTCCGATTTGTACGATGATTAATTTTGTGTACTCTCTTGCCCTTAAACAAACTTTGGCCTTCTCACCGACATGCTATGGAGGCGTGCGCTGTGGTTCCGCTCACCTGTAGCAGACGTTATCAGTGCAGGGGTTGTGGACTTTGACGATAACAAACACGTGCTGGAAATGCGAGCGGATGTTCTTGGGCGTGAAGGGGAGAGCTCCAGGCTCCTGGAACACGATGGTGACGATGTCGTTGCCAATGTGTCGCTTCCGCAACAACTGGGAGGTTTGGAGAGCAGGGGGAGGAATCAAAGACATGCCATGGTTAGAGCACCGGGGGAGAGTAAACAAATGAAGACAAAGATCTGCACAGACAAAAAATATTTCAGGGGAGATTTCCAGGTATCAAGCAATAATAAACCATTGAAGTGTAGACAGTAGAAAGAACGGGATATGGAGCGTTCATGAAAATACCACGGTAAAATATAAGCTTTCCGACACTGCAGCCGGAGACAATAAAATACATTTCATTAAATGCTACTCAGACAAAGAGTAAGGAAAGCATACTCCAAAAAATCAGTCAAGAGACTTCTGAATGCAATTTCTAGGCTGTTATTTTTGCTCTATGAAAAACCTCACCAAAAAATTAAGGCACATTGACATGCCTTGCCAAATGTCAAATTCCATACTCTAATTAAAAAAGTCACGGATAAAGTATGGTCTCCCCGCGGCACATCATTTGACCCCAAGAGCTGTTGCTAAGGAGCAGGGCTCAGGCAGCTAACAAAGGGAGTCAGTGGATGGAGAAGGCAGCAGTGGACCGGGAAGGCCAAAGCGATGCAAAGGGTGAGCCAGAGGTTGAGGGTGCGGAGAACCACTAGCCCGGGGGATTTTACGGAAAACCAAACAGGCAATTTAACAACAAAGTAGGGTTAAAGAAGAGGGGCTAATCCTAACACTGCCAATCAGTGCCCTCGGTGGTAGATCCTGACCCGTTATAAAACCAAAACACATTCGACC
The DNA here is from genome assembly GCF_902167405.1 of Gadus morhua. Lineage (NCBI taxonomy): Eukaryota > Metazoa > Chordata > Actinopteri > Gadiformes > Gadidae > Gadus > Gadus morhua. Next base: position 7,170,095 of record NC_044062.1, read on the forward strand.
AACTGCTTAAAGGTATTCGGTAGAAACATCCTGCGATATTGAGTTGATACAGCAGAGTTTTCTTTTCGGATCGGTACTTTATTATCCATCCGACTTGGAAGGAAAGCGCTCCTTCTCCATGGGGCATCAGATCACTAAGACGATGAACTCCCGTAATCTGGGATTTACTGGCCTTCACTTACCAGCCCGCCACTGGATCCAATTAATCCCCCTGGTTTGACGAGACAGACACAGAGCCCTGTCTAATACCGAGAACAAGAGCCAACTCCTGGGGATGCGCTGATTAAAAGGCGACTACGGGGGGGGGGGGCAGGGGAGGGACAGGGAGGGAGGGCGCCGTTGTCATGGCGATGCTCTCGGTTATGTCTGATAGGTCATTACCGGTACGAGATGAGTCTCCTGGGGGGAGAGTGGCAGGGGACCGGGAGACATCCTAAAAGGAAGCTGCTTACTGCCGCACCTAGAGCGACGTGTGTGGGTGTGGGGGTGTGTGGTGGTGGTGGTGGTGGTGGTGGTGATGGTGATGGTGTGTGGTGATGGTGTGTGGTGGGGTTGATGGTGTGTGGAGGTGGTGGTGGTGGTGGTGTTGGTGGTGAGTGGTGGTGGTGGTGGTGGTCGTGGTGTTGGTGGTGAGTGGTGGGGGGGGGTGGTGGTGTGTGGTGGTGGTGGTGGTGGTGGTGGTGGTGTGTGTTGGTGGTGGTGGTGGTGTGTGGTGGGGGAGGTGGTGATGGTGTGTGTAGGTGGTGGTGGTGGTGCTGGTTGTGGTGGTAGTAGTACGGTTGGTTGTGGTGGTGTATGGTTCTGGTGGTGGTGTTTGGTGGTGGTGCAGGCGTGAGTGGCCCTTTGGTTGTAATGGACGGAGGTTCGCTCCACTGACCTGTTGCCGGTTGTTTGGGGTGTAGGGGAGCAGGGTGGAGACGTGGAACATCAGCTCGTAGTCCTTGTAGGTGGTGTAGAGGGAGTGAGTCCCGGTGGAGTCGGCTGGAAGCACAGGGAGGAAACGCGTGTTTGTCACCAGAGAGAGCCATCAGTGTGTAGGAGGGAGGATATACAGTGGTACGGGGACCAGCCGTTACAGGGAGCCCGCTATGATGTATTATGGCAATGAATAAACACAATAGGAGCGGGCCGAGTGCATCCGCACTGAAATTGGGTGCAGAGGTAATATATAAGAAAGAGGCTATATCTCTGGCATTTCATTTTCAATACGTGTGTGTGTGTGTGTGTGTGTGTGTGTGTGTGTGTGTGTGTGTGTGTGTGTGTGTGTGTGTGTGTGTGTGTGTGTGTGTGTGTGTGTGTGTGTGTTTGTGTGTGTGTGTGTGTATGCCTGCATGGCTGTGGGTCTCTTTTTTGTTGTCCTGCTGGGTGTGTGTGTTTGTGTGTATGTATAACAATGTTGTTGCCCTGCTGGGTGTGTGTGTGTGAATGCGTCTCCCTCTTTTTATCCAGCAGTTTTTTTTTTTAGGTATCTCACTCTTGTTGTTCAGCCGAGTGTGTGTGTGTGTGTGTGTGTGTGTGTGTGTGTGTGTGTGTGTGTGTGTGTGTGTGTGTGTGTGTGTGTGTGTGTGTATGTGTGTGTGTGTGTGTGTGTGTGCTTTGTCTCACTCTTGTTGTCCAACCATGTGTGCATATGTGTGCATATGTGTGTGTGTGTGTGTGTGTGTGTGTGTGTGTGTGTGTGTGTGTGTGTGTGTGTGTGTGTGTGTATGTGTGTGTGTGTGTGTGTGTGTGTGTGTGTGTGTGTGTGTGTGTGTGTGTGTGTGTCTCACTCTTGTTGTCCAGCTGCGCCCGGTACTTGGAGAACCCTTTGAGGCGGACCCTCTGGCCCAGCAGGTCCAGGAACTCGTCCAGGGCGGGGCCGGGGCCCTCGTTGTTGTACATCTCCTCCTCCGTGCTCTGGCCCGCCTTGCAGTACAGAACCCCCACCTTGTGCTGGAAGCTCAGCTGGAAGCAGGGGGGAGACGGTGGGAGAGGGGGGGAGTCGGGGGGGAGACGGAGGGAGAGTCAGACCACAGGCTACCAATCACACAGCCCCCTTCTACCTGGATGCTCACGCTGCCTTTCCCGGCCCCCCGCAGTGGTTGGGAAAAATGAGTTTTGAGTTTTAAAAAAAAGGTGAACAGCCGAATTTGTTTTCCACCCCCGATTAACGTCCTGAATGCACACTGATGCATTGAGGCATGCTCGCAAAACACACACACGCATAAATCTTTACATAGACACACATATTTGCATTGACGCACAAACACACATGCACACAGAATACACTCATAAAAACACACACACACATACACACACACAGACTGAGTGACCACCCTGCACACACACACAAACTCACACAGATGTGCATTGTCACATGCGCGCAAACACACAGTCACACACGCACACACAGATATTTTTAGATCGACACACACGCACACACACACAAAAACACATGCATACACACTCATAAAATCACACACACACACACACACACACACACACACACACACACACACACACACACACACACACACACACACACACACACACACACACGCACACACTGTGACCACCACAGAGTGACCACCCTGTTGGCTGTCGTCTACGTTCCATCCGGCTGTAGCTCTTATGAGGGCTTTCATGCCCGTTTGGGCCGACCGCGCCGCAACCCCCTTCTGCCGAGGCCAGGCGAGGGAGGGCTGGGAGGAGGGCTCGCCGCTGGGCCGCGCGTTAATCAACCTTAGCTAATAACCGCTGTTGAGGAGCAGCTGCAAAGCCACTGGGGACTGAGTTACAGACGTACGGCTGGGTTCATGCCGGATTAGGGGGGAATACTATATAAGCTCACATCAATGGCAGGCAAATCCTTTCTGGGAAGACTTTGGTAAACAGTCCTTTTGGGTTTGTCCTTGGGTTGCTTCACGTCTTCGTTTGTCTCGTACCGGTTAAAGCGCCGTTCGGGGACAGAGCGGTGTGTGGGGTGAGACGAGTGCAGAGTACGTGATTTAAATAGTTGGACTTGTTCGAGAGTTGAGTCGAGGGCTTCCGCATGTGAAGCGGTTTGCTGTGTTTAGATAATGGCCTGCCCCACCCTGGGGAAAACACAGACTAACAACCCCCTTCCTCGAAAACAGTACAACTTGGCCTGACATTTGGATGGAGCTAAAGCATCTGGGAGACACTCATTTGCCATGCACGACGGCGTAACTTATTTTTTTCGTTTGCTGAAATATGGGCACATGAATGTTTTACCACTCGTGGCTACCCGACGCCGGATGAGGAAGACAGTTAAAAAAGCACAGAAAAGGGAAAAGGGATCGTCTGCACACCTGTTGCCCCCGCTTTCCTAACAGCCACCCTGCATCTCGACACGGCTGATTCTGTCAGGACGGAACGGCTTTGTCACCGCGGAGACGAAAAGCTCCCCAAACATAAGCCATTGACTGAAACAAATTGGAATCGCTGGGGCAATCTCTCTGCCTTATCCCCCCCAACCCCGCCCCCCACCCCCCGCTCCTTTACAGGTTAACAGTTCCCCGGCCAGCTCCTGACACCGTTGTCATGGTGACGCCCGCCATCAGGCCCAGCGCGCTGTGCTTAGGCTCCTGTGGTGACTAAGTGCCATTAGAACATCGCGCCCTGTCGAAATGGCACCGTTGTGCGGTGATGTCGCTTGGCCCTGCCCAGCGTTATACTGGCTCACTTAACCCCCTCGCTCGGAGTCACCCACTGGCCGATGCCCATCAATTACCCCACCGGCCAAGCCGGTAACTGCTTCCCGGGGTCTTGGAATCATCCGGTTTGACATCGAGTGACATATATGGCAGGAAGGGGAGAGGAGTCATATTTCTGAGATGTGCTTTTGCGCTTCCCTGATTGCTTTTTTGTTTAGCTTGAGTCGGCGTTGGCAGGCCAGGAAATGGACCGGAGATGGAAGGCTGAGGCAATGTTTGCAAACACGCTCCATCCAATATCTAATGCGGATGCTAGGGCTGGCTCTTTAGTCATCAAGCAGACACTTTCTTCCACATAAGTGCATTTAGATACAGGATGGGCGTGCCTGTAGGCTGAGACATGGGGGAATCAAACCCAGTGTCTTTCCCTGGAGGTCGAGTGGGTTGGTTGGTAACTGGAAGGTTGCTAGTTCGACCCATATTAATGCATTCCATTTACCATTAATTTACACACTATACTAGCCCTGACAGTTCTGAAGTGATGGATGGCCAATAAGATCGGTTCGAGACGCACATCCTCTCCTCTATACATCCTTATCCGCTAGTGCACTCCGTCTTTCCCTGCTCTTCCTCACCTCACCACTTGGGGCAGCTGAGGCACGGGACACCGATTTTTTTATGACTCACAGAAAGCAAACGACGGAAGCAAACGGAGGAGGAAAGGGAGCTAATGAGGGGAGAGAGAAACGGGGACAGCGGGGGGACCCCTGGAGAGCCGTGAGACAGACCCGCGCATGGAACAGCAGTAGCACCGAAACCCCGGGCGCTACTCTGCATCAGCGGGACATCTGTCTGCACCGCAGGCTCCTATACACAATGCCTCACCTCTCCCAGACAGAACTCGGTAGAACCAGAGTGTCTCGCTTAAGGTGAGCGCATTGGGAAGATTTATACAGAGCTTTTCTAACCAGTGGCCACTCAAAGCGCTTTACAATATCGCCGTAAAATTCACACATTCATCCACACATTCAGACACTGTCGGCGCGCAAGGCGACAGCCAGATCGTCGGGAGCAGTTAGGATTTAGTTTTTATTTTCTAAGGGACACCTCGACAGTCAGCTAGGAGGAGCCGGGAATTGAACTCAACCGTCCGGTTATCAGCCAACACGCTCTATCTCCTGAGCCACATGCCGCCCATAAAGAGATCCATAAGGCTCTTTTGTGGGGCACGTGAGAACGAGAAAACGTACCTCCCCGCGAGGTGTCAGCGGGTTAATCCTGACGTTATGCAGGCGAGGTAGGATAAGTATTTGGCTTAAGGGAGCACTGATTAAGCTCTGTAATATCAATGCTCGTGGGGGGTAGAGACTAATCTCAGGCACCTGCCAAGGGGAACCATTCAGGGCTCCATCATTTCCCCTGTTTGGCTTATCTGATACCGGCAAAAGGAAAAGAAATGAACACAGGAAGGCCTGTCTGTCTAACGTCATTGCATTTCATCATCATTTTCGTTGTGTTTTGGCTTGCTCTCCTCGGCATGGAAGCGAATAGAGACATTCCTGTTGAAATGGCTTCTTTTTAAAGGAGTTAGGGTTACCGTCCTGATTTGAACTGGTCATCGTCAAGGTTTGATTGGCCGCCCTAATGCAGTTCCCAGTCCATTCACACTCAGAGAGTTGAAGCAATCAAAAAGAGCAGCAGGGCACCAATGTGAGGGGTGACTACAAAAGCCTGTTCTTTTTTGACTGTGCGTGTGTGAATGCGTGTGTGTGTGTGTGTGTGCGTGTGCGTGTGCGTGTGCGTGTGTGTGTGTGTGTGTGTGTGTGTGTGTGTGTCCGTGTGCGTGTGCGTGTGTGTGTGTGTGTGTGTGTGGGTGCGAGTGCGTGTGTGTGTGTGTGCTTGTGTGCGTGTGTGTGTATGTGTGAACGCTGGTTTATGAAAGATGTTGCGATCGCCCACTCAATCTCTCGCCCACCGCAGGGGGCAGGCTCTCCTCCGGGGAGAAACTGAACATTATGGCCGTGCATGCAGGCACGGAGAGGGGGGAGTCTGCCTCACACACACGGAGGACTTCTGAAATGAGGCTTTTCCACCCTAAAATACTGTTCCAGGACACGTCTTCTCTCCCGGCACTTAAATCCTTGCTCCTTCTCCCTGCTCCGAAAAACAAACACATTACAGGGCCGTTGATTGAACTTGGCCAGGCCGTGTGTTATTAAAACATGAGATGATTGAACTCTAGATATTTGTAGCGCTGTGCATTAATGATTCATGCAGAGGCAGAGCAAAATATAACATCCAAATATAACATCGTACTCTAGTGGCCCTTTGGCCCTAAGAGCTATGCTGAAAAGAACCCAAGTTATTCCCACAATGTTTGGCCGCAGTAAGATGCTTCTGTTTATATCACGCTCTGCAAAGAGACAACCCACGTAGGAAAACCTTCAGACCTCGACCTCCCTTGCTTCTTTTGAGTGTTTGTGTTTGTAGATGTACGGGACAAAAGACCGTTTGTCCGGTCTTTTGTCCCGAACACAAAAAGACACACGGTTGTCTCCATCCCACTTCAACCCAGACATGTCCCTTGCCGGTTAAAAGGATGAGCTCACGCTAACACACACGCCGTTACATCAATAACAAGGCCATTTTCTAATAGCCGAGACTATAGCGATCGCTACTTGGCTTGCTAAAACCCTTTGCTGCGCTCATGGTTTCATTAGGGCCCTGATTAATGGGCTCGAGATTACATGTTGAAGCCTTTTACTTGGTACAAGAACACGGGGACTCTAATCAATAATACCGATTTCAGTCCAACAGACTTAATGAAATATGACATCCATGGCCATCCGAGCGTCCACACAAAGAAAATCCCCCACTCTGAGATGAAATAAGTTGTCTGGCAAGTTTCTGCACGACGTCCGAGCGGGGAGAAAGAAAATCAATGAACCCCCCTGGGAGTCTGAATCCAGATAGATTTTATTTACGTGTAATATCGGCTTCCCTGTGCCCCCGTGCGGAAGACAGGGAACTTTTAAAGTGGTGTTGACAGGCATTCCATGGAGAGCTGGGAAGCCGCGGGATTTGATCCGGCGCTGCGCGTGGTCACGGCACTGATGTGTAGTCCAGGTGAGGCCACGTGACGCTTGTGACACAAATGCCGCAGAGGTGTCAGTGAGCAAAGGCACTAGAATCTCCTAGAGCTGAGGTCGGACACCATGGCAACCGATGGCTCCGATAGAGTTAAGATACATGGAATAATGGGCCGCGTTTATACAGAGCTTTCTTGACCTCTCACGACATTCGAAGCATTTCAGAATCATTGATTCACATTCCCTCATTCATACGCACACACGCAAGGCGACAGCCAGGTCGTCTCTAGATTAGTGAGGGTTTGGTGTCTGGCTAAGGGACACCTCAACACCTGGCCAGGCAGTGCCAGGTATTGAAACGGCAACTTTGGGGCACCAAACCAGCTAAGAATGTACCAATGGCAAATCACAGTAAAGAAAAATCCCACTTAGAACTTTAAAACCAGGCCACCAAGGCAGGCTGTGCGAACGAGCGTCGCCGCGGATAACCATCGTCCCGGTAACCATCGTCCCGGTAACCGTCGCCCCAGTAGCCACCCTCCTCCGGTACTCACCCCTTGCTCGTCCAGTTTGAGGAGCTGCTCGGCCACCTTGGGCGAGTTGAGCGCCAGCCTCAGGCAGGGGATGTTGAGCTCGGGGATGACGTACTCCAGCACCTCCTTCAGGGGCAGCCCGCGCGTGGTGCCGTGGCGGGCCGTGGACGGCACCGCGTCCTCCAAGATGGCGCCGCGCAGCGTGGTGAGCTGGGGGAACAGAGTCACGGTGTTCAGCCAATCACGTCCATCGGTACGTTTCCATAGGGTACGTGGACGCGCCTCTGCCTAGGATCATTCCCCCTGAAGGTATGAAGCTCTCGGGGGGGGAGAAGGGGAAGGGGTTTCGGCTGTACGTGTGCACAGAGGGCAGGACGAGGGCAGACGAAAGGTTAATACGCTTCCGTTGCACATCTGAATCGAATGCCGCAATCGACGTGAACAGATCCATTACGACTACCCCCCTGTGGGGCTACATTAAGAAGGCGCCCGCTAAATAATTGAAACGGGCAAAACGCAGGAGCAGATGTTAAGTAGCGTTTTAGCATTTAGACCATTAGCACGCCAGTAAAAAGTTGATGCAGAGAAGGGTCTGAAACACCCTATCCGCAACCCCCTTGGCGTGCATTTACACAAATAAACCCCCCATTTTGTACTGCCGTCCGCAAAGCCCAAGGGTCATGGAAGAGCTAACAGCCAAAGGCTCTTTGACGGTGACGCACGCGGGTAGAAAACCTTTCTAAACCCGTCTATCTGGGGAAGGGGGGAGGGAGGGAGGGAGGAGAATGCGTGTGGGAGAGCAGCAGGGAGGGGGGGAGATTAGCAGGAGAAGGTAGAGAAGGAGGCAGAGGTGAGGGTCAACCGTGAGACGCTTCATGCAAGCGGACCTTGTGTACGTTGACTGAGGAGCTGGAGCATTGCTGTGTGTGTGCTACTTGCATGACCCAGATACGTTGTCCCGTCGGGGGAGCGAAGTGCCTCCGACCGGGAAGGCCATTTGATATCAGTAACAGTTTCCTGCCGGCTGCATCTGTCGCTGAATTATTTAGGAGACCGCCCAACGTCGATCGATTAGAGCTTTTTTTTCTTTTGGTAATCTGGACGACTGTGGTTGAGGTTTGACTCTGTGCACCTCATTTTGATTGTTTGGTGTGTGTGTGTGTGTGTGTGTGTGTGTGTGTGTGTGTGTGTGTGTGTGTGTGTGTGTGTGTGTGTGTGTGTGTGTGTGTGTGTGTGTGTGTGTGTGTGTGTGTGTGTGTCTAACAGGGTTTTTCCAAGTACCATCGGATAGACCGCATCAGCAGCTTGCATGACTGGACTTGGCTTCAAACCCCTGACTCTGTGAGTGTCCTCTGGGCGGGTTGGGGAACAAAGAGCAGAGCAGCGGTGCACCCCCCCCCCCCCCCCCCCTCCCCTCCCACACTTGTTGTTCCAAGAGCCTTCTCCAACATTGCTGCGCTCTAGTCTTGCATGACCGAGCTTGGGTGCCGCAGTCACCCAGTAGTGAGCGGCTAAATGTGACTGCACAACGACGAGGGAATGAGTCCCAGTCTTTAAACACTGCCAGGAAGCACTGGAAAACCCTATCAGTTTCAGGGAGATCCAGGCTTCAGCAGAGCTTGGTGCATTTGCTTTTGAGAACTATCTAGCTGATGTTGACATTTTATTTTGTTGTTTTTTTCGACAAAGCGACTTACAATGGTTAATACACACAGTGACACACCGGCGACGGTGGTGTGAACCATGCAAGGCGACAGCCAGCTCGTCGGGAACAATTAGGGTTAAGTGTCTTGCTCAGGGACAGATCGACACTCAGTCGAACTAGCATCGTCAACCGGCTGTACCTCCTGAGCTAAGCCGACCCCCATGTTGTATGTTTTTTAATATATAAAATTGAAACAACATTATGTATTACCGGTATATGTCTTTTCTTTATGCATTCAGATAGATTTGTTTACATGTCGGATTTTGAATCGAGTGCATGAAACACGCTCAAACAAGGTGACTTTTTATTTTTCCCTCCATCCTCGTCACCCGACACACTCTCAACACGGGGGGGGGGGGGGGAGTGGTGTGAGCAGAGAGTAAGAGTGAGACGCGGGGGACTGCTCACCTGGCTGGTTCTGAAGGTGACCCGGTAGTTGTACTGCATCCCCTCCTTCTCCTTGCCCTCGTCCAGCTTCTCCCTGCGGATGCTGACGGCCACTGGGCCCAGGTGTTCGTCCACGCCAAAGTAGTTCTGGTGCTCTGCGGAGACGAGACGAGACCCACAGCGAGCAGACACACCGTGAGCAACACGCTCCCCAGACAGAATGACCTTGTGCAGGTGATTGTGCAATTAAAATGTAAATATATACAGGCTCGTTTTGCATATCGTGCTTGTTATCTAATAATTGACTGGAGATATTCTGGAATCAAATGCAAAATGGAAAACGTGTCGGTAATGTGAAAATGTGATGATCACTAAGTAGAGATAATCGTTTGGTATTTCATAAGCTCAAGGAATATGATCACATCCCAACAGTGATATTCAAAATGCTCGGTAAGCTCAGTTCCTGAAATTAATTTTCCGAAGATCCCGAAACGGAACAAAACATGTCGGACAAGGCTAAATAGGCTCTTTAAAAAGCTATTTCGGTTCTCTAAGGCCCCGCTGGCAAGCTTATATTTCTCTGCTGCTCAGTGTATTAATCTACTCAATAATGCAATAAAGTGACCATGCATTGGGAAGGGCTGTGTCTCTCTGAATAGTGATATCATAGAGATTCTAGACATAAATCTCCTCCCTCTCGCTTTGTGAGGGAAATACAATCCAAATCTTATGGCTTTTTTTTATTTGACTTAATGACGACGTCAGTTAAGATTATGGATTTATGACTGCATTCACAGTATTACCAGTAACAAGATGTCACATCAATTTCCGGGCCCAGGAAAATCTAATTTCTCAGTTTGACATTAGCATTGCAGTTATTAATATGTAGTAAGTACAACCCAAACAATGTACTTGGCATGATAATAAATGCATACATTTTACATCCCATCACGAAACATCTCCTAGTAAATATATAAGTGGGGAAATAAATGAAAGAAAGAATGCGTGAACAAAATTATCTTTTAGAAAACGGTTGAAACGTGCAACGACAAACAATATGATAACAGGAGACGAACAGTCAACAGAGACGCTGCCTGCCTCTGTCTGTTTATGTGTATTGTGTCTACGGTCTGTTGACGCTATGCCTTTGGCGTCGAAGCGAGGGAGGGGGAGGGAGGGAGGGAGGGAGGGAGGGAGGGAGGGAGGGAATGAGTGAAGGAGGGAGGGAGGGAGGGGGAGGGAGGGAGGGAGGGAGGGAGGGAGGGAGGGAGGGAGGGAGGGAGGGAATGAGTGAAGGAGGGAGGGAGGGAGGGGGAGGGAGGGAGGGAGGGAATGAGTGAAGGAGGGAGGGAGGGAGGGGGAGGGAGGGAGGGAGGGAGGGAGTGAGTGAAGGAGGGAGGGAGGGAGGGGGAGGGAGGGAGGGAGGGAGGGAGTGAAGGAGGGAGGGAGGGAAGGAGGTAGGGAGGAAGTAAGGGAGGGAGGTAGTGAGGGAGGTAGTGAGGGAGGTAGTGAGGGAGGGAGGGAGGGAGGGAGGGAGGGAGTTAGAGAGGGAGGGAGGCAGTGAGAGAGGGAAGGAGTGAGGAAGGGAAGGATCGAGTGAGTGAGGGAGGGAGGGAGGGAGGGAGGGAGGGAGGGAGTGAGGGAAGGAGGGAGGGAGGGAGGGAAGGAGTGAGGGAAGGAGGGAGGGAGGGAGGGAAGGATCGAGGGAGCGAGGGAGGGAGGGAGGGAGGACAGGGGGTCCTTGGATTTGCACACACGCAGCAGATCTTGAGTAAACAGGCCCTGATCCACAGGACCAGGGATCCATCCATCAAACAAAGGCATACCTCCTAGGGCAGCCTCAAAGGGACCTCCATTTCCAAAACACCTCCGACATGTCCTCAGGAGAGTGGCTGAGTGCCGCCGCAGAGGAACTGGCCTGTTCACACACCGGTCGGAGTTACCATGAAATCGACGTGCGGGTGATGAATAATAGATGTTCTCCGACCAGAGAAATCTGAGCAAAACTACGTACGGGCCGCAAGACTTGTCAGGCGACGCAGGTCTGTAGAGAAGCACTCTGTGAGACAAAGGGACACGGGAATCTGAGGACCACCGTGACACCATAACACCTGCGGGGCCGCGAGGCAGATGGCAGATCGTGGGAGGAATGCCTGTGGCCAACGCATTCTTTCACTTTCACACACCTGTTGGCCTTAGGGACTGAATGGATGGCTTTAGTGTTTAATTGAGTGTCATATCGGGTGGCATGATATCGACAGCTCTGTTACATGTTTGCGGTCACCGGCTAAAGTCTGATAAAGACATTTATAGGATTTGGCCTTGTGTTTAGATTAGTTTTTCTGTCTCCACTTTCAAGACTATTTTATTACATAATTAAATCTATATTTTAAATACATTGACCTATATATTGGCCGAGTAATAAATACATTGAGGTCCTGCTATATGTGTGTTTGTGTGTGTGTGTGTGTGTGTGTGTGTGTGTGTGTGTGTGTGTGTGTGTGTGTGTGTGTGTGTGTGTGTGTGTGTGTGTGTGTGTGCGCGCGTGTGTGTGTGTTTGCAAGAGGTTTAACTAGATAACTAAGCATTCATGATGACAGGGTGGGATAAGAGTTCAGCCAAACAATGGGATCAATGTTAGCATGGACAATAAAAGCCTGCCATTAAGTGATGAGTTACTGTCCGTTGTGTGTGTGTGTGTGTGTGTGTGTGTTTTATGGGTGTGTCTGTGTTTGTTTGTCGATGACAGGCCGCCTCTTCAATAAAACACATTGAGGCGACCAGTATAGAGGAAAAGGGCACTGCTGCACATTTCCATAAGAGATCCTCTCCTTCTCAGGGGTTACATCAGTGCAAGTCGTTTCAATTATAAATTGACCTGCATTCCTGAAGACAAAGTGATTAAATATGTGATGGGGGAAACCAAAGAAAACGGCAGAGGCTGTTTTAGTCGCCAAAAGCTTTTCTTAGAGTGTCAAGTGGAAAATCAAGCCTAGCTTCCGTGGGATGTAAATAGGGTTGTAAATAATTTGCCCGATGCACTGAGCTCACCAACGCATCCTAATACAAGTTGAGCTGCGCTGTAATTGGCTCATTCTCCATGACCGGAGCCATTAAGACAGAAGTGGCTTCCTGCTCAGTCACACGGCAGTATGTTTAAATGTGTGGCAGTGTGCTCAGGAAGTTCAGGCATCCCATCCCATAATGTGAAAGGTGAAACAGCTGCTTTAGTCTTGGTGTGTGTGCATGTGTGTGTGTGTGTGTGTGTGTGTGTGTGTGTGTGTGTGTGTGTGTGTGTGTGTGTGCATGTGCGTGTGTGTGTATGTGTGTGTGTGCATGTGTGTGCGTACGGGTGTGTGTGTGTGTGTGCGTGTGCCTTGTGTGTGTGGAGCGGGGTGTTATGGACGGGTAATCCAATATGCTGAGAGCGGCAGCAGACAGAGACTATGGACAGCGGGGGAGGGGGGGGGGGGGGGGGGGGGAACAGGGCAGCATTATGTGCTGATGGTCCGGCGGCCGGCCTGGTGTTTCCACACACCAAGGTGCTTTAATGAGGAGCGCCGGGACTTTGACCGGGCTCTGCTGCTGACCCAGTGGATTCAGGGGACACGGTGCCCCCTGGGAAACAGCTGCAGCACACACACACACACACACACGCACGCACGCACACACACACACACACACACACACACACACGCACGCACGCACGCACACACGCACGCACACACATGCACACACACACACACACACACAGACACACACACGCATACGCACACACACACGCCGATTACACACACACACACACGCAAGCACACACACACATACATGCACGCACACGCACACACACACACACGCGCACACACACACCTCCAAGCCTCTCACATAACTATTCCCAGCTTTTCCAGAGGACAGGACAATATCGCAAATCCAGTGTCAAGCTCAGGAAGTGAAACCCATATTCAGACACCCAACACAGACACTCTATTGTCCTGGAGTCCCTTTTCATGTATCAGGCTCAGCAGAAAAAAACCGGACGTCACACTATCTAGGGGCCCGTTTGAAAAGCACCAGCGCATAGTGAGAGCTGGGCGAGGCTTTATGGAGCAGGGCTGCCTGCGCAACAGTTTTTTTTAAACTGTTTAAACGGTCAAATGTTCTTATGATTGTTTTCATTTCTTAATAAATTATCATCCCTTTACTGCTGAAACGTCTCCTCATCACTGTTGGACATTTTCTTTCAGTCAATGAGTCAAAGTCCAGTGCACAAAGTCAAACTTATTTGAACTTTTAGCACAGGCAAAAAACACCGGAAGAATGAGTGCGAACAGCCTTAGCATTGTCTGAGGCAAAAGAGGTTTGGCTTGGCGATGATACTAATGATCTACACAGTGTTGGCCTCTCAGGATGGCATTGAGACCCGATTGACATCAACCTACCTTTCCCGTAGAAGAACTTGTGGTAGTAGTACGCCCCCAGGTCGATGTGCTCGATGATGTAGCGCTTGACCTTCTCCCTGTGGATGGGCTGGTTCTCCCGGGGCACCTCCAGCACCGACACCCCGGCGTTGGTGCAGTGGGAGCTGAGGGACGACTCGAAGGAGCAGTTCTCGCCCCCGCCGGTGTAGTTGGTGCTGTTCGCCCTGGACAGAGAGATCCTCCTCTCGCCCTCGCCGCCGATCTCGTTGCGAAAGTGCGTGCAACTCAGCACCAGGTAGTTGCTCTTCCCGTCGCCGTCGTCCGTGTCCAGGTTCTCCTTGGGGTTCAAGTCCTCGCGGCTGCCCAGGGGAGACTCGAACATGCCCGCGTTCCCACCGCTACATCCCGGTTCGGGGCCCGCCGCTCCGACCATGGGGCCTCCGGACCCTCCCCCGCCGCCGCCGCCGCCCCCTCCCCCTCCCTGGCCGCACCCCCCCCCGGCCGACGCGGCCGACGCCCCGGTCGTGGTGTTCTTCCTCTGGCTGAGGCTGGCCCTGTTGGCCACGGCCTCGCTGATGTTGAAGAGCACGCTCTGGACGTCGTAGTGCGAGAAGCACTTCTGGAAGCTGAGCGGCCGCCGGTCGTCCTCCATGGACAGCCGCAGGGCGTCGCTCTCGCTCTTGATCGTCCGCAGCTTCCGGAACAGCGAGGTCTCCGAGGTCTCCGACTTCATCCGCCGCATGAAGGACTTCTCCCGCTCCCGGCTGTACAGCAGCGAGCTGTCGATGTAGTCGTAGCCCGAGATCTGCACGATCTCGCCGCGGGCGATCTGGGCCGCCGTCTGGAGGCTGGGGGAGAAGGCGGTGTCGTAGCGCAGCAGCTCGGGGAAGCCCAGCGGGGGGGCGGCGCCGCGGTGGTCCGCGGGGTCCGCCCGGTAGCCCCGCAGCATGCTGAAGAAGCCGTCGGCGGTGAGGCCCTGCCGGTCGATGGAGGACGTGCTGCCGTACTCGCGGTGCAGCGAGGCGCCCGTGTTGGGGTTGACGGCGTTCTGGTCCATGATGTCCTCCGAGTCGATGTCGCTGATGGTCACGTCGCTGTTGCTGCGCTGGCGGATCGGGTGCAGCCCCCGCAGCGGGGAGTGGCTGAGGAGCTCGCTCAGAGTGTACTTGCTGTCGGCATAGTCCGGGTCCAGGATGATGGGCTCGCCCTCCTCCAGGATCTCACCGATTTGGTCCTGCTGGCCGTTGGCGAAGGCCGGGATCACGCTCTGGTAGTTGGGGGAAGGCCTCCCGTCCCAGCCCTCCTTCTTCGGGGGCCACTCCGTCGCTCGGGCCCTCACGCCCATCTTAGGCATGGCGGGGTTCCCGTTGGACTTGCCGAGCCCGTCGGACTTCCCCTGTGCGCTGGAAGACCCTGGGGCCATGCCCCCGTTCAGGGCCTTCAGCTTCCTGCTGAACAGCTCCTCAGACTGCATGGCTCGGCCGTAGTCTTCTGGGCTTCCCACAAATCCCACAAGGTTGGATATGTCGTCGGACACGGGGCTAAAATAACTCATATCCCGCCGGCAACGGACCCTCGGTGCAGCAGACACTTGGGGGCCGTCTTCATTACATGATGTGCGGCGCCTCAGACACACAAAGGGGAGGGGCCTCTTCCCAGGGTCTCTGAAGCGACCGTCATCTTAGCTCAGAGAAGGCTGCTGTACTGACGAGGTCGTGGGCAGCATTAAGGACGCCGAGGGCCACGGCAGGAGGACTCACAGTGAAGTGTGGCTCACGGCTAATTCAGGAGGACAACGGGGGATGCTGGAGCTGCAAAACAAACAAGATAGGGAACGACGTTAGGATACTGTAACAAGCAAGCCTTATAAAATAGACCATGTAGGCAGAGGTGGAAGCCTTGACATTATATATGCATTCCCTCGACGGGATCGCAATAAGTTCAGCGGCAAAATTGATCCATTACGGCATAGGTTTTTCATTCCCTGTCCTTTAGGAGAAAATCAAAAGGTTATGGGAGGATATTGTGGAAATACCAAAAGGTCATTCAAGCGCGCATTGGCTAAATAGGGCTTGGCTTGGTGTATGCCTATGGATACGGCCATGGAGTGTTGGAGCATGTAATGTTATGGGTTTATAATGATAGTGTTGGATGTATTTGTGGGTGCTGCCAACCAGAGTGGAGCAGATGGTGTCGGAGCAAGTTGCAGCAATGAGAGGCAGATGTTCAGCTCAACTGTTTAGATGTATCAAGAAGCTAATCTCACTGCCTGTAGTATTGTCTTGCCTCACACGCTATACAGAAGGAATATGTTTAGGGCGTATTATCAATTTAGGAGGCAGCATGTTTATTGTTGTGCACTCAACCGACGACAGCCAATGCCGAAAGCAATCGAGGTGCTAAAAGACTAATAACTATGTCCCCTTCCCAAGCTGAACGGTATCTCGTTTCCTCATGCGAGTCACTCTGTACGACTACAGTATATTTATGAGAAGAGAGCTTTTACAAGGAGTCACTCCACCACAGTGAGCGGTGGAATGAATCTTACAGCTTCTGACTTCCTGTGACAGAGGCCTTCCCAATCAACCCCTACACCCTTTGAGACACTGGGCTGTGGACTGAGAAAGAGGGGGAGACCCTTGGTGGTCCTTGAGGAGCGTCTTCTTACTCTCTCGGGTAACTCGCAGTGTTTGATGCAAGCAGGTAATTCACATTGTTTCAGTTTTTGCCAATAATCAGTGTTCCTTTAGATGAGCCATCTGCAAACGTGGGCCATGAAGAGGTGACTGTGGTGAACTGTGTTAAACTTATAAAGAGAAATGATGGACTCTGTAGGCAAAATAACCACGAACAACTTGTGTGCCGCCAAATTATGGAAATTATGAGATAGCATCATTACTTCTCTTGATTTACAGTACAATGAACTCCCAGAAAGAGTGTCGCATTACACCAGAACACAACGGAAAACCAAATGAGGCCGGAAGCTAGGATTGGGTTTCTGTACAAACGTTTACCTGCTCTGAGGTTGATGACATGATAACCTCAACATTTATCCCTACAACCGAATGTTAATCGTAACATGTGATCCCCATTTGATATACTCAATGAATTCCATACATCCTACAGCAAACCTACACTCAGCCTCTTCTATAAAGAGCTT
Organism: Gadus morhua; assembly: GCF_902167405.1. Classification (NCBI taxonomy): domain Eukaryota; kingdom Metazoa; phylum Chordata; class Actinopteri; order Gadiformes; family Gadidae; genus Gadus; species Gadus morhua. Next base: position 7,187,040 of record NC_044062.1, read on the forward strand.
GAGGGCATGTTTACGGGATGCTCTGATAAGATACAACATGACCTTGCTGGCGAACAGATCTGCTCCCCCATCGCCACGGCTGCGTGGCAGTTCTCGGCGCGGTGGACTCGGGACCTTTCTATATTGACCTAAATTGCTTTTTCTTGTTCCTAGGAGGGTGGCCGTCTGCCTCGTCTCTCCCGGGGAGGCAATCTGCAGATAACCTCGCGGGCGATCAAGGCGAGCAGTCACGTCACAGAAAAACAAGCACACGGAGCTGCTTCCATTTTGTTTTGATTTGCCTACCGTTGGGGATGGTGTCCCTGGGTTTAATGCTCTGTGTTTTAGGTCTTTAATAACAGAGAGAGCCAAGGGGGCCGGCCACCCATGTTTGCGCGGGTGGCTATGACATGACTCAACACTAGTTTTGAGAAAACTGGGGGTCATGTTTACATTTCTATGTCGTATACTGCGGAGAGAGGAAACAGAATGGGATGAGAATGTGGGCCAGATCAAGATTAGTGACATGCCAGACTACACAAAACACACACATGGGGGTTGATGTGAAATATCCAAATGGCTGAAATATAACCACTGCGCTTGGGCTAAACACTGACCTAAATCGGTGGAAATAAACCAATAAATGTCATGATCCACTCTGTGTCCACTATTGCTGTATTACTCTCGTCGCTCCTCCCTGGACTAAGCAAAAGTATTCAAGAGAAACAAGGGTCTAGTTATGAAGATGTGTTCCTCTCTCACTGAGCTGCTTGTCTGAAGTGACAGGATAATTTGCACAAGGCTCTGATGAGTCAGGAGGAATAATTTGATGTCACATGAATACATAATGCGGCGATGACAATTGCTCTTGGCAAATCTGTTTTCCAGTTAAGGCTGGCGAACCATGAATACAATGTGAAGTTAAACGAGACACACAGGTTTACTGTACCTACATGTGGAACAATATAAAAGGTGGCTGTTGATGGTTGAAATACATATTGTGTGTACACTGTATATACATTACATTATGTGCACATCCTTTCGCTTTTGAAGCTGCTCTGCATCTTGGAAACGTTTGACTTTGAAAGCATCACTCCTACTCAACATTACTAAGAACATTTGAAACTAGGAACCCAACCTTTGAATCTATATTTAATTTCCCACAGCACTAAAACTGTCTTCAAAAGAAAAGTAATAGGTCTCCCAGTGGCACATCCGTGAAGTGGGACCATGGCATTTCACTAATAGATAGCATAGTGTCAGGCTATGGAGGAATCCTGTGTTTTCTCATCTAGAAATAGAAAAGACCTCAAAACACATCATCGAAAAAGGTCACCTGAAAAGATAACTTGATCCACTGTGGCACCTTATGGGAAAAGCTCTTCCAGAGAACACTAAAACAACTGTTTGACAGAGCGCTTATACCAGGGCAAATCACAGACTAAAGATTAATTTTGATTGGTCGGCGTAAAGCATCTTATATCGTATAAAGCTTGCTTAAACTATATAAATTAAGTCTGGGTTCACCACTCGAGATCTCCATTTCAAATTTAAAGATTAAAAAGCGAAAACCTATCCATGGATTAAAGTTGCAATGTATACGATTGTGCAAAGCCTGAGACATTCAGAATAATAAGAACTCAATAACAGTGTTCTCTCCATTCTGGCTGTGCAACGAAAACTAGCATAGCTTGGCTGGCTAGGGGGGGGGGGGAAGGTGGGAGGGGTTTAGGAGTGGAGACGGTAAGACGAGACATGCACCCTGCAGGACGTTCTAGTAAACAAAGAGAGAGGTGCGGGCTGGTAGACATTTGTTATTTGTAGAACACATCAGTTACAGGATGCGATTTCATTGATAAAATTATTGAAACCAAAACCAACAGATCTGTCATCCCAGCATCGACAGATATGTCCAGTACATTTTAAGCTACCAACTAGGCTAAATATTACGAAGCTCGTCTTTAGGTTATTTCCTCCCCAGTAGCCTGTATATTGCAGTCCTGTCCCCCAGTCCAACCCCCCAGCCTTACCACCGATCCTTCCCGCTCCGATGGTCCTTGCAGAAACTACTAAAAGATAACACGACCGGCAGTTAGACCTGAGTGTGTGTGTGTGTGTGTGTGTGTGTGTGTGTGTGTGTGTGTGTGTGTGTGTGTGTGTGTGTGTGTGTGTTTGTGTGTGTGTGTGTGTGTGTTTGCGTTCCTTCCTCGGCTGTGGAGGGTCACCAAGGGGTGAGGTCCATCCTTATTGCACACCAGGACCGGACGACTAGACACGGCACTCCCCTGTAGACACCCAACCCCCCCTCCCACATCTAATCGTCCTCTCCTGGCCTGCTCTCCCCCGTGACAGTGATTAATGGCACCAGTTGGACCCTGTCACTCTCGCTGGTTACCTCCCCAGCAGCAGAGCACACCCCGGGCTACCCAGTCAGCACAATCCCCTCTGCCCCCCTGCCTGATCAGGAGGGAGCTGGGGGTGGGCTGCTCGTCCCCCCCCCCGTCCCCCCCTCCCTCGGTGGATCATGTTGTTCAGGCTGGGGGGGGAGGAGACACAGCAGATGGAGTGTAGGCGGTCGGTTTTGCTAACAGCCCTTTATTACTGGAGTAATGTGTGGCCATTATGGCTGTTTAAGATGCCAGGCCTCAGAAACGCAGGGACGGGGGGGGGGGGGGGGGGGGGGGGGAGGTGTTGGGGGGAGGGTGGGTGGGCGGAGGAAAGCAGCAAGGAGAGGGTGGGGAAAAGACGGAGGCCTAATTACGGAGAGGGGAACGGATCGTCCATCTCTCTCCCCTGTGTCACAGTGCGCAGCTTTCATCTCAGCTTGAGCGGAGTTTGTGTGTATGTGTGTGTGTGGGCAGAGGGGGGGGGGGGGGGGTGTCGCTTAGAGGGTGTGCCAGGTTTTGAAATCATAATTCTCAGATGCAGTGACTTTATTAACAAACTCTGATAGACGTTAAGACGTTTCAGTCCGCAGTGCCGAGATCGGTATTTTAGCGGAGCGGCCGATCGTCTCCGGGAGCAGAGATTCTCAGCTGGGTCAGAGATGTTGGACCGAATGTACTGCTGGAAGAGTCTGACTGTCACTCTGTTGGCGCTAAGTGGGTGGAACTTCCAGACAAATCTGCAGATTTGCGGCGAAGCCCTTTTCAAGCTGAACAAAGTGTTATCGTGGGGGACATGAGGCGTTTTGGGTTTCTAAAGAGGGAACGGAAGCCAGAGCAAGCACTCTGCAGTGCAATTGAGCTGAATATGGATTAATCTGTCTCTGATTAATTTTAGATAAAGATTCACAGGCAGAAGAAGGATTGTGCATCATACTAGTATTAGTATTAATATAAATTCTTAGATTAATAATCATTCTCTGGCCTTTCGCCCCTTCAGTTGTGAGTCCCACACATGGGGGTACCCTATTACCTAGCGACCGGGCAATACTTAACATTGAGGGCAAACAGAGACGTCTAATTAGGGCCAATTATCTTTAATAAAGCCGGAGCAAATTGATCTGTATTAGAGGTTCTGGGCCTGGACTTATTGAACTGCTGGGGCCGGGGCCAGCAGGTCTTTGTAGGTGGCGTTGGATCCGACAGGCCAGAGGGTGAGAGTGGTTCACAGCCCACTCAGACCCCCCTCCAGCGACGGGTCGAATGAAAGGCCAGACCAGAGGTCAGAGAGGGGGGGGGGGGGGGTCATTAGGATAATTTCCAGGCTCATGGATTCCATCATTGTGTAATTTCTAACACATGTGATCCGGTTGGCTGTTGATCGGGTTTACCGGCCGCAGCAAATAAACATACAAAACTTTTAAATAATTTGTAGCTTGCCTCACCTGGATAGACTGAAAAAGGATCTCTTTGTGGTAACCCGGTGGGTTTTGAACGGGGTGGTAGACAGTGTTATGCTCATTCGCTCATTCGCACAAAGATGGAGGAAATGAGTCAAGTGGAAGTGAAACAAGCCGGAAGGCACATTACACATCCATCACTGCACCCCATTTGATTCCTCAATTATATATGAACACAAAGAGAAAGGAAACAACAACACCACGTCACACCCTGAACAACTCAAAATTAAACTTGATTTGAATTTCGGTTGGAGGATTTCATTTCGGCAAAACTTTGAG
>NC_044062.1:7193641-7203641 GCF_902167405.1 Gadus morhua
AGAGCGGGTGTCGGAGAGAGAGAGGGTATGGGAGCAAGCCAGGGCAGATCCTAGAGGAGGCCGAGGTGATTAGCGAGGCATTGTTTACATCTCAATCGCACTCAGGCCTCTTAGCGAAGACCAAAGACAACAAGGCGATGCTGGATGGGAGAAGGAGGTCAGGAACCCAGAGTGAATGAGTGTGCAGAGCTGCCTCGCCTTTTTCCCAGCCTTGGGGCTGAGTACACTCTGAGACTGCACTAATGTCAGCCACAAGCCCTCAGGTACACCAGAGAGAGAGAGAGAGAGAGAGAGAGAGAGAGAGAGAGAGAGAGAGAGAGAGAGAGAGAGAGAGAGAGAGAGAGAGAGAGATTGAGAGAGGGTAGTGGAGAGCAGAGAAGCTTTCAAATTAAAAGTTCCTCTTCTGCACCTAAATGAGAATTGCAAATCAGTGCATGGGAACTGTAAGCTGTGTCGTGTACACAAGGGAAAGTATCATCAAAAGAAGTGTTAAATGTTAGGCAGCAAAGTTTTAGTTCGGATTGGTGGAGGTCTAAAAAGGATTTGGTAATGCGTTTTCTCGGTTCAAATCCAGCAATTAAATCACGTAGCTAAGGTCAGAGCCCGCCTGTCAGCGGTTGTGCTCCCACCCGTAATACTAAATAAAAGATAGCCATTGGGCCGGTCATGGCTTCTTGCTGACATGCAGTTATTCTTAGTGGCTTGTCTTATCATTAACTAGCATTCGCAAGGATGGGCAGCCAACACAGATAATCCTGTTTTCCTAGGGCCTTTATGAAGATGTCGTCTGAGTCCATTGCACCCGATTTGAAATGGTCGAACAAGCCGCAACGTGCGGATCAGGAATAACTAGGGCACAGAGGTCATCTGTGGTCGAGTTCTCTTCTATTCTTACTTTGTTCCATCAAATTTAAGCTTTTCCCCGAAAAAAAAAGCCCAGACATTAAATGTTATGTTCTTTTGTTATGTGATCCATTCAGACAAGTGAGCCTGGCGGTGGTTTGAAGAAACACAGATTTGTTTCCTATGGACTTCTATAGCCTTACACTGCTGTAGGGAAGTTTGACGATGCTTTAACAATTCTTCAGCCAGACAATGTAGTGTATCTAAGGGTACTCGTGAATCATAGAGCAGTAATGTTTATTTCAAGACCTTATTCCAGGATATGATACTTTACCCGTCACAAAATGACACTGGATTACGTATTATATGATCACAGAACTGTAAAAGCGAATGATATGTCAATATTAACATATCCACCTGTGCCCACAAATGCCCACATGTTGGCATTTTAACGACATTGTAGTGTATGGTTACCTCTGATAGAAACTTGGTAGTGAGGTGAACTAAGGGCAAGTGAACGTTACACTTTGCTATTAAAGGCCCATTATAGGCATCTTACGATAATAGCAACATGCTGTGAAAGTTATTTGCTTTCAGAAATTACCTCAAAAACCACCACTGAATCCTGCACCACAATACGACTCACAATACCAAAGCACCAAACAACACGCCATGAGCCATTTACAACCAAACAAGATTACACAACACAACACAACACAACACAACACAACACAACACAACACAACACACATCGTGCTGAACGCAGCCCATCGAACGCCCGTAAGCACGGACAGGGGCGAAGCGATCGGGTTGGCATCTGGTTTGTTTTTGAACTCGAAGCATATGTGGATATTTTCCACCCTGCTCGTGTTGGAGCACCATATAAAGTAAAGAGCTCTCCTTCCTCTGCCTCCAGCCCCGTGGTGTGGCTGGGTACATGGGGGAAGGCCTCCAGCTCCTTAAAGCAGAGAAGCATGCTCCTGCCGGCGGCCCCTGCCAGCTGGCCCCGGGCCCAGCTCCTGCCAGGCGGCGCGATGCCATTGTCCTCTAAGTGTTTCAGGGTGATTTTTAGAATGAAAATAGACAAACAGTACCCAGGGCTGACGGCCTTCCCCTTCTGCGCTCTGTTCCCTCTCACACACACACATGCACACACACACACATGGCAACCATGAGCGATCGCTGGCGTCATTCATGAAAACGTATTCAACACCATCAAACGCCCCAAGACGACAAGAAGGAGAAAACTGTCCAGGTGATTCAGCCGTTCGGCTCGTGTGCGCTGCGTCGTCTTGCGTCACGAAACAAATCTCCCCGCGTGTTACGACACTCATCCGACGAGCGACCCGTTTTAAATAAATACGAATATACATAAATATACACAAAACCAACGTTAATGTGACGGCACGGTGTCGACACCACCCACGACAACAACGTTGATCCTCCATGCATAGCAAAGCGATGCTTTTGTGTGTTCCCAACAGAAGGAGATCATGTTTGTTTCTGGCCGGTCCCGCGGAGCCCCACTGACAGACTGAGCCGTGCCGTGGCCCTCCTCCAAGCGGGACCATCTGGCCCCCGGACCGGGCCGGGCCAGGCCGTCCCCTCTCCCCTCCTCTTGGGTGGAGGAGGTGGTGGTGGGTGGAGGGCGGGAGGCAGCGGGAGGGTGGATGGTGGACGGGAGACGACAGCAGCAGCAGCAGCAGCAGTAGCAGAAGAGGCATAGGACGGGCCCTGGGTTGATGTGGCCCAGCAGGCCTCCAAGAGTAAACCATCACCCATTACCATCAGCCTACACCCCCCCACACCACCCCCCCGCACCCATCAAACCACCCCCCCCCGCTCCCAGCCAAACACTTCCATTTCCCAGCAGCCTCCAGCTTAGCATGCTACCCCGCTGCATCACTGACAGCCTGTCAGCGCCACACACACTCTGGCGAGAGAGAGAGAGAGAGAGAGAGAGAGAGAGAGAGAGAGAGAGAGAGAGAGAGAGAGAGAGAGAGAGAGAGAGAGAGAGAGAAGCAGATAGTGAGCAAGAGGGAGTGTTAAGTAGGAAGAGAGGGTGAGAGAGACTGAGAGAGCAAGAGATAGAGAGTAAAGTAGCAAGGGTGTGAGAAAGAGGGCGAGAAAGACCATAAAGTACAGAGCGAGAGCTAGCGAGACAGAGAGAGATAGAGAGGGAGAGAGATAAGGGTGCCTCTGAGGAGACTCCTTCCTCTCCTCTCTAATAGCCAAGTGTTCTAGGAGAAAGTGTTGATGCGTCCTGCTTGTTGAGTTACTCAGAGGTCAGTCAGAGTCCACATCGCCACATTAGCACTACAGGGACAGCGAGAAAGGGAAATGGAAACGGACGCACACACACAAACACACACATACACAAACACACACACACACACACACACACACACACACACACACACACACACACACACACACACACACACACACACACACACACACACACACACACACACACACACACACAAACACTGGGAGCGAAAGCCTGCCATTTGTAATAGCTACAGAACATCCTGCTACATCCAGAACCCTCCCTCCTCCTCTCCCTTCTTGCACGTTCTCTCCGTGCTTATGTTCTTATTTCACGGGCTGTTTGCATGCACTTCCTTTGTTTTGCGTAACATGGTAGAGTAACATGGTAGAGTAACATGGCCAAACATGGACTGCGGTCCCATTCACAGGAGCGGCACGGCCGGGCTCGGCTGACAGCGAAGGAGAAGAAGAGGAAGAAGAAGAAGAAGAAGAAGAAGAAGAAGAAGAAGAAGAAGAAGAAGAAGAAGAAGAAGAAGAAGAAGAAGAAGAAGAAGTTAGCAAAGGGAAGAAAGAGTTAGAGAAGAGAGGCACACATAAAAAGCATAGTTTACCTTTGAAACGCGAAGGAACGCAGAAACCTTCAGTCGCTGCCAGAGACCAACACACACACTCACACACACACACACACACACACACACACACACACACACACACACACACACACACACACACACACACACACACACACACACACACACACACACACACACACACACACACACACACACACACACATTCCTCCTTTGACATAAAGCAAGGCATAGACCACTGAAGCACACCACCCACCCAAACACAACACAAAGCCCTCTCCGAGGAGAGCCAACTACACCAGGAGCCGACTGAAACACAACAGCATCAGCCCCCTCGGCACATTTCAACAACTAAAACGAAAATCGATTCCAGACCAAGAACAAGAGACCTCTCCTCCAAGTTTCCGTGTCCTTTACCTGAGCCAGCATGATGAGGAATAGCGTGCCGGCTGTGAGTCCTACCCCAGAAGGGAGGGCTGGCTGACCGCCGCCCGGAGCCGCGATGACATGCCCTGCTGCGGCTCAACCACCCATGCCGCCCTGCAGCGACCACTTGTTGAGTACAGGCCTGCGGGGGCGGTCGCGCTGTCCAGAGACACAGATCATCCACAACCACAACGCAGAAACAAGGACCAGATCCACAACCACTGCTCCTTATTCAGCCCTGTCTCCTGTAACCATTCGCCAGAGAAGAGAGAGAGAGAGAGAGAGAGAGAGAGAGAGAGAGAGAGAGAGAGAGAGAGAGAGAGAGAGAGAGAGAGAGAGAGAGTTTGTTAAAAAAAAGAGGAGAGCGAGCAGGAGAGTATGAGGGGAAGAGAAAGGGAGAGCCTTGAAACCATTGGGGCAGTCAGAATTGGCGTAAAACGCATACAGCTGCTCCACTTACGCACACAGCACCCACCTCCTTCCCCTTGACAGACCCGCCAACAGCTGAATGGGAGCTCGGCATTAGCATATGTAAGAGAGGGTGGATGGTGGTGGGGGTGGAGGAGGTGGAGGAGGTAGAGTCCAGGGAGGGGCACTGGTGGTGGGGGGTAGCATCCCCCAACCACTGCTATGATAGCAGTGGTTTCGGGGGGGGGGGGGGGGGAGAGAAGGTGGAGGAGGGTGAAACCTCGCAGTTTTCAGTATTTTTCCCCGACAGTAAGGACAGATAAAGAGAGAACCAAGTCATCTGGAAGAAGAACCGCTGACGGTGCACGGTTCAGACCGCGGCCCGGGACTACCCTCGTGGCCCGGCTTTGCTCGGAGCCCTGTGACGGATGACGTCTGAAGAGGACGGATCGTCCGGGCCGCCTCGAAGAGGGGCGGGCGGTCCGTCATGCGAGGGGGATGGGCAGCGGCGGTCCATTTAACCCAACGCCCCCCCTCCCGCCGTGACCCGCCGCACCGCGACCACAAAGCGCCCCTTCAACTCGCCCCCAAACCCGGCAAGCGTGACCGCCTCCCCTACCCCCAGATAGGGGGAGAGAGAGAGAGGGGGAGGCAGTGGGAGAGGAGCACCAAGCTCATTCCAAGCACCCATAATCCCTCAGTCCACACGTCAGATGCTGAGCCTGCAGATTTGCACCTTCGGCAAAGGCTGGCGTGAGGGCAAGGGGGAGGCGGGGAGGGAATCCAGCAGCCAGCGTGACAAAGACAGCCAGTGGGGGGGGGGGGAATGAAGGACTCTAAGCCACCCTCACAGGCCTCCCCGCGAGTAGAGGGTTAACATATCTAAAGATAGCAGGAGTCAGGTTTATTTACGGAGCTCCTTATCGCAATTACAGCCCCCAGGGCTTTGCAGGCCCACATTCAATTAGGTTTGAGGACACTAGCTGAGCTACAGCTCTCAGAGCCAATATTGATAGAACACCCAATAACGCCTTAAGGTGGAAAGGTAAAATAATAAAAGTAACGTAGGATGAATCGAGGGGGATAAAGGTAGGTTGGTAAATTAAACTTGGTAGCAAAACAAGATAATCAAATCAAGAGGAGCAACTTGACTGTTTTTATCAGACAGTGACTGAACAGGAGAGGACAGGTGGCTCGGAGAGGGTGTTGGCCTCGGGGAGAATGCAACTCGCATGAGTTGCTTTAATTCGGCTTCATTTAAAAATGCAAAACGTTGACGGCGGAATTCGTTCTCACCACGTCTTGCTGATTTCGAAGATCTCACAAACACTGACTTGCTCATCCTGTTAGCTCTCATGACTCACATTTTTCCAACGAAGGATGCAAAAAAACTGTCACTTTATAATTAAATGCAACCAACGTAACCTCTGTACAAGTACTTCTGGAGAGCGGCAAAACAAGCTGCTGTCAGGCCTGAACACTTCACCTCTTTACACTCATACAATGTTCCCAAGTCCTGTCTGGTGTCAATCCACATCCTGTCTCACCTCGACATGGATCGTATTATTAGGAGAAGCGAGAGTGTAAGTGCGGCACTTCATGGTTGTCTTCAAGAGAAAGCCTTTGCGTTGCACTCCCTTGGTGGAGGGAGGTGGGACCCATGGCACTGTAATGGCAGGAAATGACAGACCCTAATCACTCCGAATGAACGGCAGAAAGTACAGCTTTGTATACCACAATGTGCTTTGATCCGGCGTTCCACGGCAGGTTTCTGCCTCTTTGATTCGACTTAAAGGGGCAGGGAAAATAACTTTTTTTATTTGGAGAGCAGGAAGGCCTGGGGAGGCAGCACTTGAGACGGCGGCATGTCACCGGGTCCCGGCGCAGAGACACACTATTCATCAAGCTTCACACATGGGAAGCAGGTCCACACGCACAGACACACGCACATACACATACGCACACGCACACGCACACACACACACACACACACACACACACACACACACACACACACATACATATACATATACATTTACATATACATATAGATATACATAACCATACACACACACACACACACACACACACACACACACACACACACACACACACACACACACACACACACACACACACACACACACACACACCCCTGCTCATTGCCACATGGACAAACAGCTCCATGTGTGTCCTTAACACACCAACACCGGTCATTACAGCAGCTAGCATACGACCACGCACACTGAACACAACACACATCACACATTCACTAAACAGTCCTTGTTTTTGTGTACGGGCGGGAGGGGCCCGCTTCGCAGGAAACAGGCCAAACACTTCGGGGCTGAGAAGAATTACTCCCTAAAACAAAACCATATCCTTTCTGTCACTTTAGTTTCTCCTCACAGTCCCCCCCCCACCACCCACCCCCCCCCCCCCCCCCCCCCGACCTGGAAGAACGAGGGAGCAGGCGGGCTAAACACAGCGTGGCAGAGGGGGGGGGGGGGGGGGGGGGGGGGGAGCTGTTAAGACCGTCATGTAATTACCGCAGTGAACAAGTTAAAACACTGCGACGTTCCGGAGAACAAAGGGGTTCCACTTGATTGCACGGGACCCTGGGAGGGGTACTTTAGATCCTCTGCCGAGATACAACCCGGGGTACACCTGTCCTGCCCTGGAAGATTACAAGTACCTCACGTGGTATTTTTAGCCCTCTCTCCGTTATAATGATGATTGTGAGAGAGGAGGGATCCTTAGTCATGCAGCGCAAGCAGGGGTTCTGTTCAGGGTACACGACGGGGATCCTCCTGCAGAGAGGCGAAGAGGGAAGGAGCCTCAGCAGCTGGCAGCAGTGTGCGCACGCGCATGGTACACGCAAGCGCACACACGTGCACACGCACTCACACACACACACACACACACACACACACACACACACACACACACACACACACACACACACACACACACACACACACACACACACACAGACAGCCTGACTGCCACATCTCCTCTCGTTGTACCCCCAGTCCCTCGGCAGCAACAGCCCCACCAACCCACCCCCCCCCCCCCCCCCCCCACCCTCCACGCCACCACTACTCCACCACCCCCGCTTCTCGGTTGCCGATGCACGGCCGTTCAGCCTTCAACATGAGACCTGGAGGCTGGTTCAACGTCCGCCCATGCCACCGCCGCCTCCCTCTCCTTGGGCTCGGGGGAGATGGAGATTGAGATGGAGATGGTGATGGGGAGATGGGGAGAGCGGGGGGGGGGGGACGGGCAGAAGAGGAGAGGGGGGTGGATGAGGGTGGGGAGGGTGGGGAGGGTGGGGAAGGGTACGGGGAGTAAACAGTGCCCGCTCATCCCTGTAGACTGTTGCCGGGCAACGATGCTCCCATTATGACAGCTGTGAGTGACGGCAGCCCGCCCTTTTTGGAACAAAGGCAGAAAGTTGAGGGGCGAGGAGGAGGGGGGGGGGGGGGGGGGGGGGGGATCAGAGAATAGAACCGGGGCTGGATGAGTGTCAATCTGGGTAGACTGGGTCAGATGTGTCCCAGACTTTTGGATGTATCATACATTTATAAAAACCTACAGCTATAAACTGCAGTATAGCTACAAGACATGTTATTCTTCTCTGTTATGGACATCCCCTTTTTTTATTTACTGGAACCACCTGTTGAATATATCATCACACCGCGACACCTCTATCGTGTGTAAGGGTGCCATCATTTCTGCGGCACACTCTCCATGTTTTGCATTGGATTTCCATCGGGTAAAGCCTGTGATTATGCCACAACAAATCCCAGGCTAGACACAGAACCCGCCTCAGAGAGGGTTGGCAAACACCACACCCTCAGCGCAGTCCTCTCAGCCAATGACGTCCGTCACACGCACCGGTCCGACCGAGAGCTCTTCCGATTGGGCAGCCATCAGAGGCTCTAAAATAAATATGTGGATAATAATCATCAGTTGCCAGGCCGGAGCGTTGCTTTTCATTTGGGTGTTGGCAGGTCGGGCCGTGCCGCGCGCCAGTTCAAAGAGAGAGCGGAGAGCAGCTCCATGGACGTGTGCGCGGGTAGCGGGCAGTCGGGAGGCAAAAGGCAGACTCGACATTGGAAACCGAGCTAACTTAGCAACGGCACACACACAGCAGCGCGGCCAGCGTCGCCTGTGCCTTTATGTGCCCGTGGGCGGACGCCAGCGGCTGGCAGTAAGCATGGCAGGCTGAGAGTCAGCAAACAGGGAGTAGAACCGGCTGGGAGTGGCCGGCCTCAGGGAGGCATGGGACCGTCGGTTGGCTGAAGGGGAATGCCAGCGTGTTCGGTATGATACTGAGAAGGCAGAAGGCAACAGTGTTTGTACCAATGCAGCAGACCCAACGGACAATTATTGTTGATTAAATTTAGAAGCCTGGATTAGATTTTGATTTTGTTTTCCGAGCACTTCGTTAGAAGTTAATGAACGAGGATTTCTTCGGACGATAACGAAGGGTGCAGGCAGATTCCGCTATTTAGTGTGATCTAAATATCTGTACGTGTACATGATGTAAAATAGATAAGACTGCTCTGGCAAAGTAGATGATAGTAGAATCATGAGTTAATAACTTCCTCAGAGACCTCATCGGAGCCTGTGTGATGGCGTTGAGCCAGGCTGACGTTTTCTTTTCCCTAGGGCAGGAAAAACAACAACACCACCCAAAGTGAACCTTTATAAAAGTGGAGACAGTGGCCATCTGGAGGACGTGTCCCACTAAACAACTTCCTCCTGTAATTAATGAGGAACTCTAACGGGATCGGCCGACTCAGTGAAAAAAACACCCTCCTCATCCCCAAGGGCCTGTGTTTTTAGAGCTCAGAGGAAAATAGCCTCTGAAATATTCAGCAGGACTCCACTGTTCTGGTTTCCCAGCTGGCATATCTCCCCCTCCGGACGCAGTCACTCTCAGAGCCGTAGCCTGCGAGTGGCATCAGAAACATCTGTTTCCAGGGCACCAATCCACATGAGAAGCCGGCCAATCACGGCAGCGGATCCGGCAGATGTAGGCAGTGGCACACAAACCAACCGACATGCAGAGTACATGCAAAACCAAGAGACAGCTGCCCGCAGACGGTTACACAATGACACACCTAACTCAACAATTCAGAAGCAGAGAAAAATGGAAAGGAGACAAAGGCAGCAGCCCAAGAATGCCTTTTGCCAAAGAAATGTTGGAAAGGGAGGTTATGGATGAAGGTAGGGTATGGGTATTCATTACCCTGAGTGCAGTGCCGGACTATGTGCTTGCTTTGTCCAAGGACACTTAAATAAACCTCAACGCAGCCCCAGCGAGCCAGTAGCACAGCTTCAGCGGATGCCTCCGATGGTGTAGCTCTTGGCCAGAGCTGAATAAAGCTGTGTGTGCATCATTAAAGAGGTGTGCCTGAGCACTGTCCACAACGGCCTTTAAAGAGAGTACTAGTGTG
>NC_044062.1:7206141-7243641 GCF_902167405.1 Gadus morhua
GGGGGGCCCCCACATTCAGGAGACCTTTGACCTTTCAAACCCATCCAGGCCACTGATCTGATGAGACGCTCTATGAGGGAGGGGGGGAGGGGAGACCGAGGGAGAACGACATAAAAAGATGGATCTAGCAGGAGCCAGAGAGGGAGTCACAGCTCCAGCGCACAATGGAGGTTTTCTTCAAAGGGACTTCTGGTGAATTCCCCGGAGGACTCCTGCAGCACATCAATATGTATTAAAGTCACCGAGACATAAAGGCGAACCCACAGAGCTGTTTAACACATTTCCACTGCACACACACACGTAGAGTAAAAAAAAACTGATGAGCAGCAAGAAAAATATATAAGTGTCTTATAACGTTAGAGCTAGAACAGGCCCATTTGACAACCGCAAACCAAACACAACACAGATTTCCTACTCGGTTCCTCATTGTTATCTGTGAGGAATGTCAAAACGACAGCGTGTCTTGAAGTATCCCACCAGGTGCCTGTTGCTGGCCTAAAGGAATTCACAGTAGGCGACTGTTTACCACCATTAACAAACCACGTGCAAATAAATATGTGTTTGGTTCTTGGACACATTACTAGATAGCAAACAAAACATCGCGTCCAGGCACACAGATGTGACCTCTGGTTCGAATCAGCTGCTTGTCTGGATTTTGCTATCACATTGAAATATGGTCAAATCGTTTGGTTAAACTGTTGGAAAACGCAATATGGATCTCACAGCATATCACCATCAGAAATATCAAGTGCCGAACCAGAAGATGTTTCCCTTTTGACCTTGGACATACCACAACCCTGATCTGAACCGGATAGCCATTAAAACATACCCCTTCCGGCTAGGATGAGCCAGGCTATTTGTTGTGGTTGTTGATGTTTTTGTGGTTGTGGTTGCACGGCAGTGACATAACAAGACAGGATTGAAGTGATGAGGTCTACTGCCAACCGTACACTGACACACAGACAAACTAGGGAATAGATGCCGTTTGAAACGGGGAAGGGGCTCCCCTCAGGGGCTACGCTATCAGAACGCCGTTCAGTGCGGACGATTAAACGGAATGACAGGAAACAATTAACCTATGGTCCCTTTCTCTCTCCGGCTCGCTGCAAAAGGTCAAAAGGTCAACGCCTATGTGGGGGACATCTTGGTGGGAGACCCTAATGAGAATGCGAGTGGTTATCCGAAAACATATCAAAAAGGGGAATGGCTGATGTTCATTTGCCTGGGATCCGACTACAGATTGCACTGTGTACTTTGTAGTCCGAGATAAAATCTTGAGAAATTATACGTTGGAAAAAAAAACGGTCACACTCGACTTGAAGTGTTCATTTAACAGGCAGCTGAGATGTGAATTCAGGGATTCAAAAATCAACTGAATAATATCTTTAAGCAGTTACAATTACAGCCTCTAGAAGACCCTGCACCTGACATTGGCCCTAGCAAACCATTTTTAACCACCTTGGCTGAAGCCCAGCTCGATACAAAAGACACATGTCGCTTATAAAGAGCTGTTTATATTCCATTCAGCTTTACGGTCTCTGTAAACACACCCAGCTGGAAGGTGGCTGCTAGCTAAACACGCAGGGTCGCCGTGGGTTATTATCGTAAGACTGGTCGGCAGGGTCTTTACAGAGACGTCTAGGAATTTGTTAGGCATGGCTCGGTGCGTTACGTAATCTCCCCTTCGCATCAACGACCCTCTTCTTTGCGGAATAAAAAGTCCCCACGTATAGGCTATTCATTCAATGTCACGCGGTGAGTCCCCTCCGGCGCGGGTACCACGGCAACATCAGCCCCAGACGGCCGTTGCTGTCTGGAGTTAAGCCGCGGTGGAAGGAGAGGGGAGGAGCAGGAGGGGCGGGAGTTGATCTACTCAACATTGACGTTCGGTGCGATTGCAAAAGGCAGGAGGAAAGGAGAATCAGGCCACTGTCAGTCTAGATCATTATCCCCGGTCGACAGCCTTTAGAAACCACATGAAAGGAAGGCTATTTCAAATGATAGAGAGGGGCAGGGGAAGAGAACAACAACCACCCAGATGGAATCTACCACTTAGGCTGAACATTAGCCGCGCTTGGCCGAGCCGGTTTTGTCTTAAACACGGTGCACGGCTAAATGCTGGGCATTTCAGCCCAATCCCGTGCCCAGAAGGGTGCAGCAAGCCACTCACTCCCTCGTCACTCTTGAGTCCAGAATCGCTTTTATCCAAACACACAATTAGCTCTAAAGCTATGGAGGCACTAATAGCCACAGTGACATGAGACCCGATGCACCATTCTCATCATTTGGGGAAGAAAATCTTCAATAAGATTACAAATAGAAGAACTAGCTTGGATAAATATAGATATAGATCCAAGCAAGTAATTTCTAATTATGGTTCAGTGATTGATTTCTGCTCGCTGGGTGATGATGGTGAGAAACTCCCATTGTAATCTGATTTATGGACCCTGGGAAAACAGGCTGCACTCACATCCTGCAGCCAGCGTGTTTTGTCAGCATTTTAAGGACAATGAGCGAGTGCACACAAGGAGGAACACTTGTGCAGGGTTGTAAAAACGAAGTGAACATGGAAAAAAATGTACAAAGTAACGCAGGGAAACAATACCAGTGCGCATTCAGTGTGCAGTGCATTCCTCAAGCTATTGTCCTGGAAACAGTGTGTATGGCGACTCAGGCAAGCTTATATACACTCATTACTATGTATTATAATGTCTTTATGCTGTGTTACATTGGATGATCCCGTGCTCTGTGACACTGACGAAGGGTAGAGGACTCTGATGGAGTTTAGTGAAGGATACTCGCTGTTACAGCAACACACAAACACAAACGCACACACGCACGCACACACACACACACACACACACACACACACACACACACACACACACACACACACACACACACACACACACACACACACACACACACACACACACACACACACACACATCCGTCATGGCTCTGCTCCATTTGCTTTGCTAATTACAATCAACTCCCATCTGAAACAGTTCAGTGTACTTTTACGCTCCAAAAGCAACTCATCCGATAACTGTTATGTCCCTGGCATGGATGAGACATTGAAGGACACTGCGAGGGAATGATATGTTGCTGACTCTAAGGACTTTCCTCTTATAGTCAGTATTTTATTCTTATAAAATATATTAAAAGAGTAGTAAAACAAATGGTCATTTTGTACACATACATTTAAAGAGTAGCAAGAGTAAGTTGTATAAAGTGTGACAATAAACTAGGTAACAAGCGGAAATGTCCAATAAAGTGGGTGAAGTGTGTAGGCACAGTCAATGTCCATCATGTCCTATCAAAGGAACAGGAAGGTTATAAAATAAGGCTATGATGTTATAAAAGCTGCCAACACAACCACCCCTCTGTTCTCATGTTTTGTATGATAAGAGCAAAGCCAAAGAAGAGCGGTACTCCCAGTCTATCGCTCAGGGAGCTGGCACTCCTACACCCAGTGCAGGCTGACTCCTCGTCCGAGCCCATTCTTCTCTCGCTACAGTAGGGAAGAGGTATGCACGCCGACTAACCCAGGCCAAATCCCCTCTTATCTCCTATTGGCAGTGGGCTGCGATGAGAGAGGTCAGCTCTTTTGTTCGAGGCCGCCAAGGGGCACACAGGGTGAGTTAACCCCCACGGGTCAGGACTGGTGTCTGGACTTTGTGTCCCGCAGGTTAATGACTGACCAGCGTCCATTCTTTCCATTGTGAAGCCCAGTGACGGACAGATAGACAAAACGTGTGGGGAGGGTAGGCAACTTTCACGGCCCTTTCCTCCCTGGATTCCTGATATGGGACCTGATGATTCCCAGTGGGAACGGGAGCCCTGGACAGGATTCGTCTTTGAGGACACATTTCCTGAAACGTCTTCACTACGGAAACCCCACAGGCTAATATGTGAACTTGAGGTATTAGGCAGTGACAGTGTTTAATGATTGACTCGGTAGGCCAAGGGAGTGGTTCACCCTCTTTTGCACACACAGACTCTGTCAGGCGGTGTTTGCACTACTGACCACCTAGTGCACTTTGCAGCAAACACAAGATCACAAACCAGAGGGCCCGAGGTAAAAACCCATGTGTCAGCAATGAATCCTTCCTTCATACTCCACTAAGGGGTTACATTCAGTCTCTCAGCCACTCGTACCCGTAAGCCAAGGTTCTGTAGAAACCTTCAAGAAACACATTTGAGTCATGACACAACCGCAGAACAAAAAACATGTGATTGATTGATTTGTTGTAGCGCTGACATGTACACTAGTAGCTAGTCTTCACATGGAGCTCCTTTTTCTTTTGTAGCCATTGCATTCCACCTTTGAACCCTTTGAAGCTTCACGTAGTGGCCTTAATAAGCGGTGAAGAGTTTACAACACAAACTGTTTGCCCAGCGCAACAGCCTAAAATAGGCTACCGTCTTAATGACAGAGAGGTATTTCCTTTTGAATCCTAATTGACCTCCCAATGAGGAAGATAGCCATGCGTTATCTTCACCAAGATTGACCCACATTCCAGCCCTTCGGATGGAAAATAAGCCTACATTTGCATAAATCCCACCACATCTTGCATTAGGCTGCGGCATACATTAGCAGAGCATGTGTGTAGGGCTGAGCTTAGCTTAGTGTCGGTGAACGGGTGAGGTCAGCGTCAGGGTTAGGAGGACATCATTTATTCAATCAAGCCGGCAGAAGCTGGCCAGACATGACGTTTTAATGAGTGCATACTCAAAAATGGCTCTAGCTTTGGTGCGTCAAATTTTCGCACCCATTTATAATTCATTAAACCTGTTCTCCTGATCTTATTGACGACGGAAGACGACAAAGAAGCAGCGACATCGGACACAACCCTTCCATTGAGGGCTTTCCAAGGGGGGGGAAGTCGTGCACTCTTCACATCCTTGGGCGGAATTAAAGTAATTTGTCTCTAATCCTGATTCATCATCCATCCATGCATTACTTGTGTAGCTAACGCATGAGCTGGGCCGTGATGGCAAACTGGGTCAGCGGAGGGCTCAACCCCCCCATGACCTCCCAACCCCTCTGCTTCTGGCTCCCACCATCAGCCAACGTTGAAGACCGGCAGACCCTGACCCCAGAGGTCACCGAGGGGTCAACGTCCCGAGCTGGCGTCTCCAGTCCACAGTATCAATTCCCAACCGCCTTCTCAGCATCCCCCTGCTCTGCGAGCCTCGAACCGACACACGACATACAGGAGTTGGGATATTAGGGAATGTACACGCAAGTACTTACAGTGTTGGAAGATGAATATTAATTGAATGAATAACCCGTTACTAATGCAGAGCAACAAGGCCTCATCATATATTGATGGGAAACATTTCCACCTCTGGGTGGTTGCTGGTTGAGATTGGTTCAGATCTATATCAAAGTGTGGCACGCACACACACACACACTGTCTAAAATACATTTGTAAAGAACATTGGCTT
The DNA here is from genome assembly GCF_902167405.1 of Gadus morhua. Taxonomy (NCBI): domain Eukaryota; kingdom Metazoa; phylum Chordata; class Actinopteri; order Gadiformes; family Gadidae; genus Gadus; species Gadus morhua. The sequence continues at coordinate 7,211,596 of NC_044062.1, forward strand.
CCGTCTGAAGCTTCTATATGAGTTCAACCAACCACCACAACCGAAGTATCACCATTGGCGTGGATCATCTCAGATTAAGCCTGGACATACCGTAATGTACTTGATATTAAAGAGTCTGTGATCCCACAATCGCTTGTGTTGTTGTCAACATGGTAATAGGTCTTACATGACCTTCACCATAGTAATGTAGGCAATTTTGTCAAAGGCAACAGGTGTTGAGTGTTATGTTTTTTTCGCCAAAAACTGTGTGAATGTTCTAATCTGCTAAACTCAAGGTATTTTCTTGACGTCTTAGATCTTTTCCCGAGACACTTCGACGCCGTGGCAAGGGTCACAGACGGCGAGGTGTGTGTGGACGTGTGGAGCTCTGTCTGGGCAGTGGTAAATGTTGATGCCCGCGTCAGAGAGAGTGTTAAGCTTCGCGGAAACTTGTAGTGTAACGCCAGGGTGTTGGGGACACATTTCATATAACATCGCTCATTATAACGCTCATACAAAATGAAGGTCTCGATTTCATGCACAGCGTCTTTCAATAGAACACAAAAGGTACCTAGCTTTGAAAATAATCACACAGTTGTAGCCATGGGGATAACACGCCCCCTCTCCCCAACCCTGAAAACGTGTTGGAAGGCCGTGCCACATTCCATCACATTAAATAGAAATGCAGATTACAGTTTATTAAAAATCCCAAATATGCAGACGTAAAATAACCCGTGTAGAACAACCTGTGTAAAATTGAATCGGTTATCAGTTAATTATAATATGGGCCGGTGTAACAAATACTCTCACTGAAGGGGGCATGCTACCCTCATCCTTCGTAGACAATTGTAATATCACACTAACAGAAGCACTCCATAATAGGAATACATCTTACAATACGCAGCCAGATGTGAGGTTGATTCAGACCAAACCTTATATAACCTGCCATTTTGGCCGGGCCGCTTCAGGGACCTTGTCCATCAGACCATCGCATGACCAAGGCTGGGTACCGTCGTGTAGAGTGCTGTATTGAACAATGCTGTGCATGAAACTCACCTCCCACTGTGGTGACCGTCATTGTGTATGAGCGCTGTAATGGGCGATGTTGTATGAAATGCGACACACAGTCCGGCGATACACCATAAGTGTCAGAGAAGCTTAGCACGCTCTGACGCGTAAATCAACATCTATAATGCACTGGTGCTGCTGCCTCTGTTGATTCATGGCTACATCATTCTGTGGATTCCACTGGCAGGCGGTGTCAGCATTAGACAAAGCAGACAAATTGAGGCGTTTGTCAGATGGTTAGGTTAAGATAGTCTGGGTATTTATGACTTCTTGCTCATTTTCTGGCTGCCTTACTGCCCATCATCGTTTTTTTTTAGCTTTTTCTTACATGGAACTAGCAAAATAAATCAAAACCAGACCCCTTGGCAGAACATGCCGCCGATGCTCTCCAAGAACAAGTAACAAGCAGGAAGAGAGAAGCCACAACATTTAAAGTGGCAGGGTCTCTCACTTGATCAACGGAGGAAGGAACACCCACCCAACGACAACATCTGTGCTTTCCCTGCAGGCCGTGACGGTTAGCTGCTTTAGAACAACTATCAATCCCCACAGCTATTTAAACCAAGCCTGTGACAGGTAAAGGACATAGAGAGAGAGAGAGAGAGAGAGAGAGAAAGAGAGAGAGAGAGAGAGAGAGAGAGAGAGAGGAGAGAGAGAGAGAGAGAGAGAGAGAGAGAGAGAGAGAGAGAGAGAGAGAGAGAGAGAGAGAGAGAGAGAGAGAGAGAGAGAGAGAGAGAGAGAGAGAGAGAGAGAGAGAGAGAGAGAGAGAAAGAGAGAGACTGTGCTTCTCACAACGGGAGCGGCACCATGTGATCCCCAGTCTGCTGGGTGGTTTTGGAGCAACAGGATTTGGTGGCGGCGGGGAAATCTATTGTGAGTCAGGACCAGTCAGAGCAGACCGGGCTTCCTGATCTCTGTCACATGCAGGGGGGGACGCTGTCGGATCTTTGCGGGGCTGGGGGGGGGGGGGGGGGGGGGGTACCAATCCGCTCTGGTAAAAAAAGGAAAGTGCATCATGGCAAAACAAACAATCTCTAAGTCCTAGTTTATTTTTTTCTCGTCCTTCTTCATCCCACCAAGTTCCACATCATCACCAGCACTCTGTCAGCACATTGGCAGCAAAGCACCGTGGGAAAAGAAGGGAACCAGGGTGACAGGAGGCTGGGAGGAGCTCATACCAGCCGGTGCTTGGTACACCGGTGGGGGGGGGTTTGGGATTCAGGGGAACTGGGGAAAGTGCTGCAGCAGCTCTTCAGACATCTACCAGGGGAGGAGTGGGTTAAGGCTGGCTATATGAGGTACACAGCGACAGGACCGAGGCCAGGCAATACTAGTGGAGTGGCTCAAACCAAGGTGGATCGAATGATATCTTATAGGAGCTATGCTATGATGATAGCCCCGTGGGCATGGCAAACAGAGCTGTTTCAGCTCTGGACCAGACAGGAGCCACCATTGTTCATCCACACCGAACACACACACACCCATTGTGAACATCACTTTATTGTGAAAAGCATAACACTTATTGGTTAAGGCTCCGTTACATGATGCAGTGCCAAGTCTTGACAGAGTGCCTGTGTCTAGCTCATGAAAGCCCATTTGTAATCTGTTATCATCTACGACAAAACGTTTATGATATTATTTTTTTTAAGTGAACAGCCTCTATCAGACGTTCCCTGCAGGGAGACATCCTTGATGTACTGAACTCTTCAAAACCGAAACCAACATGAGCAGAAATAAAGAGCAAGGGTTGAGTTTGTTCATGTGTACTTTGATCTTGTTACAGTTAGGTCAAGATGTCACGGTCTAAAGCAAAAGCTATGCAAATTTAGTTGAAATGCTATGCAGGATTACTGTGGCGTCCACGTGACTTTGAGAGAAAGAACCGAATCCCAGGGAAAACATGTTTTTAATTATGTATAACATGAAACATTCATGGCCCTGCATACTACAGTGATATGTTCCATTCATTCTAAAGATGAATCGCTTCTGCATGCATCAACAATAACTCGATAATAGAAAAATGCTCCTCTTCACGTAGCCACATCAATTATTCTCATTCAGAGGCGAGGTCAATTTCGAGATATCCCGGGAATTTGATGAATTGGGTTCAAATGGAATTGCCTGAGCCTCCCATGTCGGGATATGAGAGGAGTTTGGCAAAGGTGGAAAAAATATATTTTTAGTACTTAAAAGGAGGAACTTACTGGAGGTTAAAATAAGTGCAGTGCTGTTGAAACATGAAATGAAACACTGAAAAATAAATGAACAAAAGCGTTTCATTCATTTCAACACCCAATGTCAGACACATAAATCTAAGCAAGCCTACGTGAAAACACTTCAAAAGAAGGCTCCTTGTTTGGGCTGGAGCTAAGAGAATTGAAAGAGCCTTCTTGTTTTCCTTCATGCTATATTCAATCTGCGTTTGGGCTTGACTTCCTATGGGAAATACAGTTAGATATATGGACAGCGAACCAACATCCTTTCACTTGTATGCTCTCCCTGTGGACTGTTCTGTGTGTGTGTGTGTGTGTGTGTGTGTGTGTGTGTGTGTGTGTGTGTGTGTGTGTGTGTGTGTGTGTGTGTGTGTGTGTGTGTGTGTGTGTGTGTGTGTGTGTGTGTGTGTGTGTGTGTGTGTGTGTGTGCGTGTGTTTGCTGAGGCAACGAGCAGCCGTAGCCAACCGTACCACAGCATAGATGTCGAGCCTTCCTGAACCGTCTTGAGACATCTCTACCGCTGTGATTTACTGAGAAGCCGTAATGTTGATTCAGGTTTACTTAAACAGGGTCACTTATAGGTTACACTGATATAGAGCTAAATATTTGCAGCCAGATGACAGCCCATCCTCCCTATCGCGTTTTTGGACAAAAAAGAGGTGTCTTAACATAGGCTGTGCTGACCAAATAAATATGGACCTAAATACCTTACGCAGCTGAGTTTACATCGGGGAGCTTGTGTTGGCTCTATTCGGAGTGACCGGTGGGAACACTGGTCGCCCCCTACTGTTATATGGTAGCATTCCAGTGGGAAATTTGTACAAAGAAATTATTCTTCAGCAAAACACACGCTCGCACCACACACACAAACACACACGCAAAGACGAGTACGCACGCACGCACGCACACACGTACATCTACATCCGCACACACACACACACACACACACACACACACACACACACACACACACACACACACACACACACACACACACACACACACACACACACACACACACACACACACATCCCTGTACACAACTGTGTGTGTGTGTGTGTGTGTGTGTGTGTGTGTGTGTGTGTGTGTGTGTGTGTGTGTGTGTGTGTGTGCGTGTGAGTGTTCGTGTGCGTGTGTGTGTGTGTGTGTGTGTGTGTGTGTGTGTGTGTGCGTGTGTGTGTGTCAACTAATAAATAGGTGTTTTTCAGCAATGCTTTCTTTTTCTGAAACATGTGGGGTTAATTCTTTACATGTTTCTGTCTGAACACATACACCTTGTGGTCTCGCTGGAGTTGTTCTCTCTAGATCCGGAGTTCAGATCCGAACCATCATTCTGCCATAAGTTTCTATACACCATTCTCCACAGTCTGCCAGCGAGAAGCGCAGTGAAACCGCTCCACTTCTCTTGTTCTCTAGTTCCCCTCTAAATAATAAAGATGGGTCCTCTTACCTTCAACAAAACCAACGCCTCCCTGCAGCCACACGCCGGTGAGGTTAGTTATCCTTAACGAAAGCCCGGTTACCACGGCGATATCGCTCTCCCATCTCCTCCCAGCTTCCAAAGTGAAGTAGTGGAGAGGATCGCTGCATCCATCCAGGAGCGGTGATGACAACAAGCACCAGACTCCTCCTCCCGAGAGGCTGGGACTCGTCTGATGGACTAATGGTCAAGATAATCCTGTTGAAAGAAAAATAAACAGTTGGGTCATGTGAAGTTATGAGAAGAGCTGTGTGATGTGAACGGGTGAATGCCAACTCATAAAAAGGCAAAATATAAGTAAAATGTGATAACAAATTAGCCTGGGTGCCACTGGGTGATTCCCATCTAACCGGGAATGTCTCATCACAAAGCACTATAGTGGCACCATCTGGTGATTTCATATAGTGTTTTCCCCCGGTGTGTCAATAAAACGCTGCCTTCTTCTGTGTGAGTATCGTCGCTGATTTTGCATTGGATGATTTTTTACTAAAAGCTGAAAATGAATTGTCTGCAAAGAAGAAGTCGGCCTTGCTTCTTGTGAAATATCACTAAACAAATATTTAATAAATTGTAATTAATAAGTAATAGTGTATGTTATTCGAAAGATAAACCATAAAAGGGCGTTAAAGGGAAATCAAATCATCGTTTTTATTCCCACTAGAATAAACGACTCGTCCCATTCGTACTCTTGGCAGTGTTGCCAGATTGGGACCGATTTTCAGCCAAATCTGGCAACACTATCTGAAGCGCGCTGATCCCAATCTGGCAACGCTGCCAACACTGGGATGCGGTGACGTCACACGTCCGCGCCGCGTTTCCATGGCGCCGGGGAGAAGCCCTGTACGATAGTTGGGATTAGCATGGTAGCATGAAACGTCAACATGTCCGCAAAAGTAAACAATGAAACTCATGAAACTCTGTTCTCCTTTGAGGTTTTGGTAGATTACATCCGCATCGAGAGCAAACACGTTTCTGGTGAACTGGCGCTTGCGTTGCGACTTCTGGACTTCCCCACTTTGATCGTGTATCAGCCAGAGAAGAGCCAGAGAAGACCCAAGGAGCTTCATGGGGATGATGGAGGAGAACCAGGAGAGCAAGCAGCGGGTCTACCATCGTTTAGGGGCGACCACGTGTTTCGTAAAGGGAAGTCTTGCTTGTTCAAAATCAGTATGGAGGCGCTGCATAGCCAGCTCGCGGACACGCCCCTCTATGCCATGGTGCTGGACGTCAGAGGAGAGGTCCCGACCTTAGTGGGAACCTCTCTCATCCCACTGGCACAACTCGTGGGCAAAATACGGCTGGATGTGAACGCTCGTGGTATTTCCAATCCCTCCTCTCATGGGGAAAAGGGCCATATTGGCATATTAAACCTAATGGGGGATAGAATTGGAGTGATGTGTCTGAAGTATAAACTCTTGAGTCTGGGGACTAGTTTACTGCCTCATATTTTAGAAAAGAGGACACATGTCATAAGCAGCATACATGACACACGACGTGAGCATGTGCAGATGGACGTGGAGGAGGACACTTGTTTTACACATCCATTATCCTGTGGGAAGATCAAATCGTCAGATCTTCACGATGAATCCCTCTTCGGAGACAGACAATCTAATCAGAAGTGTGACGCAACGAGGGATGAGCGTGCTTGCGTTGCCACTCAGACAGAACCCATGCCAAGGCTCAACGCTAACCCACCGGCCTGGGTGGCATCCTGTCCTTTTGAGGAGAATCCCAACGTGTTCTGTCCCCCCAACCTGTTCTACAGCAGCTCAGGAGAGGAGACGGGGACCAGCCCATGTGTGGATGAGTTGGAGGGTGTGTTTGAGGTGGAAGGTGTGGAGCGCTTCACACCTGAAGCTATAGAACACCCTACACCTCAGACAGCTTCAGCACTAGAGCATGACACGAACAGCCACAAACAAGAAGATCCGAATGGGCTTATGCAGAATTTCCCCTTGGAGACGTTAAGACAGTTGCCTTTATTGAATGCTCTTCTGGTTGAGCTGTCACAACTGACCAGGCAGGGAGTTCAACAGCCCTTGTCTATTCATCCCCACCTAGCATGGATTTACAGTCCCACCCTGGCACAGCCGCTGGTGGCGGCAGGCACAAACTCAACAGCACCGACACAACAGCCGAACACACCAAGACAGAAGACAGATCCCAGGTTAGGAGGCGGATCCGAAACACACATGGAGCCTGTGTCCAAAAAAAATAACGACACAAAGAGAAGCAACACATCTGCGGGAAGAACACTGAAATATGGAACAACGAGAACGTTCCAGCTCAGGCTGAAGCGAATCCCACCAGGACAGGCGAAACACAGAGAGTGCCTGGGCATACAGTCTCTATCCCAGACGACTAAGAGCCCCGCAGACAACAAAAAACACACCGGCCTATTAAAACACGACAGAGGGAAAACAGCAGTGAACCAGACGGCTAGTGTTGATGAGGAGGTAGAGGCGGTGATTCACAGCTTGGCCGGTGACTCAGCCGCCAGCCCAGCGGGCCGACTGCACATGTACGAGCATCAGTCAAAGCCCGCTGGGGAAACGTTCAAAGTGGAGATGGCCGGCAAAGGACCTCAAAAGCATTCTCTGCGTTCAGAATCCAACACGAAACGTATCCCAGCTAACGGTGTGGGAGATGAAGACGCCGCCGCACTCGGGCGAGGCGACGACGGCCACGGGGGATCGACTCAAACACGACCGCTCGCTGATAGGACGACGGAGGAGGAGGAGGCGGACCACGACGGACGCAGCAGCAGAAGCAGCAGCCGTAGCAGCAGCAGGCTATGGAGCCCCCACTCAACGCACCGGAGCGCCAGCAGCCGTGGCAGAAGAGGAGGAGGAGGAGGAGGAGGTGACGAAGAACAGTACATGGATGACTTCAACAGTCTGGACCCCAGTGAGGGGCGGTCCCCGGACCCTCTGAGCAGCCCTGAGTCCGGCCTAGCCCCCCTGGGCCGGTCGAGGAGGTTCTCTGAGTCGCCAGGGTCATCCCTGGAGGCGGGGTCAAATGGGCCCCTGTGGAGGGGCCCCCCGCTCCCCGTCCCCGTGGGGGCCCGGGGCTCCCCACAGCGCTCTCTGAGGGCCACGCACATCATCCGGCCCCGCACACAAGTCTCAGCGCTCAGCGTTTCCTCAGACGACGACTACGACGGAGGGAGGTCTGTTCGTTCGTCCCGGACGGTAGTGCGATCCAGCCCACAGACGCGGGGGCCCGGCGGGGACCACGGCGGGGCCCCCAGGAGCTCGGTCACCGAGAGCCTCCGGTCGTCCAGGGGCCGTCTGAGTGACTCGGCCCAGAGCAGCGGCCCAGCTGGGGGGCTCTCCGCTGACTCTGACGCGTCCTATGACTCATGTGAGGTGGAGGAACTGAGAGATGGGCTTGGGTCCCTTGATTTGAAAATAAATTATCAACACGTCTCTGAGCTGGTAGCCAACAAGCTTCCTGGATACACTCTTTAATGGACTGTATCATTTAGTACAAAATGATGTATTTTTGCATTTTGTTTAGTTGAGGTACACTCATATTCAGGCCTATGTGGATGTTTTGGAGAAAAATAAATAATCCTTTGGTTAAAACAATGTGTACATGTGAACTACTTAAATCTTATACCGCATTCTCAATTACCAAAGATGACTGATGGGAAAATTGTTGGGACATTATTATCGTAACCAATGCAAATATGTTTGAACAGCATTCACTTGGATGAATGATGTCATAAGAAAGGGCGCCCCCCGAATGCGCTTGCGCAGAAGAGTACGGAAGTACAGCAGCTTGGACACATAAACAAACGTTGCTGCCCGCCGCGATGTTTAAACACGTTTTCCTGACAGGACCTCCAGGTATATCATCCTTTGTTGTGACATGTCGTTAAACCCTCCTCGCTTAAATAAAACACCATCCAGAATGAACCGCGGGGCTGGCCATGCTTGCAAAATAACATAATATAAGCTGCTGCAGTGATGCACTTTATCATTTATTTATCACACTTCAAAGATCTAAGCATTTACAACCTGGATACTATATTATACATGTCCGAGGTGATCACTTGATAAACATGTAACCAACAGTTACCAATGAAATAATGATACGGCCCCTTATGTTAGGAGTCCATGTGAATGAATAACACTTTATTGGGGGAACTAACAGGCGTGGGGAAGACCACCCTGGTCCGGAAGGCCAGCGAGGCCTTGGCATCGTCCGGTGCCGCCGTAGGGGGCTTCTACACCGAGGAGGTCCGGGAGGGGGGCCGCCGGGTGGGGTTCGACGTCGTCGTGACCACGACAGGAGAGCGAGGCTGCCTGTCCAGAATCAAGTAGGCTGCTGTTCGGCCAATTTATGCGTCTGATTCTTGTCAAATTTCGCTGATTGACGACGTATTGTAACGCCTTTATTTAAGTTTTCAGGGGGACAGCATGTAGATAGACCAATTGCCTCTATCAAACGGTGCTCCCACTACAGAATCACGTTATTTTACGCCACTACTACTCGCCCCATGTAAATTATAAGAATATGGGGAGCATGTTTTGTTGCCGTATTATAAAGTCTTTATTGAATGTTTCAGGCTGATCTTCTGATATAACCCATGATATGGTTCATTAGTATAGCCTCCATGTACCTGACCCTCCCTTCCATACTACAGAGACCCTGCCGCCTCTGCGTCTCAGGGAGGCCGGGAGTATAAGGTCGGCCAGTATGTGGTTGATTTAACATCATTTGAAAACCTGTCTCTTCCACTCTTCAGAAGTGTAAGCCGTCCCAAGGTTGTTTCTTTATGTGCAAGCCAACATGAATAGGTAGCGATACATACCTCAGTGCGTTTTATTTCACAAACCCTCAGAAGGTTTTAGTATTGACGGTGTAATTAAAGGGAAAGGCAGACATTCCAGAGTGACACCTATAAGTGATCCTGGTGCCGACTGTCTGTCACTGGCTTCGATTACACACCTGCTTGTAAACTGCCTCATGTTTGTTGAGAGACATGTTAAGGAACATTCGAATGTTTGTTGACTCTATTAGCAAAAGGAAAATTAACAACGTTGATGCTTTGATACATCAAACAAACCACAATGATTGATGCATTGCAAAAGCACAAAATAATCATGTTATGCTAATTTACATTATGCATTTCAACTTTTCTTTTACTTTTGAGTACAACACAATATAGTCAATATAGCTTGCTGTTTTGCATCAAGAGGAAAAGGACACGCAAGTGATTTGTAGTCTTTATTTCGGGAACAACTGGCACCCTTTAAATCTCCTCAGAGGGGTCCAGAATAGGTCCTCACCCCGACAAGGAGGCTGCCTAACAGGAACACTTCTCCTCCCAGATGGGCTTGCCGACCCAGGGGGACGGCAGGAAGGTGTTTGTGATTGACGAGATTGGGAAAATGGAGCTCTTCAGCCAGCCATTCATCCGGGAGGTGAGACAGACCCTGGATAGTCCTCGCTGTGCTATTCTGGGCACCATTCCCATCTCCAGGGGCCCGCCGCCGGCTCTGGTTGAAGAGGTACGAGGCCGGAGTGACGTCAGGGTCTTCACGGTGAGAACCCCCTCCTACTCTCGCAGCGCCAACCTCCTTAACGCGTATTTGGGCCAGTGTCACGCAGTGGATCCCCGTGGCTGTTGGACGGGAGTCAGCCACAGCTTTTTACAAGCAGGGCTTTGTGGACAATCTGCTTTACTCACATCAACTCGCATACAGTGAAAGGGTGCGAAGCCAGTGTGATTCAGATCATATCACTGAGGGGGCATGAAGCCAGCTTGATTCAGATCGTATCACTGAAATGGGGGGGGGGGGGGGGGGCAGCGTGGTTCAGATCATATTACTGAAGGGGCATGACCCCAGCGTGATTCGGATCCTATTACAGGGATTTACTTTGAAATTATGCGTGACTGATTTTACAACAATAGTCTCAAAACATTTTGTGCGAGCTGAATTATCCTCGTCTAGTTTTACACCTGAAGCTGCTCATATATTTAGGTGGGAAATGAGGTTAGTGTCTCGGTATTGAATATAATTTGGAAGATAATTTGCCCCAATTATTTATTTTGTTATGTTTCCATGAGTCACAGAACACCATAATTATAATCAACACTTTTCTTCATCTCAAAGTAAACAAATACAAAAGTAAAACACACATCAATTCACATCAACTTCAATGGCTTTTTTTGCTTCACCAACCTTAAGCATTGGCGGATCGTTATTTTGGATCATTCTACAAATATTGGCCAAGTATTTTCTGATTCTAATACTGCCTGTCTCTTTGTTTGTCATATATGTCGTTTCAGGTGTCTAAAGACAACAGAGATGTCATTCTCCCGGACATTGTGTCAGCAGTACAAGAGTGTCTAACGCACTCCTCATGAAGATGCAGCCCAGAATGATTGTTTTTACCCGGGGAATCGCATGGAAATTCTGTCGAAAGAAACTCATGATCTTACAGTTGCGACAGCTGAAGGTTTGTGTGCAGTGTGTCAAAAGCAATGAGTTTATATATGAAAATAACTAAAGCTGTCACGACTGCTGAGTATAGCAGTTGTCAACTATATGCTTATACTATATGCTTTGACAATATATGTCATATTTTCATATCGGTTATGATGTTGTATAATATTTGGCTCTCCTTTTTACAAGAACTGAAACGCCTAAATGTTAATTTTCTTTTTGTTTCTATGGAGTGAATCTTGGTTCTCTCTTGCCAATCGAAAGATGTGCTCATGCAGAGAGAACAATTCATATTTAAGGGTATAACAGGATGTTATCCTTTCCCTTCATACACCAACATTGATCTTTTATTTGCCCTCATTAAAAACAATATGCGGTCATAGTACCCATATTGTTTTGAGCATTAATGAGATTGAGAGGTCATGAGTTTAAGTGATCACAGCACCAGCTACTTACCTAGTTAGGTATGCTAAATGCAATTATCTTCCAGTTGATGTGTAATTACCACACCCCTTTATAGACACATTTTTGATTATAAGTTTTTCATTTGGAGGAATATGAGATGGCATATACTCTATGTGTTCAATAAAACCTTGGGGAATGATAAAATGGTAGTCTGAAGTCACTGTTGTTGACCAATGTTTTCCGTGTGAATTCTGTCATATGACCTGGGTCACAGATTATTATGTTACAGGATTTTGTATACTAATGGAGTTACCAGAGCGTTGTCCGCAGAGCGACTAGATGTTAAAAGCCAGCCTTGATAAGCATGTGTCCCTTTCAACCATCAACAGACCGCAGTACGTTGGAAGGGTCAGATTAATCGGATTTACTGGCGGCACTCCAATAAATATAAGTATTATTTCTATTTTTATAGCTAAGGCGTGTGTATAGACTAGAGCATATAGAATAGCAGTGGATTGTTTTTAAGCCTAAAAGTGTCAAGGGGTCCTTCCAAAGTGAAAACCCAGAGAGTCCTCAGTTGTCCTGGTTTCCTGTTGTTTATCTACGGCTAATGCTATTTGTGTAACTGTTGTAACCTGTCAGGCTGGCTCAGGATTGGCTGCCAGCTGTGATCTGTGTCCGACTCTCTGCTGGGGCAGCATCTGCCCTGGCAGCCTGCTGCAGCTCCTCTGGACCGATCTCCACTCACAGTCCCAGTCCAGCGCCTCAAAGTCAGAACCTGAACTTTAGGGTACTTTGGGTCAGACGCCAACGCTGTATTGTCTTTACATTAACATAAACATTTAGCGACTTACAACCATTTCTACACACACAGACGGGGGAGTCAACCATGCAAGGCGACCACCAGCTCATCTGGAACAGTTAGGGCTTAGGTGTCTTGCTCAAGGACACCTCGACACCTCTCGGAGACGGGGAATGAAGTAGTAACCTTCCGGTTACAAGTCAACCCGCTCTACCTCCTGAGCTACTGCCATTCATCCGTTACATTGAGACCTGCGCTCTTGGTATCCGATCAATCTGGCATCGTTGACCAGAATACCATCACTGACTAGACCGATGGGCCGATGTTGTGGTTTATCTGGGGGGGAGCTGAGATGGGCCAGATACTTCTATCAAGGGCACTCTGACTCACCCCTTGTGCAGGACTGTGAATCGAGTTCACTCTCCAGGAGGGTGGCAGATGGGTTACGTAATCCAGTGGAGATGACCACAGAGCCGTGCCAAGGCCTTGTGGTCATCTTTCTCAGCCGATTTCACACAATCAGGCTGCCAGCATGTTAGTGTGTGAACGCCGGCGACTGAGGGAGCATATGCACGTGTGTGTGAGTGTAAGATCGTACGTACCTTGTACTGTACTGTGATATATTATGGTGATTGCATTTATTTATGATCTAAAGTAGTGTGGACTTGGTAGCCATCGAGGAGATGTTTTTGTAAGCACATTAATTCATACATTTGCAAACATTCTCCACGTATGCTTTTCTTTTATCTTTGATCCACTTTCTCTCTCTGTCTCTCTGTCTCTCTCTCTCTCTCTCTCTCTCTCTCTCTCTCTCTCTCTCTCTCTCTCTCTCTCTCTCTCTCTCTCTCTCTCTCTCTCTCTCTCTCTCTCTCTCTCTCTCTCTCACTCTCTCTCTCTTTCAAAGAAACACAGAATTGTTGTTGTTCTGATTTCCCCTGAGGGATCAATAAAGTACCCTTATTGTATGATGAAAAGGAGGGAATACAGCTATTTTTACATCGGTCCTATGTTGTTGTGAAACCATCTCGAGGTTCTGCGTGCTCCGCTGTCTGTTTTCCATCGCCAACACTTTGTTTCAAGAACACCACTGGGGGAGCAGCAGAAGCATCACAACGTTTACTGATGAAAACCAACTTCTGGTGAAAAGCTTCCATGGAGAATACGTTGAAAGAAAACAAACAGATTTTGCCCATTAATATCCATATCGCGTGCTTACATTCGCTCCCGTATCTGCGGGACAGATGTCTGCACCCTTTATCCACAGCGTAAAGGAGCTTATACTGCCGTGCCCCGGGACAATGGGGGCTCCAGGGACGGTGAGAAGCGTGGATTAGGTTGTGTATTGTACAACGTGCTATAATACCGCCCCAGTGTGACAGCTGTGGACGAGGACGCATTATGGTGCTTTATTAAGACCAAGACTGACTGATCATATTATTAAATACACATCAGACTCACAACCGAGAAAGTGCTTTAGAGAGCGTGTGGACGTCCAACAAACGAACAATCAGCTTGCTCTCTCTCTGGACCATTCAGTGAGCAATGGGACGGGGGACGAGGGGGGGGGACGAGGCAATGAACGTAGAGTAAACAGAGTATGTTGAGCTCACTCTTCTTAGTCTCTATAATGTCAGATTAGTGTGGTCCGGGCCGTACAGCGCCTGCTCACCATATTGTGTGGAGAGCAGATACACAAACTCTCTGTAATCCTGATCAAAGTCTCCTAGTTTCTGTGGTTGCCATGGCGCTTTGTCGTGAACTCAGCATCACCTACCTGGAACAGCCATGATCTGTTACTAAAGGGTATTGTTGAAAAGTTTAAAAGAAAAGGCCCACCGCAATTGAGCTATAACTCCCCCTCTTACGCCATTGACCATCGCTAAACGACCACTAGAATCCGGCGGTCTGACAGGTGGGGCAGTTAATGTCAAATCTGATCCGAGAGCTTTCAGGAAAGCTGAGCTATTCGATCCGTTCTTACCTAACCGCTATTCTACTGCCTTGCCCACCTCAGTTCAATAACCCATCTTTAACATGACATCACTTTAATTTGCTCTCACACACACACACACACACACACACACACACACACACACACACACACACACACACACACACACACACACACACACACACACACACATACACCTCGAGGGCTGCAGGGGGCTGAAGCCACCGTGTTGAATTTCAAAGCCCTGCACAGTCACCCCCCTCTCCCCCCCTCCCCCCCCTCTTCCTACCCACTCCCACACACAACCTTTTAAGCCTTTGGATCAAAGCTCATGAGATGGCCCTGGAGTCGAAAAAACAACCCGGGCCTTGTAGCCTGAAGGACGGTGCAATCCCCTAGTTCATGAATAGTGAATAAGCGGGGAGAGGGACTCCAATCTGGCCTGTTCCGGTCTGGGTCTTTGGAGGGGCTGTTAACTCATCCGCACTCCCATTATCATTTCCTTTCCCAAAATGGCTGGGAGGGGGAGAGACAGCCGCATCCTGGAGTGATCATACCGGTCCCCCCCCCCGCCTGGGGGGTGTCCACATGCTCGCGTTACGCTTCTGCCCCCCCCCCCCCTCCCTCCTACTTTGTTTGGTGTCCGTGGAGGATTTTGGGTTGAATGTCGCCCACATGTTAAATATCTCCAGCATCCACGCCCAGCAGCTCCTCACCGCATGACGAACGCTCCTTCAAGGTGACTTGTTCCGGTGTGTGTGTGTGTGTGTGTGTGTGTATGTGTGTGTGTGTGTGTGCGTGCATCCATGTGTGTGTGTGTGTGCGTGCGTCTGTGTGTGTGTGTGTGTGAGTGCATGTGTGTGTGTATGTTTGGAGGGGGAACGGGAAGGGGTGATGAATATTTTAACGACTTATTGTATGAGCTGGGAGAGAGAGGGGAGATAGAGAAAGATAAAGAGAGAGAAAGAGTGAAAGATAGAGAGAAGGAGGAAGAGAGAGTGCAAAGGACAGAGGGAGAGAGAGAAGGAGCGAGAGAGAGAGAGAGAGAGAGAGAAGGAGACAGAGAGAGAGAGAGAGAGCGAAGGACAGAGAGAGAGAGAGAAGGAGAGAGAGAGAGAGTGACAGAGAGACAGAGTGACAAAGCCTGTGTTGTCATATGAGCTTATCCAGTCTCATCCTCCCCTGGAGCTTAGCGGGGGGGCGGTCGGAGCTTTCTGCCCCATCAGGAGCAGCAGTCAGGTCAGAGGTCAGAGGGCAGGCCTGGGTATCAGGATCACGTAAAGTGATCAATCGACTCTTGTTTTTCTTGTCCTTTTTGTGTACCATTGTCCTTGATCACTGTCCCTGGGGACGGATCAGTCCAATAGCTACACAGTTGAATGTCATTGAGATTGGGAATATTCTGTGATTATGCATTCAGATGGACCAAGGACTATATAATCCTCAAAGATGATCGAGTGAGGGGGGGGTGGGGGGGTTGTCACGTTCAGAATGTGTGAATGACAGGTCGGAAGCAACACCCTTTCACTAGGACACCAGAAGCGACAAACTCTCTGTGCTCAGCACAGCAGTGCATGTGACCTGCACTCTCTTTCCTTTTGGTGTACAAAACAATCGACAAGAACATGTAGCAACCGTTTAACTTCTATTGATCGTTACCTGATCAATGTCAGCCCGATTCAACATGTGTGGTGCTCGTCAATAACTCCACAAGGTCACTACGATGCTTGATGAAAGTTTCCCAGATCATCAAATACATACCAGTCCGGAATCTATGGTGGTATTGATCCACCTCATGTTGGGAGGGTTATACAGACGTCATGGTTTATGCAGTTGGTTTAGAACAGTTGACGTCCTCGATGTGAAATGTTTTGTGTGTACGTGAGTAAGCTTGGAGTATTTTGCAGTGATGTGAGAGGCTGAATCACACAGAGCAGTTTGCTTGTTAATAATGAGCTCGTTATGACACATGCTGGGCCATGACTAATACTTCACCTTGGTTTTGGCAAATCCAAGCCAAAATGCAGACATTGATTGCTAGGTTTGTCAAACTTTTTCACTTTCAGGCTCCTTCAGTCATATACAGAAATGCAAAGGTTCAGACGGATTGAAAACTATTTTCATTTGCAAATTGAAGCATCGATGTGATCTGTGTGTGTGTTCGTGTGCACGCGTGCGTGTGTATGTGTGTGTGTGTGTTTTACTACTGTTTAATTAGTAAATCCCCCTTTAAGTGGCATTGAATCTAGAATGGAAGGGCTGCATTGTCTACAGAGCTTTTCTCATGTCCAGCGTCCATCTATAATGCTTACTGTCTACGCAAGTGTGGTTGTATTGATCGCTGCATCGATCGTGTCTGTGTTGAGTGGAAGTGAGCACCATTGATCCCGTGAGAAAAAGCAGTTTGTATAATGCTTAGGCTGACAATTTGTTCTGCGATAGCACCGCGCAGTACAAATGAGCTGTTAACGATTTCCAACTCGATATTTCCACAATATTAACCTACAAAGAAAGTGTGTTTGTTTTACCGAGCAATCCATTCGCTCGTTCCAATCGGTTCCTCAAGACGCACCAGGGTTCATTGTCTTAACACTGTGGAGGAGCATTGAGGACGGCTCACCTTTCTCTGACTATACGAGTGATTTGATTGGCGGCACGTGTCTCAGAAGCTAGAGCGGGTTGGCTGGTAATCGAAAGGTAGCTGGTTCGATCCCCGGCTCCTCCAAGCTGAGTCTCGACGTGTTCCTGAGCAAGACACGACCTCACCCTCACCCTCTCGACGAGCTGGCTGGTGCCTTGCGTGGTTGACTCCGCCGTGAATATGTGCATGAATGTGTGCATGAATGGGTGACTTTTAGGCAGAATTGTAAAGCGCTTTGAGAGGCCATGGTTAGAAAAGCGCTGTATAAATGTATATTTACCATTGTATAGCCCTGCGACGTATGTTCATAAAGCGCTTCAGAATTAATGCTAAGCACATTATAGATTTGTCATGGGGTCGTGTCTTTGAATCGTGTCTTACCTTCTAATATGCAAAAATAAGACTAATGAACATCTTGCAGCAGGCAATGGCCCTGAGGGCCGGCCTTTTAATCTGCGGCAGCATCCTGCCTATTCATGTCCTCTTTCTGGGCAGCCACCGGCTCCACAACAAACCTGGATTAATTAGACGGAAAAAAATCAGCACTCATGAATAATCATACAGAAAAAAAATAACAATTCTGAAAATTGGTTGCATCTCTTGTTTGGTTTAAAAATGTTTTATTATAAATGACATTGTGAATGAGGCGTTCGTCCCTAGACAAGCACACGCAGTATCAAACTGCTGGAACCGACGGTGTAGTGAAGCAAAGCCCATCAGAGTCCTATTGGACTACTTTGGGTTGTGAATCAGGCTGCAGCAACACAAGTAGTATGAGTGGTATACATTCAGTATATGTAAAAAAACAACAAGAACTAAGATAAACATCAGAAAAGGGATCAGCTTTTATATTACACGCTGCTTTTAACCTAAGCGGTATCTTTTCTATGTTTGTACGCCACTGTTTACACCAAAACACAGCAGTAGCCTGCAGCCATTTCGGAATACAACAGACAACTACAGATGGGTTCGGGGAAATGTTGTCATTCAGCTATTCTCTCACACAAAACTCTTCCATTCACAATCCAAAGAGGAAACTTTTAAGTGGGATGCACTTAACCCATCATGGTGTCGCATATCTATTAATCTAAAACAGGATATTGGCATCTAAGAAAATCTTCCAATACAAACAATATGTTACCAAGAAGAGGCAAATCAAACATACCGGTATATTAAATTAAAGCAACTTGATTGGTTGGTTCCTTTTGGTCTATTGTCTGAAGTGGATGTGGAGATTGTTGATTAGCTCAACAATTATGGTCTAAGGGTCCCTTGATTAAGTTAATTGTAATTGGACATTATTTAATTTAGAACAGAAATGTAAGACTTTACTTTGGAACACAAAATAATACAAAAATTACGAAAGTGATTTCACAAAGCTTGATTTAAACAACACACAACTCTTGTCCACCCTCTTGAACATAAATATAATCTGCAACTACTCGACTCAGGCCGGTTACTTCTTAAAGAAACATGTGCCCTGCACATTAAAAAACATCAATATAAAACCTATATAAAAAAATCCACTAGGGGGCGCCGCTGTGACGGCCGGAGCCCCTTCACACATGTCCCTCCTTCTTCCCAAAGATCTTCTTGAACACAGACTTGTTGCGCGCCGGTCGCGGCAGGCTGGCGTAGCTCCAGGGGGCGCCGTCCTCCCCGGGGGGGGCCCGGTGCGTCCACCCCACCGTGCCCAGCAGCACGGGGGTTTCGGGGCCCCCGCTGGCGGGAGGCCCCCCCTGGTCCCCGGAGGACCGGTCGCCTATCACCAGAGTAACAGAGTAGCTGGAGCCCAGCTCCCCGCCCCCCCCCACCGCGGGGGTAAGCTTCCTCACCGGACGGATCTTCTGATAAGTGGCTGAGGGGGGGAGGGGGTGAAGGAATGGGTCACATTCATATCATTAGCCTAGTAGCATAACTGCCTAAGTCATATTTTAATTACATTTACATTTAGGGCATTTGGCAGACGCTTTTATCCAAAGCACTATTTTAAAGTGTAAGGAGGTACAACATACTATAATTGCATAAAGAGGGGTGGGAGGGAGTGGGGGGTAAACCCCTTATTAGTTAGGGGGGTTCATCTTGTATTTAGCGTAAAAAACCTCCCAAATCAAATAGATGACTTAGGCAGATAGTTATTAGGGAATGTAAAAAGCACTCAGATTGACTTAGGATAAAGCCAATGAGGCACAGTGAATCAGCAGCATTATGAGAGTAGCGTTAGGTGAGATATCACAATTTGGCAATAATAATACTTAATAATACTTAGAATAATTTACATAAATAAATAGGAAAGAAAATAAGCAAATAGAACAGAAGTCGGCGAGCTCAGACGCTCTGGTGGGTGGATGTTTATGGTGACTGTAGCATGGATTGGAGGTGAGGTATCAGGGAGATTTCAGAGGGCTTAGCCACTCTTCAGTGAAAGCGTTTTAAACACAGCTGTCTTCAGCATGAAGCCCTCGAGCTAGGAGCTGCTCCTTGTTCCTTTGTGTTTGTAGGAACAGTAAACTTATATTTAGCTTCTTCAGAATACAGCCATAACTGGTCAGAAGCAGGCAACACGATCGCTTAGCAACTGCTTCAATCGCTCACACCAGGTGTGTGAGCGATGACTAGTATACGTCGGCCCACTGACCTGAGGTGAAGGAGTGGGAGCGGCATTTGTTCTGGAGCCAGCCTTTCTCAGCGGCCCCCGGGCTGTGGGGGGAGGACAAAGGCGGGCTGTTCCCTGGAGAGCCCCCAGAAAGACTCCTCAGGCCGGCCACAGCATCATCATCATCATCATCATCATCATCATCATCATCATCATCATCATCGCCTGGAAAGGAATCCAGAAGTTTCAAGGACCGCTCGGTAACGAGTGTGAATGTACAACCCCACAAAAGTTAACAACTGTTCATGACGAGGCCAGATAGAGGGAGCTGGCGGTCTTTATGAGGCATGCCGTGGTAAATCATAGACCTTTAGCCCCGACTACTGGTGCGATACACACCAAATCATCCCCGGTGCACAAAGGACCCTGTTCCCAGAAACACCCATCATTCAACCGCTAACCCGAGAAATAGAAAAGCCCACAACACACTCCAAGACGAGGCGGAGGAATGCTCATTAGTTGTTAAATCTCCTGAGCAAATGGTACTGCATTCATAGTGATCTTTTAAACAGCGCTTTCACTCTGAGCGGCTTTACAATATTGCCTAATATTCCCCCATTCACACACCGACGGCGGTGTCAACCCCGCAAGGCGACGGCCAGCTCATCAGGAGCACTTAGGGTGAGGCGTCTCGCTCAGGGACACCTCGACATTCTGCTAGGAGAAGCCGGGGATCGAACTAGCCACCTTCTGGTTACCAGCCAACCCTCTCTACCCCCCTGAGCCACATGCCGCCCCAAGCAAGGCATCAGTTGTTCTTAAAAGTGACGACTCGTTGGCCGACCCTGATAAGGGATTGGGGAGCTCATGCGTGACCGTCACCCCATCGCTGATAAAGACCTGGCAGAGGGCCTCACCACGGGGTTCTGCCGCAGCAGGGGCCACCGCCCTCGACTGCTCCCCGGCCGTGCTCTGACCGCCCTGGGTCATGGGGCTGTACTCCCGGGTCAGCACCACGATCTCTTTGGCCTGGGGGGGCGACCGGTCCTTGCGCCGGGGGAAGGTGGAGATGAGGTCCGGCCGGGAGGAGCAGTGGCATCGGTCCGTACCCTGGCAGCCAGGGCACAGCGAGCGGCTCCTGGGGGCAGGAGAGGACGGCAGAGGCGGCAGGGGGTCGGATCAGTGGTGCGTTCATGCGAAGGGCTGTTATTGGACGACAGCGTGACGACTGTATGCAACGGTTGTACACATTTATGAGGCCGAATTCCCATATATGGGCATACACAGGTTTAGCATTTTTAAGGATGAGAGTTGAACGGCCTGCTTACGAGGAAACAGGGAGGTCTTGATTGACAGGGCCAGGAGACACTGAGGGGGCGGAGCTAGTGGGTCCTGTTGTGAAATCAAACACAGAACCAATTAGCAACACATGAAAATGGAGATACAATGGGGACGATTGCAGCAAAGGTGACGAGCTCCGTAGATGAAGCTCACCAGTGTTTGCTTGTATCTTCAGCATCCATTTCCTCATCATGAAGCGCGACGAGGCGTTCAGTAAGTATTCAGAGCCATCTCGCAGCCTGGTGGCGGAGAATACATTCAATACACATATCAGCAGGACTTGTGTGTACGCTTTACATTTAGCAGACTCCTATATCCAAAGTGACTTCATTCACGCATTCATACACTGACGGCTTGCGTGGTTGACTTCGCCGTCGGTGAGTGCATGCGTGCATGAATTGTTGTTCATACACTCATCGGAAGAAGTTAAGATTAGGTGCCTTGCTCATGGACACCTCAACACTTAAATAGGAGGAGCCGGGGATTGAGTTAGAGCCGGTCGCCTCGCAACTTTCCAGTTACGAGGCAACCGGCTCTAACTCCTGAGACAAGCCGACCCCATTAGCATATCCTTTCCCTAAAACATAGCGAAACAAGCCCCCCCCCCCCCGGTGGGGAACCCCGGCCCCCCAGGGGTCTACCCCTCTGGATGGAGGTCCTCACCGCAGACAGAGGACGTTGGGTTTCTTGGTGTACTCCGGCACTGGCTCACACTCCGCTCCCACCAGGTTGAGTGGCAGCCCGCACACGGAACTCTGAGACAGAGAGCGCACGTCAATCAATCAGGAGTGACAAGCCCGCCAGCCTCCCATCTAATCACTGCCCACTCAAAGTGTCTGGCACCTCAAGTTAATAACTGGTAAATGGACTGCATTTATACAGCGCTTTTCTAACCAGTGGCCCCTCGATGCAGTTTACAATATTGCCCAACATTCACACATTCATGCACACATTCACAGGCCGACGGCGCTGGCGGCCACGCAAGGCGACAGCCAGCTCGTCGGGAGCAGTTAGGATGAGGCGTCTCGCTCAGGGACACCTCGACACTCAGGAGGAGCCGGGGATCGAACTAGCACCCTTCCGGTTACCAGCCAACCGCTCTACCTCCTGAGCCACATGACGCCCCCGATGAAGTGTCTCTCCCCCCCCCCCTCCCGACGAGTCCTGCTTACCCTCAGCGTATCCTTCCTGTCCTGGTAGAAGCAGAGGCTGTGTCTGTACAGGACGGCGTGGTGGGAGTTCCAGCCTCTGGACGCCGCCTGGGGGCCAGAGATAAGGCGAGGTGTGAGTGGAACGGTTCTGTGCGTTTGGTGACTCGGGTAGGTATTCAGAAAGAGGTTCCGCTTACTCACTTTCTTCCCCCCTAGCTGGAGTTTATGCTTCCTCTCCAGAGTTCCCTCCATGGACTGCAGCTCTGCCTTCCCACTCTGAAAGCAGGTCTCGTATCAGATTTGATTTTTCAAAGGGGAAATAGGAGCTTTTGATGGAGTTCTGTTTTGATTTGAGGCCAACGTGTCAGACTCGGTGTGGTCGAACCTCACCGTTGTCCTGCAGCGCCCTCCGGTGGCCATCCTGGGATCCTGATTCTCCATCTCGCTGGAGCTTTCTAGGGTGGTTCCGATACGAGAGGCACCCTCTGGGTTCCTGAGAACCGACAGTAGGCTCACCGACTGCTCCTGTCCAGAGGCAAGAGACGGTCTTACAGTCAGCAATCATGTCAAAATCATCAAATTTTTGAAATTTACATTTTTTGCATTAACAAATGTATCGGACCCAGTTTAAATATATATATGAAAAAAAAACTTTCCTATCCAGATTTTTTCCTGTCCAGAATTAAATGAGTAAATAAAAAGGGATGCCATTCCATTAAAACAGCCCTATCCAATGTGACTGTTGAACCTTGATAACACAGTCTATAAACATGAGTTTGACATTCCATTTTCCAGCTTATTATAAAAGGGACTACAATGATGGTTCATGTCTATTTTGTTCCAACAGACTAATAGCCAGAGGACACGGCAAAGCAGTAGCGTGGAGCTTTTCATCAGAGTGTATCTCAAACCTCACCTGTAAACAAGCTGCGTCCTCCTTCATCTGTTCCTCCTCCTGCCCTTTCTTCACCACCTCTGCATCCTCCTCCACCTCCTCCTCCTCTTCGTCTCCATAGCGGTAAACGTATCTCTGAGTGTCCACCACATCGGTCCGCTTCACCACGTCTGAAGACCTCTCGTTCACAACAGCAGAAGAAGACTCGCAGGCCCAGGACCTCCTCTCGCCTTTGGCCACCAGGGGGAGCCGCTCTCCCGCGGGCTTCTCCCTGTCGTACCCCAGCAGGGACTGGATGGACGGGGGCAGCTTGAACTCGGCCACCAGGAGGTTGGGGGCCGACGCCGTGACCAGCTTCCTGTAGAGCACGGCCTGGGGCTTGGTGGCGGGCGACAGGGGCGTGTCCAGGGGGGGTTCCCCCTGGTGGCAGGGGGCCGCGGGGGCCTCTTCCTCCTCCTGGTGGGGCTGGTACATGATGTCGGAGCAGATACTCTGCCGGTAGCTCCTGGTGCGGTTCCAGATGTCCTCCAGCTCCTCCTCTTCCTCCTCGAACTGCCGGTGGTCCGTGCGGAACGGTTCGCCCTCGCCCTCGACCCCAGCCTCGAGCTCTCCCCCGGCCTCGTTCGGAGCGAGGGGGGAGCGCGGCGGCGGCGGCGGCTCGACGGGCGCCTGACCACTGGTCACCCTGGCGAGCTTGCAGTCCAGCCCCTCCAGCTCCAGAGACACCAGCCTCCTCACCACCGCCCGGGGCCGGGGGACGACGTCTGGGCACGGGGCCTCCGCGCACAGCCTGGCGCTGCCCGTGCTGGAGACCCCCGAGTCCAGGGAGTCGTTGAGGCCGCCCACGCCCACCGCCGCCTTGAGGTTGACCACCATGTGGGAGGCCTGGCTCTGGACCTGAGCCGGCAGCCTCTCCTCCCCCTGGAGCCCGGCGGCCCTGTGGTACTGGTGCTTGTCCAGGTCCTGGATCAGCGTGTGCACGCTGAGGCACTCGTGGCGGCCGCGCGTCGCCGACGGAGCGGCGGCGGCGGCGGCGGCGGCGGCGGCAGCGGCGGGAGCGGCAACCAGGACGGCGTTCACATTTGAGGCACCGTCCCCCCGGGCGGGGTTCCCACGCGGGCCGCTGTCCGCCGAGAGCTGCCTGAGACGCCCGCTCCCCTCCATGACGACGTAGTCTTCGTCTGCGTCTGCGGAGGAGCTGACCTGGAGCTGGGACATCTTGTCCCACTCCGTCTCCGGGTCCTCCTGCAGACCCGGCCCGGAGGCCCCGCGGAGGTCAGTGCACGGCACGGTCTGATCCGCCACCTCTCCCGGGAACGGGGGATGGGGTTGATGGGGGTGCGGGTGGCGAGGGGTGGTCTCCCCCGCGTCGGGCGTGCCCTTAACGACGACTTCGGGATACCCGGGATACACTCGGGGGCTGTGGGGGGTGGGCGGGGTGTGTTTGAAGGAGCTCAACGACCGGGGCCGCTGCTGCTCCGGGTCGGCCCCGGCCGCCTTCTTGCACTCGGGCGGAGCGATGGTGATGATGTCCTGGATGCTGGGGATGACGCTCATGTCCTTGGGCAGCTCGAAGCTCAGCACGGAGCCCAGGGAGAGGAAGCGGCAGTGGCTCCTCACCTGAGGCCCGCCGCACACGGCGTACGGCGTGATGCTGTACTCCCCCGAGCACTCGCCGTCGATGTCCATCAGCAGGGGGTTCTTCATGTACGCCGTGTCTTCCTCTCCCCCTCCATCGCCTCCTCTTCCTCTTCCTCCCACTCTCACGGGGCTCTTCGCCGCGCTCTGCTTCTTCCTCCGGCCCTCCTTGAGCGGCCAGGTGTGCGTGTCGTAGGCCACGCCCTCGCAGCCGTAGCGGGGCTCCGCCCCCGCCCGCTCGTCCACCCCCATGATCCTCTGGATGGTGTGGCGGCGGGCGTCCCTCTTCCTCTTCCTCTTCTGGCCCATCCTCTTCAGGCTACTGAACATGGAGGCGCCGCCGCGGGCCGTCGGGTGGAAGAACACGCCGGGCGCCAGCGTGGCGAGCGGCGAGGAGGAGGACGTCGAGGAGGAGGTGGAGGAGGAGGGGGAGGAGGAGGAGGAGGCGGCGGTGGAGCAGGAGGGCATGGCCACCTGGCTGGAGGCGTAGGTCTTGAGGCGGGGCAGGGTGATGCTCTCGTAGACGGGCGTCAGACCGATGCCGCTGTCCTTCACGTGCAGGTAGGTGCTCACCTGGAACGGGACAGGGGAAGGGGGAGGGACAGAACAGTCAGAACGCCGCGTGAGACCGCCGGTTCCTGTTGAGACGCGGGGGGGGGGGGGCGCGGTATTGCCGGAGGGTTAATGGCGGACAGACTCGTTGCAGTACCCTTGCAGTGTACCGTGAAAACAAAGGCGTCTCAGTTTTCGTTTCACATGTGTTACAGATGAAGGATGATATCAGAGCAGGGCTGACTGGGACAATCAGCTACCCTTCCAGTGACATAGATCAGCTCTGGTTTCCTGCCGTCATGCACGCATCGATGCGCAGATACACACATGAATACGCGCATGCATGCACGCTTACGCACACACAGACACACACACACACACACACACACACACACACACACACACACACACACACACACACATACACACGTTGGATACAGAACAAAGTATGGACGAGATTTATCACACAGCAAAGCAAACAAGGAAACAGAAAAAAAAAGTTAGAAAAACACAGAGAAGGGCCGATGAATATAGATGCGATTACTAGTGATTGCTGTTGCTCTTTACCCCTGCAGGGCTAAATAAAAATCATATGTGTATGTGAACATGTCGTCATATGCAGCTGTAATGGTTTGACCCCTCAACTCCATGACTAATCTCATGTTCCCGTGGCAGCCCAGAGACTATAAATCACAGTGTGCAGTCTGGGGGCCGCTTTGCAGGGTTCAGCGGCAGTTTCAACGTTTAATGACCGCGCCTTTGTTGCTGTCTGGGACCCACTCTCGCTGGGAGCCATTTTGGATTGAAACGTTGAAGGGAAGTGAGTTGTGAGGTCATTTATTTTACACAATGAAGTCTCGCAGAGGTAAACAGAAACAGGTTTTTTTGGTCCCCGTGGCCGGTACTATCTGTGGTTACGTGGAGCAGAGGGTTGGGATAGCTTCTGTTCTCGTTCTCCGATGTGAACAGGCAGAGGTCTTTGCCTGTTCACAGGCTCCTGTCTGTTTCTTTATCGCCTGCCTCCTTATACTAGGAGCTCATACAAGGTGGTAAGGGCCTAAGAATGCAGATTTTTTAAATGGGAGACATAGTTTACTAGTTTACAGTATCAATCTTGTGATAGTCGAGATACATGAGCAGTGTCTAAAAATGTATGATTAGATAATTCTAAATGTAGTCCTTCAGTTCAATAACGAAGATACCAATTTCATACACAAATATATATAACAGAATTGTATATAGATCATTTATAATAAATATATTTTGGTAGAATGGTAAAATAATGGCTATTTTTTGTTGGTAATTTTTTTATTTTTTATAATAAATATATTTTGGTGGAATGGTAAAATAATGGCTTTTTTTTGCAGGGAATTGTATCTCATAGTATTTTGAGGAGTTTCTCGTTCTCGTTTCATCTCTTAGTTGTACCTGAATATTCATAACCCTGGAATTATTCCAAGAATATGTGATGTCTGGTTTATGTGACTTGCAATACCAAAACCAATGCATAGAAGTATCCTTGTACTTTAACCAGTGCTTGTACCAAAGTCCATAGCACTTACACATGTTAACCTACATCAAGTGTAAGGGTTAGGTGTTCAGACGTTCGTGCTGAACGTCTGCACGACTCCGTACAGACACAGAGGTTAGTGAGGCCAGCGGGGCGCGCCCACGCCCCAACACGGCTACACACAGCATGCCTTCCCCAGCGCACTACAGCTCCCAGCATGCAACACCACTCCACACACCGCACCATTTACCTCGTCCGCACTCTGCCGATATATCTTTCTCTTTCGTTTTAAACTACCAAAAGTATTTTCCAAAAGCCCCTGGCAGCGTCGCCAAAAGCTTTTACAGGCGGGGGACTCAGCAGGCTGAGGGAGAGAAGGAAAAGGGGGGAGGAAGAAGATGAAGGAAGGAAGGAACAGCAGGGTGGGGCGAGCGAGGAGTTTCGATCGCCCTTGTGTCTCCGCCCATCGCTACGGGGGACAAACCAGTGCACAGTGGGAACCCTCCCAGGGAGGGAAAGGGATGTGTAGCAGGAAGATCTCTGGCAGTGTCGGTGTGAGCAGAAGCTGGACGGGCCTGCAGAGGTTCATGGCTGTCGTGGCGACGGTTGTGACTTGGATTTGTGCACTGATTACAGATGGGTACTGAATGTGACCCCAACATGGGGATGATATGCAACGTCACGACATCTGCATGCAGGACATTGTGAGATCTCATAAGTGCAGTGAATTACTGATGCTAAACCGTAATCATCGGTGTATTACCGATATTGGAACTACTAACTAACCAAATCATAAATAAGTCCCATCTCATCTCTCTCATGAGATGAGACTTATTTATGATTTGGTTAGTTCATAAATAAGTATTGAATACAAAAGTGACTTGATATTCTAAACATGGCCCAGCTTGATCGTGTGTGTGAGTGTGTGCGGTTTCAGAACAGGCCCTCACCCTGTGAACGGGTTCTGAGGCCTCCTCCTGCAACTCCTCCTCCACTCCAGCAGGGGGCTCCAGCACCTGGACCTGGCTGTCCCCCGTGCTGCGGAGGCTGAGCAGGAGGTTGACGGTGCCCCCCAGGGCAGCCCCGCCGGGCTCCTTGAGGACCAAGACGGTGGGCTTGGCCGCCTCGCCTCCCGGCCTTCCCCCGACACGGGTCATGACCTCGTAGTCGTCCTCCTGGCCCGGGTCCGGGCGCTGGGCCGGCCTGCTGCCCGGGGAGGCGGGTTGGCTGTCAGGCCGCGGCGTCTGGGTGTCCTCGCGGGGGCTGGCTCCGAGGGGCCGGAGGCACTGGTAGACCTCTGGTCTGGGAGTGGAACTCTACAGTGGAGGAGTAATTACAGGGATGAGGAGTGTGTCATTGTCGAGAGCATCGTCACCTCCTGGATGATAATTATAGCTATCATAGTCATCATCAACATCATCATACTCCTCCTCCTCCTCATCATCATCATCATCCTCAAACTCATCATCCTCATCATCACATTATCAAACTGCCCCCAATACAGGCACAGCGTTATGGGTGGGCGTGACGGACCTAGGACCACCCACTGTTCAAGAGGCCCACCCAAAACTTGGGTAGAGGTGTTGCTGCGTTGCCTCTACAGCAGAGACAATAACGCAGCGACATGAGCAGTTCTAACTGGAGAGACGGTTGAAAGATGGTGCGATCTACGAGAAAGACGCAGAGGAACGTTCCTTCGTGCCAATCCGCGACCGAACCGGCTTGGCAGTGTAAAAAGGCCTAAGTCGAGATCGCGGATAGGTCCGTCCTATGCACCGAAACTTTTTACAATGCAACTAAATATTTAAAGAACATCTAGCTATTCAAATCTCTATACGCATAGATAATATAACAGTATATTAGTCAGTCATTTGTATTAGGTTAAACAGGGATTTGATACCGTTTTCAATTTAAGGACCACCCACATTTGGTCTGGCCCATCC
This sequence comes from Gadus morhua, assembly GCF_902167405.1. Lineage (NCBI taxonomy): Eukaryota > Metazoa > Chordata > Actinopteri > Gadiformes > Gadidae > Gadus > Gadus morhua. The sequence goes on from NC_044062.1 coordinate 7,240,220, forward strand.
ACAACTGGAGACCTGGCGCCGTGCCAGCAGCAATAGCTGTGATGCTAATCCCCACACAGTTCTGCTGTTAGCGTCGTACCTCAGTGAGTGGTGAGCCCATTGCGGCCTCACAGTAGATGTTGTCCTGTGAGCCCTCCTCTCTCTTCAGCCTGTCAAGCCACTGCTGTTTCTGGGCCCTCCAGTGGACTGAGATCCAACCCAGCATGCTCCTCAGTTCCTCCATACGCTCCTTCACCTGCAAGGCGAGTTCAGAGAACGCTGGGTCTGAATAACGACGGACGTGGGCCTACATTGAGTACTGTTCTAGCATGTTGCGGTGACCGTGACTGGATGCCTGACTTATCACAGTGACTACAACCGAATGCCTGGACTCTCCGTAGTTAACCGGCCGGCACCCCTTCACCGATTTTAAATGTTTTGCATGCCTGTATGTTAATAATGGCCCCAATTGCACTCCTGATCATCCCTGGCAGGAGGGATCCTCCATTCTGCGTTCCTTCTCAAGATTTCTTTCTTGTTTATTAAGGGAGTTTTATCTTGTCCTCTGGGGGGCTAGGGTCATAACTAGGGGGGGGGGTCATAACTTACGGCCTGTGATTAAGGGATATAGAAATAAAATGGAATTTTCGAACTCCTCAACTTTCTAATATGGACGTATATCACGCAGCTGAAGACGGATCACGACCCAGAATGCAGCGCACCATCTCGGTGAGGTGGTGCTCCCGGCGGAGAAGGTTGACGCCCGTGGACGCCAGCTCGTCAAACTCCTGGAACTTCTGCTCGATCTGTCGGTCCAGCTCCGTGGCGATCGGCTCCTGCCCGTCCCTCCCCAGGTTCAGCGCGCTGTCAGAGAAGATGCAGGCCCGGGTGTCCTCGGTCCACGAGCTGTCCCAAAGAGAAGAAGGAAACGTGTTTAACCGTGTGAGATAGGGGGCGGAAACACAAAAGGTTGGCCTTTGAGGACAGCCATGTGTGGTTGAAGTATGTGAACTGACAGACTCCCTCGATAGAAAGGACACTCGTTTCCTCTTTGCACAGGCCGGGGCCGGAAAACTCAAACCGACCTACTTAAGCACGTCCTCAGTTCCACATTGCACCAGGCGGTGATACGCAATGTCTCAAACGGCCTGCTCTTTCAGTAAACAGTTATTGTAAGAGGCAGATGTGTTTTTTTTAGCTTTTTCGAAACTGCGCCAGGATTATGAGCGAGAGTCGGGCACTTTCGAAGGGAGCCACGAGACTCCGACTCGCTCCTGCTTACATCATGGCGAGGTAGCTCCTGAAGAAGTACTTGAGTTGGATAAACTCCTGCAGTCGCGAGCGGTTCTCCGCCATGCTGCTCTCCAGCTCCTTCCAGGCCTGCAGGGTGTTCTGGATCCGGCTCCCCCCCGGGACCTGCAGCCTCTCCGGACACAGCTGCTCCAGCCGCGAGGCCTCGCTCCCCATGTCCTCCACCTCCTCTCGGATGACCTCATAGTCGATCTGCGGGGGGGGGGGGTCGACATCATAAAAAGGGGCCTCCAACAAAACCGCCATTTCATCATCAGGAGAAACCTGTCACACACACTTGGCCCGCGGGCTTTTCCAAACATGAGTTCATCGTGTTCCCTGTTGTGAATTATGCGTGGCTCGTGAACCATATGGCCTGCATATGGCGCTCTATGCTATAGCCGGGCCAGCGGTGGGGGACAGCTGGGTGTCTCTGTTTGAAGAGCAGTAATTAATAGCACCTATGGGGGGGCCCTATGGGAGCCATACTTCATAACGCTCCTCCTGGGGAATGGCGCGAGGCAGATTCCTGTGTGCTGACCGCACGGTTATTTCAGGGTTGGAGATTAGGTCACTTGTGTTCTTCAACGGTATCAAGTCCAGACAGCTGTGCATGCATGCGATAAACATAGCCGTGTCCAAAAGTGACTCATGCAGAAACACCCCGAAAAAAACCTCTAAGAACTTCAAAACCAACTCCGTACACATGTATACAAACCACTGGATCGAAATGGGTAACACACACACACACACACACACATCCATCCTCGCACATGTGGCGCACGCACAAACACACACACACACACACACACACACACACACACACACACACACACACACACACACACACACACAAATTGGTGATTCTCAGAGAGAAGAAGAGTGACTCATCGGAATAAATAAATAAGGCATGTGGGCAATAAACCTTTGCCTAAATATTGTTTGGATGTGCATACATGCGTGGTTTAATGATGCAGTTTATGTTGAAAAATAAACACAGCAGAAAGCAGCGGCCTAGGCTGGCCTTCGCCGGGGAACCAGCGGCTCAACAGGAAACAGACCTGGGGGGGGGACATGAGGGGAGCTGGCTGTGGGGTGGGGACTTCCTGGTTTGATTCAATCAAGAGTTTCACCGCGAGCATGCACAGTGGGAAAAACATGAGGTCATGCCAAATGTTAACACCACACAGGCGACATTAACGCAACCTGAACAGAAACCTAAACATGACATCACTTTTTGAAGGTCCCTGTGTGGTTGGGTCAGGAAAAACGGTGACAGAATCCTGTGTGTTCTGATTGGTCGGATCGACACGCTCCTCCACCCCTAGCTCACTTCCACTTACAGAGTGGAAGCTAGCTAGTTATGAGTTCACTTGCAACCCAGGAAAGGCGTTAATCCCCTTTCAGCCCATTCTTATTATTCCAGATATAGGCTACTTGACAAGTTTGTTAGCTTTGACATTTTTTCTTCCTTGGTTGCTGGATTTTGGGCTAATTTGGCTAATGGCTAATTTGTTCTCCCCTGACCCCGTTACCTCCAGCTGGTCCTGCTGCTCCTCCAGTTCCTCCAGACCACAGCTCTCCGGTTCACACCGGACGGCCAAGTCGGTCTCCCTCTCCAGGACGTCCATGTTGAGCTCCTTGCTGCAGCACAGGCACTCCTCCACACGCACCGCCACCCTGGCGTGCTGAGGTAAGGAAGAGCCGCGCAGTTAGCATCTCGGGATTACCATCTCGGAGTTAGCATCTCAAAGTAAGCATCTCAATACTACTTAGCATTGTGTAGCAGCTTATCCTAGCTTTCTTTGTTGTATACAGGGAACGGGTTAACCTAGCGATTGTTGGTGCTTGCCACTTGTTTCTATAAACATCCTTACTATAAACATCACCTTATTGTAAGTCACTTTAGATAAAAGTGTCTGCTAAATCAAATCCCCTAAATGTAAATGTAAATCTTGGAATAAGCGTCTTGGTATTAGCATGTCCGAATTAGCTTTGTGGAGATAGCGTTTGGGAATTAGCATGTCGAGGTTTCGACTCTAACCAACAGGCCTTATTCTGATGAATAAGAAATAAGACAATTAAAGAACATGTTTTTTTCTTACAGTAGTGCAATTTGGGCATAGAAAAATTCATCACATATCATATTCACT
>NC_044062.1:7248641-7301141 GCF_902167405.1 Gadus morhua
GTGAGAAGTGGGAACTATTAAATCTTATTGTGATGTTTGAATTTTTTACGAGGATCACGATAAAGTGCGGGTACTTAACGACTGTTTGCTCAAGGGCATTCAGGACAATAAACCCAGACGCTGAAAATGTTTGCTTCATTTTGGCTCAAACATTTGTGTTGTTGTTGTGATAAAAAACACTAAAATGGCCGCCAGAAAAACAAATTACATTTGGAGCATGCGAGTCAAACGGCTCTTTTTTATGATTTGTTTGTATTTGCTGTTTTATGACTCGTTAATATGACGCATCTGTCCGCCTCTGTGGTGTTGGCTTGGGCCACACTCAGCCCTTCTGCCCAGCCTCTCTTGCCCGTTACCGTAGCTACATTAAAGTCCACCGCATTACATCATCATGGTGAACTCAGACTCTCACTCCGGACCCGACGCTCACCCGGAACCCCAGCTCCTCCGAGGCCTGCAGGAAGCCGGCGTTCCTCTGGTGCCTCCTCCTCAGCTCCTCCCACAGGAACTCCAATTGGCCGAGGAAGGTCTCAATCTTCTCGCTCCCGGGGTGCTGGGCCCGGATCAAGCCCCGCCCCTCCTGGGATGATGAGATGAGATGACATCAGATGAAATTCAATGAAATTAAACTAAATTCAAATTCAATAAATTAAATTAAATTAAATTAAAAATAATAACAATAATGTGTTGCATCTGTCAATGAAATGAGGTGACATCAGATGAAATCCAATGAAATGAAACAAAATTAAAATCGAACAAAATTTAATTTAATTTTATTAGAATGTATTAATTTTTTTAACTAAATTTAATTAAGTTAGAAATCCTGATGAGTGTAATATGTGTTGTACACGTCCAAAAACTGTCATTCCTAAAAAACTCAATAAAACACTTGGTCTTCAAAGAAAACCTGATGGTGAAAGTGTGAGGCTCAGTGCTTACCCTCTTGACCACCTCTATCCTGGTTCCATTGGACAGGATCTCTTTTTCCAGAGCTTCCTGACAGCGCCTGGCCGCCTCCAGCCCGTCCTGACCGACCACAGAGCACACCTGTGTGGCCAGGCCCACATTCTCCTTCAGCCACGACAGGGTCTGTGGGGGAGGAGGGAGGAGGAGGGAGTAGGAGGGAGTAGGAGATGACATAAGAGGAATAGGATTAGAGGAGGTGACAGATGACAAATGACAGGAGCATAGAGAGAGAGACAGAGATAGAGATAGAGAGAGAGAGAGAGAGAGAGAGAGAGAGAGAGGAGAGAGAGAGAGAGAGAGAGAGAGAGAGAGAAAGAACAAGAGAGGGAATGAGAGAACGAGAGAAAGTGTGTGTGAGAGAGAGAGAGAGAGAGAGAGAGAGAGAGAGAGAGAGAGACAGAGAGAGAGAGAGAGAGGAGAGAGAGAGAGAGAGAGAGAGAGAGTAAAAGAGGGAGAAGGGGCCATTTAGCTACTGAACCCTGCAGGAAACAGTTTGTCAGTGAACAAGAAGCAGACCCTATCTTCCCCCACCCTGTAGTTAGTGCTCTGGCAGATTCTGGGACAAATCCCTGGAAATTAGACAGTAAAAAGACTGCAGTCTTCCAGTCACCTCACTAATGGACCTGCACACACACACACACACACACACACACACACACACACACACACACACACACACACACACACACACACACACACACACACACACACACACACACACTCAGTCATACACTCGCTTTCAGAGCGCTTGAGTGAGAGACACTCTTATAAAGACCAGACACATGTATAATGAATAATTGCACTTCCAAGGCTATTTCTGAATCTGCGGCAACGGTTATTGAAAATTGTTGCGTAGGGTCTGTGGTCGGGGGCATAATTATGGTGCATGCTACCATGATTGCATGCAGATCTGTCACACAGCATTGGGTATTAGCAGTAGCCCAGTCCAAATTATCGCATTTAGGAGGGGCCACAAGACTATTTAAACAGAGAGAGAGAAAGAGAGAGAGAGAAAGAGATGGGGAGCTTCCAATTTTAGATTTCAATGTTTCGACCAGCTGCAATATCACCCGCTAATGTTATTTTTAATGTATTTTTTTATGGTTGCTTTTAGGGACACTAGAGGGAGCGCAGGCAGGTGTGTGCCGGCCCCCCGTAGAGCAGTCACCTTGTCGGCAGACACGGTGAACTTCTGGAGCTGGGCCTGAAGCTGCGGGTGGGCCCGGAGGGGGGGCGGGGCCTCCTGCTCCACCACTCGCGGTTTCCTGCGGTGAGGAAAGCACAAAAAAACCTCTCAACACATGTGACTCCAATTATGTGTTGCGTAATGAGAGGGTCTGGGAGGGCGAGAGAGGGGGGAAGGGCGGGGGGGGGGGGGCCGGAGAGACATGTCACCTTTCGCCTGCGGAGCGACGTCTGAGCATGACATCATCCTGCCAGGCGGGGGCGTCTCCCGGGGCAAAAGGGGCGTGGCTTGTGGGCCGTGGCTCGCCGCCGGGGCTGCTGGGAGTTCTCTTGCTGCTTTGGCTGTCGCTGGTGGTCTGATGAGGAATAGGATAACGTTTTAATAGTCTTTTACCCCCTATTGCCTATTTTAATGGATAGGGAACATAGTATAATTTATAAGGAAAAGGAACTTGGACAAAAATTATAATGCAGCAACATAACAATTAAATTAAAACAACAAAACCCTTTGTTTGAAGTATCTGGTTATTTTAACCAGATTCTTCAGTCAACACAAAGCGACATAATATATATATTTTTTTTTGATTGTTTTATAATTTGATAATTTACAATTAACCAAGTACTCCTTGACTGGACAAATGAACGCGTCACATTATGCAGGACGACCATCAAAATGAGAAGAGTTAGCGTGGCTAGCCTAGCAGTGTTCTGACATGAGCTGTTCTGGGCGGCCGGTGACTGGACATTAACAGCTGCCCAGAGCCGAGTTAAAACCCTTGTAAAACCTCACCTCATGCATTCCTGCTCCAATATGAGGACGCTCAGACTTCCATTATGCTTCAAAACAAACTTGAGATGTTTCTCCACTGTTGTAGACTATAATGAGTGAATTGTAATACTTTCTAAGAAACATCTTCAGTAAATATTACTTTTACTGTGCCTGTTTTTGATCAGCAGTTTTTATCTGCATTTTGTTTACGCTCATTTATGAATCCTTTCTTTGTTTATTACCACGCAAGCAATGCATTTTGGGATTTCATTAAAAAATAAACCTTGATTTTCCTTTGAAATAACGGATAATAAAACAATCCTAATACTGAACACACATACTCTGCATTTCTACGCCAGGCAGAAGAGTTGAGGCCAGGGTGCTGGAGAGATGCAATAAAATAGAGGGGTTCAGTAATCTTTATGAACATTGCTGACACTTTACAGAGCCGTCTTAATAACACGGAGACACATTAAGAGTGTATTTCTGTATTAAGATAGCAGGGGTTCAAACCGTCTGTCGTTTATCTGACAGCGCTGATAACCATCACTGACGTCTTCTGGAGATCTGCTTGACTAGATCTCCCCGATTCCCATCAGAAGCCGGCTTACATTTACATTTAGGACATTTGGCAGACGCTTTTCTCCAAAGTGACTTAGAATAAGTACATTTGTCATTTATCATTCTACCTTAGAAAAACACGACTAGGGAAACCAAACCGGGCCTCACAACACCCGAAAACGTATTTTTCTCTGTCTCAGACAAACGTATACTGTTTCCTCAACTCTTCCCTCCTGACTCACATCGTGTTTATTTAGATGTGCTCTGTTTCTTTCCATTCCTCATCCCTTTCTAGTGTTCTCCACAGCATTCTCTCCTCTCTCTCTCCGCCTCGCCGTGTCTCTCCGTACCGCGCTATGCGGTGATGTCAGCCGTCAACTATCACGAAGCCCGTCCGTGCCCATCTGGTGCGCAGTCGCTGCATCTGCACGCAATTAGCCACAGCAAGAGACGCGCGACGCGTTAACCCCCGGCAGCACGAGGACGGGGCCGTCGTCTGCTGACACCGGCTAAACCGCGACGCAACGGCTCGCAAGAGCAGACAGCATGTTTGTCTCGAACGCAGAAGAATGCGCACAGGCTGAAGAAACAGTAACCTAACGACAAAACAATGGACTGATGCAGTCATGTGGACGTGTTCGTCTCACACACACACACACACGCAAACACGCACATGCACATGCACACACACGCAAACACGCACGCACACACACGCACGCACACACACAAACGCATGCAAGCAGACAAACACACGCACATACACACACACATACGCACACACTAACCCACGCACACACATACTCTTGACTGTAAAGGGCTGCACAAATAGACTGGACACTACACAACTACACAATCGAGGACTGGCAGCGTTTACTGTAAGTGCATACTGTATGAGTAATTGTGTGTGTGTGGTGTGTGTGTGTGTGGGTGCGCACACGTGTCCATGCATACACTCTCCCTAAAAATGGATGCAATCCATATGCAAATGTGGCCACCTTAAGTCCAAGGCCATTGATGTTCGCTATAAGAGCTTACAGACCTGCAGTACAGCTGGCCCAGGCTGCTCCATGCTGCTCCAGACCGCTAGCCCGCGGGCTAGGGAGAAAGTGTTGCTGGATGGTGAGCCAGATTACTTTTACTGCTCCGTCGAGAGGCTGTCTTTGGCACCGTAGGGTTGCCTTTGGTATCCACTGTTGTGTCTTTCTAAATCCTCCATAAAACAATAATGAGTGGAGGTATGGTGGAAGGGGGGGTTTTGGGAGGGACGCTCTTGCATGGTAATGTTGTAGTGTTGAGGACTCGGGAGGGGGGGGGTTGTCATGCCAACAGGCTACAACAAGGTGAGGAGAAACACCTTGGGTCATATCAGGACAGATCCCAGGCAGGATCTGATGTGGCTTCTGTCACAGAGCGGGAAATACGGCAGGACTCGTAAAACATTGAGGTGGGCATGAAGTGCAAGCCTAGGAAAGCAAGAAGACGATGGAAAGAATGATTGGCCTCACTCTCTCTCTCTCTCTCTCTCTCTCTCTTCTCTCTCTCTCTCTCCTCGCTCCTCCTCTCTCTCATCTCTCTCTCTCTCTTCTCTCTCTCTCTCTCTCTCTCTCATCTCTCTCTCCTCTCTCATCTCTCTCTCTCTCTCTCGCTCATGCTCTCGCTCTCTCTCTCTCTCTCTCGCAGAGACCAGACTAAGCAGCAGGGACTTTACAAGAGGGGGGGGGGGGTCATGGAGAGAGTAGAGGAGTGGTGCATTATGGGATTCCACTGGGCTGAACACAACCACCGTACATCTACCTCAGGATTGTAAAGAGGGCAAACTGCAAACATAAAAGCCTAAATATAAACCTAATGTCTGGTTTTAAATGAGCCACAAGAATGATTTACTGAATAAGTACCGAAGCCGGGGCAAACAGTGTTTCCTTATATGTTTATGGTTAACCATGCGGAGGATAAATCCTGGTTAAACCCTTCTCTGAGGAGCAGGGCTCGGCGCTGAGGAACAGGCGAACTGTGAGGGGGTCAGGCTCACATGTAGGGTGTAGTGGTTAAGAGCCAAGATGTTATTCCTGCCATAAATCCAGAGGATATGAAAACAATTAAGACACTAGGCCTGGTTTTAGGGCCTGTTTGCACTGGCTCGCAATTCATCCATGGTTCGACAATCATAGCATAACATTTGTCATGGAAACGTATGTAATACCCCGACGCCAAGGTAAACTACACCTCTGGAAAGTCTTCCTCTGTTATGGATCACGTTATAATTAACGTATCAAGTGCTGAAGGAAATTCTATTCAATAGATAGAGAGAAGCAGTAACACTGTGCCAAGGCTAACAATGTAAGAAAGCACTGCGTGTTATTTACTGCTCTCAGCGGTCTGAAACAACAACACTATTTATACTACGTGTGTTCGTAACAACTAATAACCCAGAGGATAAAACGCACCATTTGACAGGAGAAAAGCTGCAAGCTGTGAGCCACTGAAGTCATCTTATTTTAGAGCTGCTTGCAAAGTGCTCTTACCCGCGCAGCTTTTGAGACGGATCCGCTCCTCCCTCCCCTCCTTTCCCATGATCCTTTTGGGCTCGGTTCCCATTACGCGATGCGGTTCTCGTCCCGGTGTCACGGGGTCATCATCTTCCCTGGTGAAAGTAGAAGCAGATGGGGGCGGGTCCGACCTGTCACTCCTGCATCACGAGAGAGAGAGGGAGAGAGGGAGGAAGAGGGAGAGAGAGATAGAGGGAGAAAGGGGGGAGAGAAAGAGAGAGAGAGGGAGAGAGGGAAAGAGCGGGAGAGAGAGAGGAGAGAGGGAGATATGGAGGGAGAGAGAGGAACAGAGGGAGAGAGGAGTAAAAAAGGAAGAAAGGGAAGAGGGAGAGAGAGTAAGAGATGGAGAGAGGGAGACAGAGGGAGAGTGGGAGAGAGGGAGACAGAGCCAAAGAGGGAGCATGACTTGAGCAATATCACCAGGGCTTTGACTCCAACAGCCCACTGTGCCCACCATCACAACCGCAACCTTGAAATCTCCATGATGGATTTAAACGATGAACTGTGACAGCGTTTGTGTACGAGAAGTTTAAATAGCCATGAGGTATTCTAGATAAGAGAGGGAGAGAAAGAGAGCGATGGAGAAAGATTGAGAGGGGTTTAGAGAGAGAGAGAAGAGAGAGAGAGAGAGAGAGAGTCAGAAAGAGAGAGAGAAAGAGAGAGAGAGAGAGAGAGATGGTGAAAGATTGAGAGGGGTTTAGAGAGAGAGAGAGAGAGAGAGAGAGAGAGAGAGAGAGAGATGGAGTAAGAGTGAGATGGGGTTAAAGAGAGAGTCAGAAAGAGCCATAGAGAAGAAGAGAGGGGGTTAGAGAGAGAGAGACAGAGTCAGCGAGAGAGAGAAGAATAGGAAGAGAGGGAGTTAAAGCGAGTGAGTCAGAAAGGGAGAGAGTCAGAAAGAGAGGGATGGATAAAGAGAGGAGGTTAGAGAGAGAGAGAAAAAGTGAAGAGGAAGAGAAGGGGCTAGAGAGAGAGAGAGAGTCAGAAAGAGAGAGATGGAGAGAGAGAGAGTAAGAGAGGGGGTTAGAGAGAGTGTCAGAAAGAGAGAGAAAAAGAAGAAGAGAGACCATGACGCAACATTTGGATCTAAAGATAGCCCACCGTGAGAGGTTCTCGTGAACGAGCAGAAATGTTTGGAGAGATGCAGGAGATGGATGTCGGCACCGGGCACTCGAGTTTTGACCGGCTCTATTTATTATTAGAGCAACGGAAAGATTGATATTTTTGCTCTGAATAATGAAACACAATGTTAACAGTCTCTGAAAGATATACTACACCGTTGAGTGTAAACATTTCACCATTAATCAGCGAGTAAATTTAAACAAGGACTATTATGTAAACACTCCTAAACACTCCCTGAGCAGAGCTATCAGTACCTTACATAGATGATGAAGATCGAATGTGAACGTGTGATTCTACATTAAACAATATTATGACAAATAACTAACCACGAAAGGCAACACATTCGAACACAAACAAACATACGCACACATGCACACAGAAACACACACACACACACACACACACACACACACACACACACACACACACACACACACACACAACACACACACACCACACACACACACACACACACAATACACACACACACACACACAACACAACGTGAAAATGTGTATAACCTCATTCTGTGGACCTCAGCTCTGTAAATTGCCAGTTTAAAAGTAAACATACAAGCTCACTGTATATTGTTTTATCCCGACGATTGCCATGAATTAATCTCTAAGGGTTAATTGTTTTGACATCTTCTTATTTGAGGTCCCGGTAAGAGTTCAGCTAAGAAGCGCGTCTGTTTGTGAGTCACACTTTGTGAACACGGCTAAGTGTAGCGCTAGCTGTCACGGATGCAGCTAACGTACACAAAACACGCACACAGAGATCTGGAGGCCTTCATGAGACCTCCAGGGCGATGGTTGGCCTTGGGAGTCAGGCCCGGCCCAGTGCTCCGCCACTCCACTGATTCATACCCAAACTAAACACCACGCACAGAGAGGAACAACAGATTCTAAACAAGGCTAATTGGGATTTGGGAACGGTCCGAACTCGATGCTGCCAACGCACGCAGAGGTAATGGGGCAGTAACAGCATAATAAAGTGTCCGAAACAGAACCTCTCTACATGAAGGGAAACTACAGGGTTTCCCATGGGTCTATTGCAATGGGTGGTGTGGGGTGAGTCTAGAAGAACAACCATGCCTTTCCCCCTGGGCGGCCCACAGCCTTACCTCAGGGTCCCCTACAGGTTGGCCCAGGAGTCATTCACCTCACTCTCCCAAACACCCCCTGAAATGAGCTATCAGTGCCTTATAACACAATGAAGATCTAATCTCAATGTGTGATTCTACCTTTTATGTAAAAGAATAAACAATACTATATCAATAATAACTCCCAGTGACTAATGATGGATTAAAGCCTTTGGCTTTAATCTTTTATTTATCATTATTACTTTTTTATCTACATTTTATTTGTAAAGAAAAAATCAACAATATTGTAATATATTGATGAACATCAACAACATATCGATTGTTTCATCAGTATGTCCCTTTGTGAAATAAATAAACTTCAAACTCTTCAAAGAAAAAAACGTCAATGGAAAAACGCCCAGAAACCCCACTCTAGACGTAACACTATAGGGTTTTCCATGGGCCTTACCTCAGGGCCCTCTGAAGGGCTGCCCAGGAGTCCTTCACCTCACTCTGCTTCTGGGAGAGCCCGGGCGCCAGGGCGGGGTGGAGGTTGGACAGCTGGGAGACGTTCACGTTCAGCATCTAACCAGGGATACACATGTGGGTCAGAGGCGGAGCACCTGCAGCACCACCAGGGGACACCGTGTTACGTAAAACACAGAGCCGGAGCTCATTTAGCAGACCTTTCATCCAAAGCGTCTTACAATAAGTACATTTGTCAGAAGAAAGTAGAAAAAATAAAAATTGTCGATATAACAACAATATATTCGCTGTCGGTAGAGTAAGGATGTTCCTAAAACCAAGTGGCCCAGCACTAACAACCGTTAGGTAAACCCATTACCTGTATTCAACAAAGATATCTAGGATAAGACGCTACACAATGGTAAGTACTACTTTTAAGTGCCAGGATGTACAACAGACAACAAGTGCATACATTGAGTCCCAGGACGTACAACATACAACAAGTGCATACATTGAGTCCCAGGACGTACAACATACAACAAGTGCGTGACATTGAGTCCCAGGACGTGCAACATACAATAAGTGCCTAAGGAGGGTGTTGAGGGGTGGGGTTAAGTGGGGAGGCGATAGAGTCTAGGTGAACTCTGCAGTGCGGATGAGGTCGTGACCCACCATGATCTGACTGGCGATGTCCCGGATCTCCCTGTCGCCGTGCGACTCGGTGTCCCCGCGCTCACGTGGACTTCTCCTCTGAAGACCAAAGCAATGAAAGAGTCAACATTCTCCTCCCAGAGGTTCATAGATGGTAAACGCCAGACTGCATTTATAGCAGCGCTTCGTCAAACCAGTGGCGGCCACTCAAAGTGCTTCACAATGTTGCCTCACATTCACCCGTTCAGACATAAATTCACACACCAACGGCGTTGTGTCAAACCACGCAAGGCAAACAGCCCGCTCATCGGGAGCAGTCAGGGTGAGGCGTCTTGCTCAGGGACACCTCGACACTCCAGGGATCGAACTAGCAACTTTCGGGTTAAACCAGCCAACCCGCTCTACCTCGTGAGCCACATGCCGCAACCACCTCCATGACGATTACTCCACTGGGTTTGACGGCGGAGGGTGACCTCACCACGTTGTGGATGGCCGACAGGATGCTGTCTGCCTGGTGGTAGAGCGAGGACGCCTCCAGAGCGAGCTGCAGGTCCTCGTGGTAGGTCTTCAGATGGGCCTGCACCTTCAGCCACCTGCCCACATGTTACCGTGACAACAAGGTGACACTTCCATTGATGTAAATTACGAAGAAGGTGGGGTAAATGAAATGAAAGAAAACGTGAGCTGATTGTATTTCAAAAGACAACCTGACGCGAGCAGAATAGATGTAGGGAGCTGTTAGATAGGTAGAGGGTAGAGAATGATTCTCGCGGCGTCTTTGCAAAACTACTACTACTAACACTACCACTACTACCCGATACCACTGCTAACCACTACTCCGAGCGTACATTTTGTTGACGTTCTTCCTGGTGCTGGAGACATGTCGGCCGTCCGTCTTCCCCTGCTTCTCCAGCCTGGAGGCCAGCTGGTTGATCTCCTCGTGGAGGGTTCTCTGGAGCAGCTCCTCCTGTCAGACAACACAGGGGGAACACCGGGAGCATCACACCATGACTTCGGTCACATGAAGGAACGCTGCATTCTGGGAGGAGGATAGGGCTGAACGATTTGGGGAATCTAAATTGCGATTATTTCGGCCAATATTGCGATTGCGATATAGAATGCGATTTTTCTTTTTAAAGTTCCTTATGTTCTGTATTATTCACCAAACAAGCAATAAATCATTCTATAGTATGACCGACACAACATTGGAAGCAGTCAACATATAAACTGCTATCATAAACGATGCAATTCCTGCATAATTGATGCAGGAATTGATATTATGACATCTTTATTTAACTATCGAATTGTATAAGAAAAATGTATACGAATCTCCATGAACAGTAACAAATCCTCCCTCCAAAAAATAAAAAAAAGTTTTTAGTTTTTTTAACGCAGCCTTTGTGATTAACAAAACGCGTTCTATAACACTGCGATGTCGGTTTGAATCTGATTAATGGTTCAGCCCTAAAGGAGAACACCAGGGCCTGCAAGACACCAGAGTACAGAAGAAGTGCCCGCGGAATTGGGAGGAGAGGGGAGGGTGAGTGCTGTGTTTACCCGAGGACGATTGGAAAATCCAAACAAATCAAAGATAATTCATTATTTCCAACGACAATCTGTCTCGGGCTCACCTGTTTCAGATCGAGGATCTTCCTCGTGAGCTGCATTTTGTCCACGTTTTCCGCCAGGATGTTGGACAGGCTCTGCTCTGCTTCCTGCTTCCACACAGAAATGCACACACCACACGCACGACGCACAAGCACACACACAAACGCATCGACATTCGTGCAGAATAATGGGAGATGAGAGAAAGGACTTTATAGAAAAAGAACCAGCTTTTTTTGCAGTTATCCTGCCCTTTTTAGTCGATGCTGCTGCAGTGATAAATAAAGCCTTTATGAACCTTGATTGAGAATATGAGCTTTCCTCGAGGGGTTGTTGGTTAATCGCTTGGGGGGGGGGGGGGGGGGTTGACTGAATAGCTTGGTGGAAAGATCTTACACAAACTTGCATTACTTCTCTACTCGCCCAGGGATTAACTGTCAGCCACTCTGAGCCAGCGGCATACGAGGCAGTGTAACTCCCTCACACTTATCATCAACATAATATAGATAGGCAGACAGGTGTGGAGATATAAGCACAAGCCCGTCTAGCGTATGATGGGGTGTGTGTTTTAAAGCTGAGGCATATGTTATTTTCCAGAGTTTCTGAGGAACGGCACTGAGGTTCAACGGTGAAGGTAAGAGCGATAAAGCGCAAATGAAAAAAATTAAGAGCGAGACACGTATCCCGTGATTCACCTTGTCTCTGATCCAGGCCTCGAGTCGCTCGACTTTCCTGTTGAAACTCCTGCAAGCTCCTCACGCCAACGCCACCCGGCGCCCTCGCCTGATCGGCCGCCGTCTGTCTCAGCGTCTGCCAGTGCTCTCTGAGCTGGCTCAGCTGTCTCCTCGCCAGCTCCGCCGAGGGGTTCAGCTTGCAGATCAACTGCTCGCCCGTCTGCACAATGCCAGAACGTCAGAGGAGGGTTACGGCGGCAGGTGGAGGCAAGTAGAGGTCAATATTTGTCTTTAAGAAGGTTGTCTCATATCTGGCTGTAGGTGAGTCTTGAAACTAAGGACTCTAGTGTTTAGCATTGCAATTGGTTGTACTAACTTTAACCCTGCCGTTAGTAAGAGGTCGTTGATGCTGCTTTCAGTCACAAGGTGACAACACTAGGCTGGATTGCATCATCATCATTATCATCATCTAAGGCTGCCTATTTAGCAAAGTCAAGAGGCTGAAAAATGAAGCTGTTGGACCGCCACTCATCGGATCGTCAGGGTCAGAAAAGATGCATCCACTTCAAAAAACGCTGCATCCACTCACAGCAACTGACACGCGGCGCGTATGAGTGGGTGTGAGTGGAAGGAGCGTTTTTGTGCGTTTTTCCAAAAAGGAGTCTGCATGTCAAGAGAGGGTTCATCATCCGAGATGTTCTAATGTACACAGAGCCGACAGTTCCACGTAGGAGACGATGAGAGAGGGCGACGGGCTTTGTGTTGGACCGGTGTGTGGGTGGAAAAACAGCCTTGAGCCATTGAGTGCAGTCGTGTGCGATGTGATCCAAAGGATAGTTCCAGGCGCTTTGTTTTAGAAGCTCAGACCACGACTGCTGAGGGATACTGTTGTCTGTTGTTGTGCTGCTTCCATGGTTACCTGGTTGAGCTGAGTCAGGCGTGTTCTCGAAGACCTTGAGGTCTCTGTGCAGCGTGGTGGAGGCCTCCTCGCTGCCCTGCAGGGGGCAGCACTGGCCAGCGGGGCCTCCCTGTAGCTCCTGCAGCCTCCTCTTGATCCATGCCTCGGCCTGTCGCACACAAACAACAACATCGTCCGTCATCGACCTCATCAACATCAACATCATATCATCAGCATCATCATCATCATCATCATCAGCATCATCATCAGCATCATCATCATCATCATCATCATCATCATCATCATTACAACCATCATCGACATCATCCTCATCGACTACAACAATGACATAGACAACATCAATCAACAACTGACTAAAGGCAGAATTACCATAGGAGACATTTTGTAACGAGTGTGATGTAACTTGGTTGTTTGTGCACTTTGGACCAAAACAATTCCAGTATAATCACAGATTGCTGGAATAGCAGAGAAACATAGCTTAGAACTAAGAAGCTGCAGAATTACAAATGTAACAGTTTGGTAATGGTGAATCTGGTATCCAGCAATCCGACTACGTTACAGCAGGGCTTCTGGTGGGAGACGGTACAGAGCCTGGGCAGGAAACCAAAAACTGAAAGGGGCGGAGCTATGCTGCATTTCATGTTTCGCTATGGAGATTTCTGCCGAACAGAAACTTAACTGCATGAGTTGATGGAGATTTCAGAAGTGCATTTTAAAAAGAGTTTATCTACAGTTGGCCAGTCTGCAGTCTGGTGTTGATTTGAAACCTTTACCGGTACACACCTTTTTAGTTTACTAATGCTGACCAACGTTGTGTTTGCCAATTCCGTGCTTACAGAGTACCGCCTGAAGCCACAAGATTGGTCCAAACAAACGTGACGCAAAATAAAGTGAAACTCCACGTCACACAGATGAGAGCTTGTCTGACATCAGTCTTTGGAGTATTAGTCCAAAAATATGATTATTCGATTATTAATCAAAATCTGATTTGTGAGACCAGGTTGTGGCTAACAGTCACCAGGTTTGAAGATGAAGTATTGGACTTTAAATGTACATATTTTAAAAACATTTTATATAAGTCTATAGAACAACCTGCAATGAAACACCAGTACATTCTGTCTGCGTGACGGTAGGGTTACTTTGGCCTCGCTTTTAAAAGGCAAATTATAAAGAAAACCTAAATATTAGTGTTCTGTCGAGTACTACCAACACTGTGACAGTAGGTAAACTCACAACATCACACCTGCCGTCAAGCGATCATTACATGGCCAAGACTTTCCCCTCTTACTCCAAACTACACACGTTTCAGAAACTCCTGGTTCCTCATCAAGAACCGCGCTTTGTTCTCACACGCCATGTTCTGCAGGAGGAGAAGGAGCAGGCGTTTCGCTTGGCGTGTACACACACAGTCCGTTGCATAAGCCCTTGTCATTTTGAGCTGCCTGTTCTGGCAGCATTAGTACAGAGAAAGTTGAACTCCCAGCCAGGTGGCAAGGCTCAGAAAACGACAGGAAAAAGACAGGAAGTTTCTTCCTACCAGCCTCGGGTACGAGGCGAACCCGTCCGAGTTGAAATCACCAAGTGGATTAATAAATAATTTAAATGTGACAATCGTGACAGCATTTCCGATATAATTCTAGGAAAACTATAACGCAAAACGTCATTATTCGGGCATTTTCTTGTCGAACAGTAACTGACGTTAAAGCCACTTTAAAACCGCGTCTCTCTCTCTCTCCCCCCCCCCCTCCTGCACAACACATGATTCAGTTTGAGAGAGACACTTTGATTCGGGCTCCTCGCTGTAATCATGCCAACCGCTCATCACTTTGTGGCCACGCACTTTGTGAGAAAAAAAAAAAGAGATAAATGAAATGTGATGTCATTTATTTTCCTAAGAGTCGGCGAGTCAATAGAGGTTGGTGGAGGGCCTGGGGTGCTGCACTGTGGAGGTATTTCTGTATAGAAGGAGGCAACCAGGGCTTGACTAAACAGGCCTGCCTCTAACTCCACACATCAGCTCCCAGGGCATACATGACCTCATACAGGAAGTCGATGATGATTTTGTTTCTTCCTGTTCGCCCGGCAACAATAGCACGTTTATGATAGATGTCCGGGCGCAGCAATAAAGAATAGGAAGTCGCCGCATACTCATGGTGTTGTTTGTTATTGTTTCCACGTTTCGGGTGGATAATCGACGACCCTCTTTCAAAAGATATAAATCATATTTTTTAAATCTCGTCCGAACCTCACCAGTAATCAAATCAACTCTAATGAAAACTCGTTGGTTTTTAAGAGCCGAAAGACCAGCAATTTCCATCTTAAAGGTCTTAAAGGGTTTATCAAAGAATCATGAAACAATATTCCATAGCGGTGACATGGCTCTGAGATCGTCTCCAGTTTCTACTTATCATTGAAGCAGTCAACTCCGTGATTTATGCAGACCAGACGTACAGCACAACGCGACCCAGACAGACATACAGACAGACGGATCGAGTTCCTCTATGGGTTGACCTCCTTTTGTTCTCGTCCGTTGGATAGGTTTCAAAACAAGTCTTGTTTTCGAACACACTCACTTGTACAGCAGTAAGGAACCAGGCCCTAGGAAAAGCATCTCATCGTCAGCACTTACAGCCGACTACATCACGATAAAACCAATTGGCCCTCGGGGGCCCGAGACTCTGTTCATTGGGAGTACATTAGGACACACACCATGTTATCAGGGCCCCAATCCTCCTCAGAACTCACACTGAAGCACATGTGGTGAATGGAGGCTTCTTGGCTTGTCGGCACTGTTCACATGTGTTGTCTTTCACATCAAACGCTTTGCCTCTCATGTTTGGTTCAACTGCACCAAACAGCAGAGACAGAGACAGAGAGAGAGAGAGAGTCTGAGAGAGAGAGAGAGAGAGAGAGAGAGAGAAGAGAGAGAGAGAGAGAGAGAGACTGGTCTAGTCACAATGTGAAAAGACGATCACCGGACGAACCCCGTTGTCCCACCGCCGAGCTTCACTGAAATATGTCCTCGCTGGCTGGGGTGGACCCGCAATGAGATAACACAGCCAGTTGTGCTGCTTGGGTTGGTCTCTCCGGGCCATAGGCGTGAAGAGATGGAGCCAAACCATGATCTTCAATCTCCAAATAATTGCTTCACTTGTGGCAGTTTTTTTTCTCCCTCTCTCCCTCCCTCCCTCTCTCCCTAACTCTCCTCGCTTCCTCCCTCCCTCTCTCTCTCGCTTTCACCCCATCCCTCCCTTCCCCTTTCTCCCTCCCTCCCCCTCCTCCCTCTTTCTCTGTCTCCCAGTCCCTCCCTCCTTCTCTCTCTCCCTTCCCCCGCCTCTCTCTCGCTTCCTCTCATCCCTCCTTCCCTCCCCTCCTCCCCCTCACTGCCTTCCCTCCCCTCCTTTCTCTTTCTCTCCTCTCCCAGCCCTCCCTCCTTCTCTCTCTTCCTCCCCCTGTCCCTCTCACTCTCCCCCTCTCTTCTTCTCTCTCTACTTTCCCCTCTCTCTCTCTCTCGCTCGGGTCCCTCCCTCTCTCCCTTCCCCTCTGACCTAACAGGGGCTCTTACAGTTCCCGCTGGGACACAAAATAAGAAGCAGTACATATTTTCTTCTCCCCTCCCCAGCGCTGCTGCCCCTCCAGGGGTCCTGGACAGGCTGTATCCATTCTGATTACATACTAGCAACTCAACATGTTTGTTAGCGTTCTCCCCCCTCTTGGCTAAAGCAAAGCAGGATGGGAGCGATCACTGGACACTGTTGATGGTTTCAATTCAAACTTGCTTTTGTGCAAAAACTCCCTATCTGATAAGAAAGGGAAGTGATTCCGACGAGTCCGTTAGACTGCGTAACGATATGCACATATGTGTGGATGAGCTCAGCCGAAGAAATTCGACCACAAACCTGTAGAAAAACCAAGCGTTAGCTCTCGCTTGCTGACCAACTGACGCTAAACTCCTAGCTCCCCGCGCTAGCTCAGGTGCAGTTGACTGGGGTTTAACCTGGAGGATCTCCTGGTTGAAGAGGGCGTTCCGCTGGGTAAAGCAGTCACTGTGGGATACGACGGGCAATGACCCGTTGTTGTGTAGGCCTGGGTGCTGCTGCTGCTGGCTCTCCTCTCCTCTTGACTCGCTCCTGGGCGACCGGGCCGGGAACTGAGGTCACCTGTGGCAGCACAAAAGGTAAAGGCTACTGAGAGTTTGATCTGGGTAATTAAATCGAATGCACTCAGTCAAGAGAAGAAAAGGCAGCAGTGTACCAAAGGATTCTCTTTCAATAGCTCCCTAATTAACCGGTAATTCAACACACAGTTCATGAGGCAATATGGGGCATAGCCGTACAGTAATCAGCTTACAGGGCAGGTTATAGTAAATCATCCGTTGAAAACATTAAATGCACCCTCTATGTCATCAAAGAGACATTATAAACATACGTCACATGTGCCCCCGGGCTGTTCTAAACAAAACCGTAGTGAGTAGGGACACATCTGTCACGGGACTGGAAACTGTTGAGGTGCCCTTGCAGTCAGGAAACATCTGGGCAAATGACAGGAAACTGTACCGGACGGACCCTAAGTGATGTGTTTATTGGCTAAAACGTATTGGTAAACACGGTGTCTTCTGGGAAATGCTCGGCTACAGTCAAAACGTTGCTGTTTGTGTGGTCTTTGAAACGTTGACAGAAACTACACTCACTTTTAAGGGATTATTTGGAGATATTAATATAGAGCTTCACCGTGTGTCTTGTACTTCTTTAAGAAGGGAATTGGTGGTTTTATGGCCTGTCCTTTCTAAGAAGCGTAATCTCATCAAGCCTTTCTATTGTTAACGTGTTCCCCTGACCTCATGTTTTCCAGTGAACTGGAGTGAACCCTGTCTCAGCCCAGAGTCTTGTTTTATAATATCGAGGAGACAGAAAACACAATCCTGTTCACTCGAGTCAGAGTAAAGTCTACTCACAGTCTTGAGTAATAGCCTTTAAAAGAATGAAAAACAGTTTTGGTCTTAATTTGAAATGTCTGTTTTTACATAGACATTTCTGCCAAAAAAAATTAAGCAATAAAATAATTAAGAGCATTCTATTCACGATGATAATTTATTAGCCTAATGGGTCTCATGAAAACAGGCTACAACATCACAGAACCCTTAATATAATCTATATAATATACAAGCCCCCTATGGAAGATAGAGTCAGGCCTACCTGCAGAGCAGCACTCTCACTCTTCACTTGTAATGTGGTCTGTTCTTTAACGGTCTGGGCTTCAGCGACTCGGTCCTTTCTAAGTAAGACCTGCAACAACACAAGACTTAGAAATGATTGACCAAGAATTTGCGATGTATAGATAAAAATAAGAATGGACCCGTGCTGCGTTCCGTTGATTCTACCGAATGTGAACAAATACAATCAGCTGTTTTGCTTATGGAATCGATTGTATGAAATCGATTGTTTAAAACGGCAGACAAAGTGCACGGTCACGGAATAGCTATCCTCCCTGCTTTTCGTTCCTTAACGCCTGTTATTACCTTATGTCCCAGCAGCCAGAATGAGCTCTTACCTGATGTATTCGAGGAGCGCTTCTGTCCACCGTGCTTCTGTAACGCGTCGCTCTCAACGCGTGTTCAACAACGACGCGAAACACCCAATAAATGCCTTCGATAAAAGCCTGGAATATTACTTTCGCGAGATAACATTGGAGAATCACTGAACAGGTTCATTTGAACGGATAAGGAAAACTCCTTACAATGTAATACTACAATGAAGTTCGATCTGTGATGCTCTATTTAACCACAATGCCAGTGGATATTTCAGCCTTCTTCCAGATATGCAAGGATATGTAAAAGTAAGAGAAAGAATGTTGTAATAAACTTTAATACAAACTGTAAATACTTAGCACACGTGTAACGGATTCTACACAGAGATGTCTAATCTACTCAGTATGGAAAACAGCGCCCATATCCATGACAACAAAGCCTATACCTCACTTTTCATAACATCACAATTTTACATATTATGTGACATAAAGCTTTGTTGTGAATATTTGCCAAATCGATTTTTTCATTCAACCTCTAAGAACCACGTTTAATGTAAAAATCAAAGGCTTCTAAAAATTAAAAGGCTTAAAGAAACACATAGATAAATAATGCCAGGTTTACCTTAAAGTGAGAACCGGGCTTATTCTCACAAGCTCACCCCCACAATAGCAGGCAGTGGAGCCCCTGCTCTGGCCGTGGCTGTGATCTTGTTGTTATTGTTGTTGTTGTTGGTGTTCTGGCCGGGCGAGGATTTACCCGACCCCTGAGCGAGGAGCCTACTGGCAGCCTGCGTCTCCCGGCTGCTCTCTCTGCTGCCTGAGATGGTGATCTTCTTGATGGACCGCGACACGGCCGTGGTGGTGGTGGTGGTGGACGTAGCACTCCCAGTAGCAGTAGTAGTAGTAGTAGTAGTAGTAGTAGCAGCCAGAACATTCTGGTTCAGCTGGTCCTCCTCTGCCATGTCCCCAGCCGGCTGGACTGCCACCGCCAGCACCACCGCTTGTGTCAGGGTCCCGGTCTGCCTCACAGTGGGGGGGCAGGACTGAGACAGTGAGGGGTCCGTGGCCGGCCTGGGACGCCTGGGACCCCTGAGAGAGGCTGAGGTAGAGAGAGGCGTTGTCGTTGAGGTTGCAGGAGGCCGGCGTGCGGTTGTCCAGGCTCTTGTTGACGCTGTGGTGGTGTTGGTGACGGAGGCGGTGTTGAGGGTGGTGGTGTAGGGGACGGAGGTGGAAGCTCTGTGGCGTGAAGTCGGGGCTCTTGGGCACCGCCGGGGCGGACAGCTTGGTGCCGATGGTGAAAGGCTGGACCTTCCTCGCGATGCTCTCCGACATTGTCGTCGGCCGGAGTGAGAATAATTTAAGAAAAACGTCAGGAAAGAAAGAGAAAAAAACGAAAAAACTCACACACACACGTGCGGCAAAAAATGTAGATTGTAAAGTCCCCAAAACGAGAGGTGTGAAAAAAAGTCCTGTCACATCTGTTCCGCGGCTCTCTCCTCCTCCTATCTCTCTCTCTCTCTCTCTTACTATCCAGCAGACAATGTAGGAGAGAGAGAGGAAAACAGAGTCGCTGGAGGAGGAGGAGGAGGAGGAGGAGGAGGAGGAGGAGGAGGAGGAGGAGGAGGAGAGAGGAGGTACCGGCGGGCTGGTGGGAGGGAGTGTGTGCTCAGGTCTCCACCTTCTTGTGCATGTTGAGAATGCACAGCAACGCAGCCGAGGATGGCCTCCTTGGACTCCTGCGATCGAAGCCGGTCCCAGACGTGTCGCAGGGCCGCGGCGATGTGGGAGGCGCCGGTGGGCCAGGGTCCGGCGGAGGAACTGGACCAGGGAGCCCGCGAGCTTGCTACTGAGGAGCCGCACGACCAGAGACCTGAGGCAGGATGAACACTGGCATGCTGCCTGGGAGAGGGGAGGGAGGGAGGTGAGGGAGGGAGGAAGGGAGGGAGAGGGAGGGAGGGGAAAAAAGGAAAAACATAAGCAGAAAGGAGGGGAGGAAAGGGGGAGGTCTTGTTCAAGAATGGTAATGAAGTCACCACCTCCGCTCTCTCGCTCGTTCTCTCTCTCTCTTTCTCCCCTCCCTCTCTCTCATTCTCTGATGATCCCTCATTCTCTCACTCTTTTTTTTCTCGCTCAACCGCCTCACACACTATTCCTTTCTCTTTTATTCTCTATCTCTGCCTCACCTCTCCTCTCTCCCCTCTCTCTCATCTCTCTCTCTCTCTCTCTCTCTCTCATTCAACTCTCTCTCATCTCTCTCCCTCTTTCTCTCTCTCTCTCTCTCTCTCATCTCTCACTCTCTCTCTCTCTCTCTCTCCTCTCTCTCTCTCTCTCCTCTCTCTCTCTCTCTCTCTCTCTCCCTCTCCAGACAGCACACAGAGAGAGGTGAGAGTGAGAGTGAGAGAGGGAGGGTGGGGGGCTGGAAGTCTGGCTGTCAAAGCTTCCTCTCTGAACCTGAACAGAAAAGCTGCCCAAAATAAGGCCGTCATGGAGGCAGAGAGAGCAGCCTGTCAGACCCTCTCAGTCACACCATGAGGTAATGGTGAGGTGCTGTGAGGTCATATTCTCAACCTAACACCCTCCTTCACACACAACCACGCACACACACTCACACAAACGCACACACACGCACGCACACACACACACACACTAAGTCGTGTGCATTTGGATTGCACACAGACACACACACACACAAACAAACGCACACACACACAAACACGCACACACCCACACAATAAGTCGTGTGCATTTGGATTGCACACACACACACAACACACACACACACACAACACACACACACACACACACACACACACACGCGAACAAGCACACACACACGCACGCAGACACACACACACACACACACACACACACACACACACACACACACACACACACACACACACACACACACACAGCCTCTTCCTTACCTTCTTGTTCAGAAACAGGGGACAGATTGTCGATAAGCACTGAGGTGTCTCGCTCTCCCAGCCAAAACGTTCCACTTTAGAAGCAGGCGTTTGAGAGGAACAGGTCTTCCAGGGCTAGGAGCAGCAGTGTGGACCCGGGGCTACGGTTGGTTGTGAGTGAGTCCCGTTGAGGTCCGTGCTCTGGGGGCAGGCTGGAGAGCCGGCCCCCCACCGATGGGACAGTTGTCACCCACGATGCAGCTGACTGGAACACAGGCCCCTAAACCCCCCCCCACACACACACACAACACAAGCACACACACACACACACACCCCCCCACACACACACACACACACACACACACCCACAATGCAGCTGACTGGAACACAGGCCCCTAAACCCCCCCACACACACACACACACACACACACAAACACACACACACACACACCCCCCCCCACACACACACACACACCCAAACACACACCCACGATGCAGCTGACTGGAACACAGGCCCCTCAACCCCCCCGCCCCCCCCCCCCAAACACACGCACACACACACAAAAAATACCCCCCCCCCCCACACAAACAGACACACACCCAAACACACACCCAGGATGCAGCTGACTGGAATATAGGCTCTTTAACTCCCCCCCCCCCCCAAAAAAAAACACACACACAGTCTGCGACGACACATGCAAGGGAGGCAGATAACACACACTGATGGTGGCAATACCAACCCCCACCTACCCAAACCCTCCACTCAACCGCCAACACACCCAAACCCATACACACACACACACACACATACCCACAAACACACACCCACACACACACACACACACATTCCCACACACACACACACATACACACCCACACATTCCCACAAACACACACACCAAACCAAACACACAAATACGCATACACACACACACACACACACACAAACACACAGGCACACACACACACACACACACACACACCACACACACACACACACACACACACACACACATACACACACACACACACACACACACACACACACACACAGACACACACATGCTATCTTCAAGGGTTCAAACCAAAATAGAAATAGTCCTTATTTGAGTACTTATTTCTGTAGATATGTATGTGCTGTGTTGGATCTATGTGTGTGTGTGTGTGTGAGTGTGTGTGTGTGTGTGTGTGTGTGTGTGTGTGTGTGTGTGTGTGTGTGTGTGTGTGTGTGTGTGTGTGTGTGTGTGTGTGTGTGTGTGTGTGTGTGTGTGTGAGTGCATAGTTTTCAGTGTGTGCAAGCATGCATGCATGTTTGTGTATGACAGAGCAGGTATGTGAGCGTGTGCAAGCAGGTGTGTAGTAAAGGGGATCATGGACGACAATGAAAATATTTGCCTTGTAAGAAGTAGCAAGACGTTCAGCAGACATATCGGACAGTATGAGTGTGAAAGAGTGAATGAATTAGTGTGTGTGTGCGGGTCCTTGTGCCTGTGTGTGTGTGTGTGTGTGTGTGTGTGTGTGTGTGTGTGTGTGTGTGTGTGTGTGTGTGTGTGTGTGTGTGTGTGTGTGTTTAGGGAGGGGGGGGGAGGGGGAGGGGGGGGAGGGGGGGGGGGACCATAGACATCAATTAGGATATCTTGCTTTGAGGAGACAAGAGAATCTGCCTCCCTGCAGTGAGGTGTTTTCCTTTTTCCTAAAAAGGAGCAGTCGGTTCCTACCCTGCCGGCCTGAGACTCACCCCTGCCCTGCCGGCTGCGTGGTGGTGCTCTCGTCAGCTGCTCCCTGGACTCATTTACCCTCACCCATCTGCACCGCACGACCAACGCGACGGGTGGCTGTCACACCCACAGGTGCAGTCGCGTGCAGGGCTTGGAGATCTTGACGACATTGCAATAACTCCACTTTGGAAGTATAGGAGCTGGAATGGTTGTTTTTGTGTGGGTGGTAAGTTAAGTGTTGGTTGTTGTTTAGAAATGAAACGGGAAATGATTTGTCATTATGGGAAGACAATGTTTGAAACTGCCACTTAGTTTTCTTTGTTGAAAAGCAGTTTTAGTTTTCATGGGTTACAGTATGATTTTGGATTTTTACAGTGCTTCAACTCTCGTGAGTCCTCTCAATGAGGCCGGAGGAACGCCTACAAAGCATCCCATGATGCATTCTGAACTAGATCCCCTTAACACGGACCTCTCTGACGAGCCCAATAGAGTTTATCGGAATCAGTTCTCTAATTAAAAACATGTCGTATAACGGTGTTTGTCCTGCGATGACAAAAGCCACGTTAAACATCAGAAAAATAACAATGAAACACATTTGAGAGTTACGTCGACTGTAAGTCCACGCAGCGCCAGAGGTTGATGGTCAATTTAGTGTTTGAAGTAGAAGTGACGACCAACAGTGTGGCGGCAGAACGCCGCGTCCCAGCGCTGATCCACTTGGCCGTTCCACCAACATGGCCGACGATGAAGTCATGTAGGACAGGCCTTTCATTCGTTGCAGGTGGAAATGAGGGAAACGTTTGACTCAGGCATGGCTTGTGTTAGAGGCGGAGGGGGGCGCGTTGTGTGGGGGAGAGGGGCGGGGGGAGGGGGTTTGGGGAAGGGGGGGGAGAGTTGAAGCTCAAAGGGATTTGGCCAGGCATCCATCTCCGCTATCTCCCTTTCTGTTGGACAAGTTTAAAAAGTTCCAAGTGTAAAGTCTTCGGGATGTCTGCTTTTCTGACAGTGCAGACGTCGTTTGTAACAATATTTTGTCCTTTTACGATTTCGTTACGCCAAAACAATCAAAAGTTAGCATTTTTGTGTATTAGCCCTGCGTATCCGAAGCAAAACGCACACATCACTCATATGAGGTAAAAATTACTGTTTGTGAAATGCATAACACCCTGTCCGAAATGTTAGGCAGTATTTATATTCAAAAGCATCCAGTCCAGCGCCCTGTGTGCAGCTGCTTCGACTTACACGCCACTGAACTATTCGTAATGAGTCAACTATTTAGAATTTTCTTATCATCTCAGCACAATTTCTCCAGTGACTGGACATTTTCGGCACGATTTCTTAGCCTTACCGATTGCAATTATTATGTGACAGTTTACTTAAACTGGAATAACACTTAGTTCCTTGAGGTAAGATACATTTACATTTACATTCAGGGCATTTAGCAGACGCTTTTATCCAAAGCGACTTACAATAAGTGCATTTGTCAGAAGAAAGAGAAACAATAATGTATCGCTGTCGGTACAGTAAGGATGTTCATAGAAACAAGTGCCAAGCACTACCAATTGTTAGGTTAACCCATTCCCCGTATACTACTAGGCTGGGACAAAACACTACACAATGGTAAGTACTATTTTTAAGTGCAAGGATGTACAATATACAATAAGTGCGTACATTAAGTGCCAGGACGTACAACATACAATAAGTGCGTAAGAGGGGTGGGGGGGCTTTGCAGAGTCCAGGTGATCTCTGAACTAGTGGGTCGTGAGTCTTTTGAGTCTTGAGTCTGGTGAGTGACGTCGTAAGACGTTAGACGCTGTGACGCGGCCCCTAAAGCAGAGCTTAATCCCAGGGGGCCACGAGAGCCTGTGTGTTTGAGCTTTTTTTGTTTTTTGTCGCTCACTACTTAAACATTTAGAAAAGAGCGGCTTGTTTGCCGTGCGAACCGATTCGAACCAGGTGTGTTGCCCCGCTGCCATGCTAGGCGGATTAAGCTACCGTAACACCTTCCTGATGTTGTTTGACCCCCGAGAGAGCTAGAGAGAGGGGAAGAGAGGGAGAGAGAGAGGAAGAGAGAGAGAGGGGAAGAGAGCGAGAGAGAGAGAGAGAGAGAGAGAGAGAGAGAGAGAGAGAGAGAGCGCGGGCCAGTACCACTCTCCACCGGGGGCCTGCATCATCCCCTCACATTTCACCCAGCTGCCCGCATCCCTTAAGAATGATGATGTCATTTACGACCTTGAGCTCAACCCCTAAACCTGTATGCATGTCATCCTTCTTTTATTCTGTGAATCTTTGAAGATGGCTGGCACAGATAGCCGGTGCTCTGGCCTGGTGAATGATGAAATCACCGCCTCCCAACATGATAACTGAAACCGGGTGCTTTCTTTGAGAACAAGGACTGTCTGCTGCTCGCTGCCTTGCTGGATGGCCGTGGCAGGGGTGTTGGGTTTATCGTCACGGCAGTTAGTACGGTGCAGATAGTCTTTTGTGAGTGTGTGTGTGTGTGTGTGTGTGTGTGCGCGCACGCACGCGCGTGTGTGTGTGCATGCGTGTGTGCGTGCGTGTGTACGCGTGCCCGTGTGAGTGTGTGTGAGAGGTAATGTGTGTGTGCATGTGTCTGTGTGTGTGTGTGTGTGTTTTTGTGTGTGTGTGTGTGTGTGCGTGTGTGTGTGCCTGCGTGTGTGAGTGTGTGTGTTTGAGGGGGGTATGAAGTCATACTGCCGTGTGAAAAGAAAGTGATAGCGGAGAGGGGGTGAGTGGGGTAGAGTGGTCGAGGGGTTTGTGTATATGTACACTTCGCCTTGTACCTGTCACGGAAATGTCTCGGTGGTCAAGTTTCACCGCAGGTTTCGACAGATAAGAAAACATTTAGAGCTCTGTAAGATGACAGATGCGAGGGATGTCATACTGAAAGAATGTTTGGTTTTGTATTAGGTTACCTTTTTACTGTTAAATGCATCATTTTAGGGTTAGGTGGTCTGGTGGCGGTGTATCTGGTCTGGTGAAGATGAAACAGATACAGGCATCTTAAAATGTTATTTTTTTGTCAAACCTGTAAACAGAAAACATGACCACATAGCTTAAGTGGTATGGAGAGGAGTGTTTCGTTATGCTCTAAGAATCACTGAAACATCAATAACACTAGTAAAAAGGGAAATGTC
This sequence comes from Gadus morhua, assembly GCF_902167405.1. NCBI lineage: Eukaryota > Metazoa > Chordata > Actinopteri > Gadiformes > Gadidae > Gadus > Gadus morhua. The sequence goes on from NC_044062.1 coordinate 7,274,491, forward strand.
TGACATTTGTCTGACATCAGACTCCATGTAATTTACAACAATGATTCAGAACTCCAAAATTAACTTAATAAGTGAGCTGTGATGCTCTCACTAAAATGATACATAACCAAGTACATGATTTGTGGCCAAAATAATATATATATATATATATACATTAACCATCCATGATGTTTGTAGATTCAGCCACAGGATGCATTTGAAATTCGTTGGTGCTAACGGAGTATTCATCACGCTTCTTAACGGTGTTCGTGTATTATCCAACACTCCTTGGCATCTCGTCACCTTGTCTTATCAAACACTTTTATCAATGACTTGGTATTGAGTGAACACTGGAGCCCTGAGGTGAGGCCCATCTCTGGTTAATAGAGCTAATAAAAGTGCATGCTTCTCCGCTGACGTGTTTGCACACTCACATGGTGGCATAGTCGGAGTCCTGCGCGTTCACAGATCCAGTGTCTTATCGCCTAACCCACAAAGATCCCCAGACAATTTTCAGATGACTTCATCGACTATAAAAAAAATGTGTCAGACCGTCAATTTGCGAGATGCAAAGACAAAAGAGAAACAGGACAAGATGAGGCAAGCAGCAACAATTGACAAAGTTAGTCATAAGACAAAGAGGCAAATGATGCACTGCTGTGATGATTAACCCAAAAGGGCATGGATTGTGCCTAAAATGCAGTTGTTTTAAATATAATCAGTACAGTGTTCTCACAATTTTTTTTTCTAAAAACCTTTTATCCAAACGGTATCAATTAACTCTGTACCTAAACGCTCTGAAGTTGAACAAACGTAACAATGCACAGATTAACTCGAGAGTATTAAAGCCAAAATTGTACCGCATTGAGTTAATTCACCACCATTTCCTCTGCTTTGAAACCGCTTTGACCTCAACCCAGGAAAAGTCCCATCGTCACCGTACTGTACTATAAAGGCCCTCTGTGTACGACGAGGGCCGCGGCGAGAGCAATCAAAAGTCAGCCTCAGGTGGCAATCAGGCCCTATGCGTGGATGAGGTCACTCCGTCATGTGACATCACCACTTCACGTGGTAAATGCGTTCCAGCAGCAGGAAACAATTTCCACCTATCAAAGAGTGAAAAAAAAGCAGGAATGCCTTATTTCGGTCCCCTCTTAAAGTATCAATCACCCTGAGAGGGCGGTTTAACATCTGACCCCTGTACCCGTTCCTGTGTCCAGCCCCGGTCCCGCTGGCCTTGTATTTGTGTTTTTACTGCTGCGCTGCTTTGAGGGCCTGTGATTTACTCCTCTCGTGGAGGAAGTGGTCGTGTTCTACGGTCGGCGCAGCGGCGTTGTTGCTCTGCGTTAAGCTCTTCATCGGTCTCTCCGTCCGCTCAGGGCTGCTAAGTGAATCGGGTCATAGTGAGGTAGTCACTGTTTTATTTTGAAGAGGAAAAACAGGCGAAAGGAAATGAACGCCTCACATTTTTGAGGTTCAATTATTTTTTAAATGAATACAAAAAATGTTTTTAAATGTTATAAAAAATAATTTTTTTATAACTTTCTTAAGAATGTAAGACCTTTATTGTGGAAGATTGATATCATAAATGTATTTGGTTCATTATTTTATTCAGTTGGTAGTGTTCTCCGTATATTTTAAATATTTTAGCTTTTTATTTTCACATGTCCTAAATCAAACATTTACATTTAGGGCATATAGCAGACGCTTTTTTCAAAAGCAGTAAGTACATTTGTCAGAAGAAAAGAAAGCGGGGAAAGACTAAATCAAATGTTCTTTGCTTTGACATGAAAGGCGTTGGCATGTTGTTTCACATTAAAAGTTGGCAACTCTAAATGTCCCTGTGTCATGTGTTCTCATATCCGGGTTTGCTGCCATGGGTAGAGTTGATCTCATTACTAACACCAATCAGAAGGAAATACTTCCACATCACTGGTATATGGAATATGATGAGGCATTTACAAGTAATACTATCAGGAAGAATAATGTAATTTCTCTTGAGTTGATACTCTACGTGGGAAATCCATTTTGAACAAGACATCTTGTTTATATATGATTTTAAAGAGATGAGTTTGAACAAAAGGAGTAAAATGGATTTCCAATATGTGTCTTATTATTATAAAAGTAGATTGAATTATATAAGATGTTATTATCCAAACGTTTTATTTTTTATTATCCAAATTAATTGAGCACATCTCATTACCAGAGAAAACACCCAAAATGAGGTAATTAAAGTTGGTTCCACAAAGCCTACTCATATATGAGTAATTCAAGGGTAATTAAATCATCATTATTAATAGGTATCGAACCATAAATCATGAACAGGGCTCTGATGTGTCTCCAGCAGCATGCCAGGACAGAAGACTCTTTAAAGAAGGAAGAGAGTTCACCATGAACACCATTTGGATGACGTTACAAGATTGTGCCTTTGATTGAGGGAGGAGGAGGAGGAGGAGGAGGAGGAGGGGGGAGGAGAGGGAGGAGGAGGAGAGGGAGAAGGTGGGGGAGAGTGAGTAGAGGGATAAGGATGGGGAGAAGGAGAAGAGGGAGAAGGAGGGGGAGGAGGTGGTGGAGAAGGAGGAGGAGGAGGAGGGGGGGAGGAGGAGGAGAGGGAGGAGGAGAAGAGGGAGAAGGAGGGGGAGAGGGATAAGGATGGGGAGAAGGAGGAGAGGGAGAAGGAGGGGGAGGAGGTGGTGGAGAAGGAGGAGGGGGAGGAGGGGGGAGGTGGAGGAGAGGGAGGAGGAGAGGGAGATGGAGGGGGAGATGGAGGGGGAGAGGTAGGAGAGGGAGAAGGATGGGGAGAAGGAGGAGAGGGAGAAGGAGGGGGAGGAGGTGGTGGAGAAGGAGGAGGAGGGGGAGGAGGAGGAACGGGAGGATGATAAGGAGGAGGACGTGGGTGGAGGACAAGGATGAGGAAGACGAAGAGGAGAAGTAGAAGGAGGAGAGGGAGGGGGAGGGGCAGGAAGAGGATGAGGGCAAGGAAGGGGAGGAGGAGGTGGAGGAGGGGGAGGAGGAGGTGGAGGAGGGGAGGAGGAGGAGGGGGGGGAGGCCTACATCTCTCCAGACGGCATGAGGGATAACAGTTGAGTCTACAAGGGACAGGTGGAAATTTCCAGCCCCTCCAGTCTGTTCAGCAACTGTCTCCGATGTTTGAAGAGGAAAGGACGAGGTGGGGCGCCCTCGGGGCAGAAAATAGAAAGTGAGCCGCATAATTAAAGTGGTTCGGATGATGACGTGACGCCAGTTGTCTCCTCTGTTGCAGTCAATCCAGAGAGGCCCATGCAATTTCAGTGAGCGTAGCCCTCACGGTGGGGCTTGCAGTGTAACAGATTGCACAACAAGTGAAATGTGCTTCATTATTCCAGAGTGAAGGCTGTTTGGAATGACGGCATCAATATGGTAGCAGAACATTCGTGTCTTGACTCGAGCTGTAAGGGACAGGCACTATCGTTCTAAGGCATATATGATGGGAAATATGGGCTTGTGTACGGAAACTAGAGAGAGGCTGGTGATATCAGTAGTTATACAGGCTTGACTGCATTCACTGTAGACTGACACAGTGATAGATGGAACAGGTTGGAGTTCGTTACGTAATCTATTCGGTTATTTGGAGAAGTGAAACTCAAACTAACCGTTGCGTTATGAAAAGAGGGCTAACTGATTTTGTGTGTTTTGTGTTGTGTCATATGCTGAATTACATTCTGAACAGTAGTCATTCAATTATAATGTCCCTTAAACATTCAGTGTCCCATCTGGGGGTGGAAGACCATCAGTGGTAACAGGGCTGTTGCTGGGGCGAATCCAATCAGAAACACTGTGTGTGTGTGTGTGTGTGTGTGTGTGTGTGTGTGTGTGTGTGTGTGTGTGTGTGTGTGTGTGTGTGTGTGTGTGTGTGTGTGTGTGTGTGTGTTACTGCGTGTGTGTGTGTGTGTGTGTGTGTGTGTGTGTGTGTGTGTGTGTGTGTGTGTGTGTGTGTGTGTGTGTGTGTGCGTGCGTGCGTGCGTGCGTGCGTGCGTGTGTGTGTGTGTGTGTGTGTGCATTTGTGTGTGTGTAAATTAACCCAAGGCCGAATCCTCTTCCTCGAGAAACCCAAAGAGAGAGGCTCTGTTCATTTAATAGCAGCAAATTAAAGGAAAAAATGTATGATTCAGTCAACTTGCCACAGAGTTAGATCATGCTCTATGACATCATCATCCTGGATGGTTTAATACTGTTGACCTAATTCAGCGGAAGTTGAATTAAGGTTTTGATCATCCAGGGAATATCTCCCGTCTGTGTTGACCTTTACTTTGTTTAAACGTTTTTAAAACTATTTTGTAGGAATTGGCATTTTGTCTGTGAGAACACACAAAAGCTAGAGTTATGTTACGGGTTGGATTAACAGACACAGGTACACTGTAAATGGGGGCCGGTTTGTTGAAGTGCTACTACTTCTGTAACCCACTGCGGGACTGCATAATGGAAATAGGCAGTTAAAGCCAGGATTAGACACAGAAACCATCTAGTAATATAAAGGTTGGTACCATTAAGTAATCAAGCATGTAAGGGCGAGTATACACAGTTGGAGAATAGCAGGGATATCGTTTTTTAGACTCAAATTCTTTTTTTAAATGTAATGATGAAAGCATCAACATGGGTAAAGAAACTCAGCTCAAAAGAGAAAATAATACATGAAGCAAAAGTGCTCCCTATATATTTATTGGCTTATTTCGCCTCTGGGTTCATTTTACTATCCATTATAACAACACTTAGAGGTTTTATATGCAATGGGGAAGGGATAGGTTAACCAAATGTGCCATTCCAACGCAGGGCCTGTACTTTTGCTTTGCCGCAAAGCATTGCAATGCTCTTCCATCACTGGGCCTACCCCCTGAAGCACAGAACAACAGTTGGTGCTTGCAGTTGCTTTTCGACTCTTCCCAGTAATGCCGCAGTTGGGTAACTCCTGTTCCCGCTGTCACGCGTAACAACAGACAGACGCCACATGTCGCTGAGCCATAAAGTTTGAGAATACACCCTGCTCTGCTAATGTGTCCAAACGTCGCTCAGCGGTCGTAGGAGGGTCGGGCGATGTGTGCGTGGGCTAACAGGTGGGCTGGGATGACGATGTTGTTTTCCAAGCCTATAGGATAATCAGACTTTCCCTTGAGCTGGTATTAGCTTCCTCTTCGCTTCAGACCGGGAGGCTTTCATTGTGTTGAAAATATTGATGACTTTTGTTGAAAGTACGTTTGGGAAGTTGAAAGTTGTTTTTTGTCTCTCAGTGATACCTAGGAAGCTTGAAATCTACTTCTTATTTCAGAACTTTTGTATTTATACAGGAACATATCTTATCCAACCATATACTCTTTATGCTAAAAATAACTGTTTGGGGAACAAGAAAGTGAATGTGATCCATTCATTTGAACATGACCATAAAAACATGTTGCAGAGTGCATTGTAAATAGATAATGGCCTCCTTGTGTTGTGTCGTTAATCAACACAGGCCTAATTTATGTTTGTAGTCTTTATTGTTAATCTTTCTTGACTAAAACACCAGGTATGAAGTATGCATCAACTGTTCTAAAAGGAGGTGGGTGCATTATAAACATTATGTAACACTACTCCTAAACGAACCACTCCTAAACTAACCAAACATAGAAGCTCTTTCGCTCGACCCTTCATGAAACATTTTTGCAGTGCCAACGAATTTTTTTCTTGATCTTCAAACTATGCTGCCTGACTTTACTGCAGTCTAGTATTCCGACTGTCCATCTTCATTTTCCCAAACGAGCACTTCTGTGGTGGCTGTGATCTATGTGCTGTACCAGCGTCGGCCAATGGGCAGTCACAGCGGCACAGCTGTCGTGTTGGGCAGCCGCAAACACAATCTCCCCATTGTGCATGACCTGCAGCTGGCATGTGAGCGGAATGCCTATACACACACATACACACACACACACACACACACACACGCGCGCACACACGCACACACGCACGCACACACGCACACACACACACGCACACACGCACGCACGCACACACACACACACACACACACACACACACACGCGCGCGCGCGCGCGCACACACGCACGCGCGCGCGCGCGCACACACGCACACACGCACACACGCACACACACACACACACACACACACACACACGCACACACACAATGAATCAATCAGAGCCAGCCTCTTAGTTGACCAGACCTGAGGAGCCTTATATCCTGGGCAGCTGTAATGTGTCCGCGGAGGACCGCAGGACCTAATCCAGCTCTCTACTCCTACAGTCAGACACTCACATTTCAGAGCTAGATGATCATTTTCAATCCCCCCCCCCCCCCCCCCACAACGCTTTTGTAATTTGAAGCTTATGCAAGCCGTCAAAATGCATGATGCGTCATATAACAACAGCAGAATGTCAACAGTGGAGTAAGACAGAAGAACAGTCCACAGTACAATTGACAAACAACAAAATGGACAAACACTAAAAGTCAATCAAATAAGTTAATAAAAAGTGAGCTATATAGCACATTGTTGAACACACCAAAAAATGTCTAAGTATAATTGTACGCCTGTAGTTGATATAAAAATATCTTTCCAAGACCGGGAGGTGGGAAAGATTCCCCGAGCAGCTTGGATAATTCACTCCACTGGTGCGCTCTCCCCCCTGACGTACCCTGAAGGGAGGCAATAGAAGGTGTATTTACAAGCGCTGTAAACTACATCATGAATCAATAAAATATTTTTGTTATTGCAGTGTGGGAAAACGTACCACCAAAAGATCGTGTCAGTGTGTCAGTGTATTAAATTAGAAGTCTAATAAAAAGAAGGCCAAAAATAAATCGAAAAAACCTCAATGATCCTGCAGAGGCCTTTCTGCATGGTCGGAGGATGTGTTGGTGTAACGAACGACAAGAGCAAAAGGAAACGAGAAAATAAAGATTGTTTATCTGTTTGTACATTTAGTGTTAGGTTTGCCATTGAATCAATACATCCTTTATATTAGCACCCACTGTCTGGGCCCTGGGTGAATTATGCTCTGTGAGGGGGCACCTGCTTAATATCGTAAATATGCTTGAGTAGGCCTATAATTATTCATCTGTGAATCTGTTGATGAGAGAGAAGCGGCGGTGGTTGGGCATCAGAAAGTGCTCATCGTGATGATGGAGAAATTCTAAAATGTATAGCACACTGCCCTCTACCGCTGCTCATGGCGTTATGCATCGACGGGCGAGTGTAGGCGGTAAGGAGCAGCGTTGTCTTTAAGGTGAAACCCTCTGGCCCACGTGGCTGACAGCACATAGTAAACAAGAGGGGTCAACCCCTTACAGCAGGTCTAAACTTGGCATTTTTAGTATTTTCTGATTTTTTTATACATTTTGAAAGAAATCGGTAGCTCACATATTGCTACAAATAATCTCACAAAAAAATATTTGTATATATATTTCTACAATATCGATATCGAACGAGTTGATCATGTCGAGTTGATCAACCTATGAAAATTCATTTTTACCGAAAAGTTATAATTAATATTATAGATAGCTGATATTTTGCAACGCGGGCCCGCAGCCAATCAGCGATGGCGCTCGTTTTTGGCGCGCAGCCAATCAGTGAGGGCGCTCGTTGTGAGCGCGCAGCCAATCAGCGATGGCGCTTGTTGTGGGCGTTCCCGCCGCTACGTCACCAGGGCCAAGCGAAGACTGGCGGCGCGGCATCGCTCCTGATTTAGCTAACACTGGCTTCGAACCACCGCGACGCCGACTGTATCGTATGGTAATTTACTTTTATTGTCACAGTGCTTTGTCAGTCACCTGGAGATCATTGTGTGTACCGCTAGAGCACGTTTGAGGGGTGTGAGTGAACGTGCCAGTCCGCTTGTTTTCACTTGACGTGTAGCTAAGCTAGTGGAGAGACTAGCTATTGACGTTAGCCTGTGCTAGCGTCGCCTTCCCATTGAGGAAAGTTGATGTGGCGAGTCGACACGTTTTATACACACCACTATGCTGGTTATGCTGGTGTCCGAGACTGTTTTTTTTTTACCGTGTTGTCATATGTTTGTGTTCATAGTTGACAGTCATGATGCGTCATGTCTGCAGGTTGTTTGTCAACGTGTTGGTCGGTTTATGAAGTGACCATAATAGTAGTGTGACGGTGTTCGAGGAGTTGCGTGGAACACGGGTCTCCTCTCCTCCACGTTACCCTGTCATTTACACCATCATAGTAGTGTGGAGAACGAGCAGCGTGGAATACGGGTCTCCCTAGCTGTCATCAAGCTGTCTCTGGCTTCATCCACCAGACAGCAGTAGTGTCCATTTATGAGCAGCCAGCGGAAAGCACTCATCTAGGAGGTTCACACAGGAGGCCATGCATGCATGGCCAACGCATCTTTTTATTTTTTACGATTTTTACGGTTTTATCCTTTTTATTGTAGAGTCAGACAGGCAGGTATGGGAGAGAAAGAGAGGGGAGGACATGCAGCAAAGGAACCCGGGTCGCTGCGATCAGGACTGAGCCTTAATTGGAACGCGTTCTATCCGGTGAGCCACAGGGGCGCCCCTGGACTACACGTCCTAATCCACATCTCTGTCCTTGGTTTACTAGTTTACATCGACCCAGGAGTTAGTACAGCGGAGGGTTTGTTCTGAGGGGCATGACTCCGTCCTCAGAGATGATGTGCTGCTGTCTGGAAATAGACCGGGCTGCTAGTGGTCCTCTGAGGGTCTATATTGAATGGCAAACTGAAGGTTAGAGGTCAGGGTGACGTTGGCTCAGTGAGATCTGCTGCTCAGCAGAACTGAGCATCAACACTAGACCGTCTGTGCTTGTTTTGCACGGACCTGTACAAAAGTTTCCTTCTCGAGCCGCGCAGTAATTGGTTCATCAGTTTGACGTGAAGATGGCAGAAACATTTCCATGTAGTATTGACGTCGGGGAGGGGTTCGCGTTTTTGACTTTCTAATTATAGGGCGTTTGTAACGCAAGAGGGGAGGGGATAAAGCGGCAGCAAAGACAGAAGACAGAGCCGAGTGATAGGTGTGGTTCTAATCACCTCCTAAAATACTCTACCCGCTCTGATAGTACAAGGGGCTGTCAGCACTAGCAGAGCTCAGTCAATCATACCCCACAGAGAACAGAACGCTACCCTTTGGCATCCCACCTAATCTCCCTTTCTCTGGCATCAGTTCCACGATTCTCCCACACACACAGAGCCCGCCCTTCACCCACAGCCTCCTACACTGTGTGTGATTTGTGCACCCAGGGTCTTGACCGTGAATGTGTCTCCATGGAGTCCGGGAAGGCCAGACGGTGATGGTCTAAGGGAGTGTCTCGGGCACAGAGGTGCTTGCTCCTGGGGATGTTGCGCTGGACGGTGCACCTGGAAGGAGGGCCGCGGAGAGTCAACCATGCCGCCGTGGCGGTCGGCCACAAGGTGTACTCCTTCGGGGGCTACTGCTCCGGAGAAGACTACGAGACGCTCAGGCAGATCGACGTACACGTGTTCAACTCTGGTGAGTGGCTCCGAGCTTCTTGTATGGTCCACGCAGCAGAGACGGTGGAATTATTCCACATACTCACTATTTAAATGATACCCTATTAGCTTGATTCATTGCAGCATTGAACTGTGTAGCCTTATGTATGATGTATTACAGCCTTGTGTGTGTGTGTGTGTGTGTGTGTGTGTGTGTGTGTGTGTGTGTGTGTGTGTGTGTGTGTGTGTGTGTGTGTGTGTGTGTGTGTGTGTGTGTGTGTGTGTGTGTGTGTGTGTGTGTGTGTGTGTAAATATAGGTCTCACATTACCACTAAATTACTGTTTAAACTATATATGGAGTATGTGCTTTAAGATATTTATTGACACCCTGTGGCCATGTTTTTTTCATTACCTTGTTTTATCAGTAAATACAAAAGTCTTGTAGTCCCCCGAATTGTTTCTTCTCTGAAATGCCGTGTACTCACTAATCCCTTACCCTACAACCCTCCACATACGCCCTCAGCCTTGCATAATGTTACGCTATTTAGCAGGTGTTGAGGACCCTGCTAGCATGGTAGATAGCCTGCCTGCTCACTTTCTTTGCCAAGACCTGTTTCATTTCATGAACTTTTTTTTTCAACTTTCCCCAAACAACTCCAACCTTCCTGCTATCTTTTTTTTTTAAAATCTTTTATTGCTTTCTTTTTTTCATTTTTTTCCTCTACAGAAACGGAAGCATTTTACTTTTTTTTTCTTCTATATGTTAAAAAAAAAGTTACAAAAATTGTTTGATTTTATGTACATTTTTGAATAAGCTATAGCTATACATACTTGCATTTACCTTTTGTAATGTAAACCTTTTGTGTTGGATCCGTTCTCCAAGCCTTTCTATTTTGTAAGCTCATAGTAATTCAGGCCAGACACCTGCGCCGTGACTTTGATTTACCTGTAAAACACAACTAAAAGAAGTTGTTAACAATACTAGTACGTCTTATCAAAATGCTTCGGTTTATTTAACTGGATGAACCGGTATCCCTTAACTGTCAGTTTGTGCTTGCTTTGTGAGGCCTTATGCAAGACATAGCGTTTACCTACTACCTTGGTCGACTGCCCCGCCCCTTCAATGTTATTCTTACCAGAACAAAAGAGACACCTCGACACTCTAGGAGGAGCTGGGGATCGAACTAGCCTTCAGGCTACAAGTCAACCCGCTGTGCCTCCTGAAACAAACACCAACCCCACTATAGTTGGTTCATGTGTTTCAGAAAGCTGTCTTGATGTTCGTCTCTGTCCTCCACTCTGTGCACACCCAGTGTCTCTGCGCTGGATGAAGCTGCCCCCAGTGAGGACTGCAGGGAGAGAGCACACGCGTGAAGGACCCTACATGCGCTACGGTCACACAGCTGTGCTGCTGGAAGACACCATCTACATCTGGGGGGGGCGGAACGACACGGAGGGCGCCTGCAATGTGCTCTATGCGTTCGACGTCAGTAAGTACCCCTCACCTGCACCCTGTCCCCCTTTTGGTGTGTGTGCGGCGGCGTCTGCTCCAACCGTCCCAGACACCTGCTTGATGTCGTGGTCGGAGTTTGAAATGGGTTGCAGGAGGACGCAGGTGTTTTCCACCCCTAGTCGGTTCCGCCGCAGGTTGTTGAAGTGTGGTTCCGCTTTCCGCCTGACACAAATAAAGATTGCCGCTCTGTTTTACGACTTTAAGGACACATCTGGTTAAACGGCGCGATGCCTCTCCGCTCGCGTAACGCACTTAATCTGTGGTCCCCAGACACCCACAGATGGTTCACACCCAAGATCTCAGGGACCATTCCTGGGGCCAGGGACGGCCACTCTGCCTGCATCCTGGGGAAGGCCATGTATATATTTGGAGGATACGAGCAGCTGGTCAGTTTACTGCCTTATCCCTCTCTACACCCCCCCCCCCCCCCACGGTCTTATTTAGTTTAATAGCCCCACTCTTCTTGTTTCCCCTAGGCGGACTGCTTCTCCAATGACATCCACAAGCTGGACACCACCTCCATGGTTTGGACCTTAATCAACGCCAGAGTGAGTCACCAACAGGGATGTAGTTGGGGTTAAAGATAGAGTGGTTCTGATACCGATACTAGTGTCGGAAATTCCTCCGATACTGCCTAAAATGCAGAGGTGTAAAGTCAGAATGGAAAACACGTCATCTCCGACATACGTGCGTTCAAGCTACCAAGTCGGACATTAGTGTATATACCTGTATACTCGGTATCGGCCGTTACCCAAGTTCAGGAATCTGTATTGGGAAGGAAAAGCCGGTATCGGACCATCTCTAGTTAAAGATTTGATCTAATCGAATGCAGTGCATTCAGATACATGTCCTCCAGGTGCAGAGATAAATGTCCTTCAGGACCAGTGGTTAAGAATCCCTGCACTGGGATGCTTACAGTAGACGGCGGTTCTAAAGTCAAAGTCACTTGTGGTGGTAGTGAAGTGAAGCCACTTTGCGTTATGCTTAGCCCGAGGACATTGGCGTTCCTAAAAGTCTGTTCACACAACACAACAACAGTCATTGCTAGGAGGGAATCGCGACGTGTCGGGTTCCCATCAATCAGCAGCAGGCTTGGGAGTCCTTCGACCGCAGCCAGCGGACTGCTACAGACGTGGTCAGCGGTCGCACCACGAGGCCCGAGGCACTTCGCAGTAATGCAGCGATCTGGGTGACGGCCAAGAACCCAAAGCCCAGCTGGGGATTATGCTCCCTCCCCTTTTAGGTAACGGGATGAACGATCACATGATGATTAGTGGAAAAATACATAGATGTATGGTTCCCTCAACCGTACATTCTTGTTCCTTCCCGGCTTTGGTTTTAGATTCGATAAAAATATTTTTTTTCGTCAAGCAGATTACTGTATTCTGGCTGTAGAAAGATTGGGCTCTGGATCCGGCCCATGAACAAATGTAGTATTATTAGGTTGTTTATATATGTGGTGGTGGATTCAGATTTCCTATGCAAAACAACGTCACTCTCCGTCTCTGTGTTCTTTAAAATTAAGCATTGATTTGGAGCACATAGTCGAAATATCATATAAGACATACAGAAAAATATAAACTCTTTCAATATAGAACACCACTCATACGTTGTTGTTTTCTCCAAGTCGCGCAATCTAATCTATATGCCTGCATGCTATAAAGTAGGCCGAGTGGGCATGACTGCCTGACTGCATTACAAAGGTACATTTCCTATCGCGGTACACCTGAAGTCAAAGAGCCCTTTCACTGAACAAGATTTGGCAACACGTTCTGGCCGGATTTGAAGGCACGTGAAAGGGCGGTTCCATGGATAAATACCCGTTGCATTCAAAAAATGCCATTGGCTCTCAAGTGTTAAACCACTTTTTACTAGGCTGCTATTCAGAGAGTGGGCTAAATGTGTTGTTTGAGGAGGAGCCCTACAGCAGTTAGTATCCAGGAAGGTTTATCTTGCATTGCATTCTTATTTTAACCACGTAATCGTAAACTAGAGATCTTCATAATGATGTTCATGCTGATGTTCGTCGCCTTGTTGACTAGTCGTTATTGCGCTTGCCAGTAGGTGAATACTAGTCAGTTTTTTCTCTTCTCTTGATATGAGATATGTGCACTATTGCTAGAAATACACATTTAAGAATGAAGTGCATGTCGTTTTCCAAAACATAGAATCATCAGTCTAATAATTTCATTTAATCTCATAATTCTAAACAGCGGCCAGTAACGGCACCAACAAACTCGTTCACTACGGGCTACTAGTCATAAAAAGACCGTCACCAGGCATATCATCTGACCAGCCGCCAATCAACCCCCATCTGTCTGTCTGTCTGTCTGTCTGTCTGCAGTCAGGGTCAGGTGCGCTCAGTCAGTCTTTTCATGCCTTCATCGAAATGCCGCGTTATAATTAGGCCTAGATACATGACAATAACCACGTCGGTGTGAACGGCCACGTGCCCCCCGCTGAAGGGGTGAACAGCGGGGCTGTGCACACAACACGGCGCTCCGGACGGGCACCGCAGAAATGTCAATGAATTCAGTCCGTCTCACGGTAAAGGAACCGCAAGCCAACAGATTTTATTTACTTGCGTCTTAACCTTTTTACCGAGTTCGAGCGGAGGGAAGCTTGCTTGCCCTCGGTATCTTGAGTGGATTGATCAAATAAATCAGACGGGGGGGGGGAAAAAATCGAACCACATTCCTTCTTCTTCAAAGACTAAAATTTATTTAGGATGATTATTGGATTTGGATTTGGATCTGTTTCGTTTGCTTTGACTAGTCAACAAACTTCCGGGAAATGGGCCCTAAAGTAAATACTAACAGCATTTGACAAATCCCTTGTATTTACACTCATGATCCACCAGAGGGCACTGTGTATCTATAGTTGTACCGCTGTCCCCTACAGGGCGCTCCAGCACGCTGGAGAGACTTCCACTCGGCCACCATCATCGGAACAAAGATGTTTGTATTTGGGGGGCGAGCAGACCGCTTTGGCCCCTTCCACTCCAACAACGAGATCTACTGCAACAAGATCAAAGTGTTTGACACCGAGACCAACTGCTGGCTGAGCAGCCCCTCTGCCCAGCCGCTGCCTGAAGGACGCAGGAGTCATTCAGCGTGTAAGTGGGAGAGACACGCATACAAGGACACTCGCACGCACGGACACACAGACCGGGACACTCACAGACACTTGCACACAGAAGGACACGCGCACGCACGGACACGCGAACACACGGACACGCACAGACAGGGACACGCACAGACGCTCACACACAGAAGGACAATCGCACGCACGGACACACGCACACACGGACACTCACTCCCACACACATACAGACACACACACACACACACACACTGACACACGCATACACTGACACACACATGCACACACACACACAGACAGACACAGACACTCACTCACACACATGGACACACACACTCAAGGACACTCATCCAAACGGACACACATGGACAGACAAAGACACACAGACACGACACAACTATAACTATAAAACTATAAACTATAAAACATACACACTCAAATACACAAATTGTAACACACACACTTGCACTAACACACGCACATGGACCCTTTCAGAGTCCTCGGCGTCTTCTATGTAGCATTTGATTGTAGCATTTGAGCGACTCGTTCTTCTTTCTCATTCAATTCTATTCTCAAGATCTCCACCTTCTCATTGTGTCCTCCAACAAGTCCTCGCTCTTCTGTGCACCCATCCAAAGCCATGCGGTGCAAAGCCAAGGAGCTCACGTCTTTCCATCCCTGTGTTTCCATTCAGTTTCCTACAACGGTGAGCTGTTCATATTCGGGGGCTACAACGCGCGTCTGGACCGGCACTTCAGCGACCTCTGGAAGTTCAACCCAGGTGAGGCTCACCGTTTACGGAACATGCCAGATGGCTCCACGCCGTTCCGACTCTCCACCCCCGACCATTAACGAACGCAGCATAACGCCGCACGTGTTTGTGATGTTCTTCGCCTTTGCACTGCGTTTTAGGCAGTATCGGAGGAATTTCTGATAGTGGTATAAGAACTTTAGTTCTGAGGCTACCTCTCACTGCTGCTGCCGCCGCTAATCTCATCTTCCCTTATGGCTATTACACTGAGATTCCTTCTCTGTTCCCCCCCTCTGTGGCGGAGTTTGTGATGACTATGTGCAGAGATACACCCCAAGCATGCTGGTGCTGGTACCGGCTTGACCCAGTTTCCTCCCTCCTGCTTCGGGAGAGTGCCACCTCCCCTCTTCCCTGTTCCTGCATTTTGCATCGCTGTCACCCTCATCAGATTGGCTAGCTGCAGCTGCCTATGTGTCTGTTGTTGTTTTTATGTGAGTTTGTTTAAGTTATGCAGAAGGAGTGCAGATGTCCTGTGTTGCCAGAGGGGATGTGGATCTCTCTCTTGTCTCTGAGGTCTCTTTCTTGGCAGTATGGAGTTGAGCAAATCCCTTGACGTGGGATTACTGGTGTCAGCCCGTATATTTGAAAATATAAATGTACAACTTTTATTTTGAAGGGATAAAGAAATAAATAAAACATTGCCGAAGGTCAAACTATTTGGAAATGGGATAAGAAAAAAACACACTGCACTCGCATCCTATAATTCTTCATTATAAGTGATTATGCCGGGCGGATGCCTGAAGCATATTTGCAAGCAGCTCAGCCACCTGCGCCGACGATAAGTCCACCGCATTGGCTGGGAGGGAAACTTATGAAACGGCCCTGTTCAGTTTAGTTGCTATGATACGAAGCTGAACGTACAGTTTTGTGCTTTGACGAACACCCCCGCAGTTTTGTTAAAGTTAGTTTCTCTTCTTTCGCCGTGGAGTCCTGTGGACCGCTGGTGACCAAAGTCTTTGTGTTGCGGTCCAGTAATGAGCACTCTTAAGCCAGCTGCCCCACACTGAGCTGCGGTGCAAAAGACTGGGGCGTTTGTGCCTGCCTGGTTAAAAAGAGTTTGGCATTAATTCCACACTAAATGAGCAATTGAGTTCCCCTCGTTGTGCGTAGGCGTGCACCTGTGCTCACATTTAAAGCTTGTTGCCCGAAATGTAGGGCAATAAGCTGTAATGCATACCCCCGACACATGCATACATTTAACCAGTGGCTGTCGGCACGTTGAAAGCCGTCCACCAGATGGAGGCAGCTCTCTCGCAGCGTTCCCACCCCCTCGGACCACACAGACTGTTTCCATAGCGATGTAATGATGCCATGGAGGCTGAGTGTGGTGTGGTGTGCTTCAGCCGTAATGGAACTTATGAGAGAGACACGCGCGTCGTCACTCATACTCCAGCTGAAATGGAAGGGAGGGGGAGGAAGGGGGTTGTTCATCTACACAACAACAATCGGTCACTGTCCTTGGGGTCCGGTGTTCTTTAAGAGGTGATTTAAGAACAATGCTCAACAAACTGGAGGCTCGATAGCAAACGGGAACAGGTTCATAAAATGCTAATTGCTGAGTGGTGTGGCTTCAGCACTGGGGGTTGGTCAGTATTTTATGTATAGGCCTTGACAGCTGCCAGAGCTGTTGAGGGAACCCTCGCCACAATCAGACCAGTGCAGGCCTGTCAGTGTGTCAGTGTCAGTGTTGTGTCGGAGGTCATATTCATGCTCGACTCTCATTCTGAGTCTCTCTCTCCTTGAACCACAGAGGGCTCCTCCTGGAAGAAGGTGGAGCCCAGGGGGAAAGGCCCGTGTCCGCGCAGGAGACAGTGCTGCTGCATGGTGGGAGATCGCATCGTGCTCTTCGGAGGAACCAGGTGAGAGAGTCCTGAAGTTTGGACCAAGTCAAAACCACTCGGTCCTCTAAACCGTAAACAATCCTCCTTAATAACCAATCAATCATGTTTTTTGTAACAGAGCAACACGTTCATAGTTCACCCATTTGTATGCTACTTTTTTTTTCAATTTTATTTGTATAGCCCTTAATCACAGGTAGAGTCTCAAAGGGCTTAACAGGCCACATATTTATTCATTTATGTTTCGTTATCACTTCTGGAGGAGTCTGCTGCGGTTTTACCCCCAAAAGAAACTCACATTTCCCCCCTCGCACACGGGAGTGAAAGCCGAACCAGAGCGCAGACGTTTTGCCACCCCATGTTTTCCAGGCCATTAACCTCTCAGATCTTATCTGGCACTACGGCCATGATGACGGTAGTGTCTCCATAAAGCACAAAGGCTGAGGAGCAACGCAACATCCTGTGTAGTTTTAACTGCGTGTACCAAGTGTCCTTTCACCATGGCCTGAGAAGACTCCGGCCGCTGTAGACGGCAGCCTGCGCTATCTCCAGCCCGGGCTGTAAGACGGTAGCTCGGGGTGGGGGAGACGGAGGGGGGGGGGTTGATTGGCTGCTGATCAGATGATATCAGCCTGGGGACGGTCCTCTGATAGACCAGTAGCCGGTATTGTAACGAGATAGTTAGTGCAGTAAGCATGGACCCACATCATGGCTGAGAGCCGGGGGGCTACTGTTATCTGGACGGCGTTATCACCCGAGCCCCCCCGCTGGGCCAACCTGATAGCACGGATGAGGGGGTCTGTGGATAAGGGTTCCCCCTGAGCCTCGGCGCGTCTCTCAGCCATCAACGGGCCCCCCTCGAGGGCCCCGGCCCCTTTTGCGGGGGCCCGCGCTGCGTCTCCCGCTCCGCTGGGCAGCGGGGCTCAGGGAGCGCGGCGCTGTAATACACAAGGCGTGCGGCTCATCTCAGGAGCCGTTCTGCCTCAGCACATCCATGTCCGGCCCCCTACAGCACGCCCCCTCGTTATTATGGAGCATATTGTCACACTGACCTTTAAGCAGAGAGAGTAAGAACGCTCATTTATGAGGGTGATTTCCATGCATAAATCACCCTGAGAAGTTCATGACAGCGTTTCCCCTATTTGAAACTCTCTGCAGAATAAATAATGCTGCTTGAGGTTCAATCTTTTTAAACAAGAGTGGAAAATTGGCCACTTTGGTAAGCAGGAACCGACGAAAGACGTTTTGTGTTGCAGAGGAGGGAGGTGTTTGTTTGCTTATGACTGCGGATGGCAGGGCTCGGATCCCAGGGTCTGCTCCCTGGGATTAGACCAGGACTCTCCCGCAGAGGTCCTGGTGTCCCGTCCCCAGCAGATGGACCCGGGAGGGAGGAGGGAGGGAGGGAGGGAGGGGGGGAGGGGCTAGGATGGATGGATGGATGGATGGATGGATGGATGGATGGAGCTGTCTGCATGGAGGAAAACACTACGGCACCGAGTCACTTTCTTAAAAAAAGCACGCAAGCCACCAAACAAATACTGATTCATCGTTTTAAAATACATTATGCAGACCCCCGTCATTGATTTTTGGCTTTTGCCTGCACTTATTGTCCTCGCACATAATCCAATATGCAAATTCACTGTGTTTTGGCTTTAAAAGTGTTCCTGGATTGAACGTTTTTGAATGGTACCGGGTCAAGTTAATGAAGTCTTTGAAAACAAAAAAGTGGAATGCTTCTTTGTATTTTATTCCGTGACGGGTGGACGGTCTGCTATGTTTACGAGCGCTAATGGCGCTGAGCTGGGGTTTATTAGGTTAACAGTAGGGCGGAGGGTGGGGGGTGGGGGGGGTACTTTAACTGCTGTTGTTTTAACTGAGTCGTTGAGGAAGTGAGGGCTTGTCCAGCACATCTCTTGCCACTCTGTGTCTACGGTAAGACTTAGTTTCCTGTCCACTGTACACCAGCCTGCACAGTGGGATCCCTGGCAGTCAACCCACACAGCCAGCCCTCCTGTATGGAGTCACCAGTGGACTGGTGTGTGGTTGTTGTTGTTGTGTACCAAGGGACCCACATAAGCCTCTTACGCACACAGGAACAGCCTTAGCCATGCGTAGGCCTGGGGTACACCTCCCCCACTGGTAAGAACGAACTTCCTCATTCAAAGAAAAGGTCTGAATCAAAAGTATTCTATTTAGTCCGCCGATACAGCTTTAATCATTACAGTGTCCTTTATTCAGTTACTCTAAGAACACCATGTCCATGGCAACAGAACCCTCTTTGTGTTTCTTTCTGTGTGCGGGGCCAAGCTAATTAAAAAGTCTGAAGCCTTATTTGTATCTGTCTCAATGAAACTGACGAACGCTGGCACTGCCCTTGGTGAGTTAGCCACCAGACATCTGGCTTGTGTTCTTTACGGCACTGCTCTGTACGGCACTGAGGCCGTCCAGGAAATGGTGTTTAAATTGATAGCTTGATGTTTTCCTGAGAGGGCCGGCCCTTCACTCTGATGCACAGCAGAACCCCTCGGTACATCCTTATTCCCGCTGGGCGATATTTGTTTTAGCCGCAGGAATTTGGTGGCTGATAATTTATTGTCTGACGGAAGAAAATGCAAGGAAAATACAATTGGAATTCCTGTCCTCCCTTTTCAGGTTTTATGTGATTGCCAAGTGAAGAGGGCAATTGTGGAGTTTTATTTAACGAGTGGCAATCGTAAATAAAACATTTAAATCATATATTCTCTTTGCTCTGAGATTGACCCAGATCCTTATGTCTTCATTGACCAGCTGGGTTCAAGGGAACCCTTGATGATGTTTATATTGCACACTGGCCACACTTTTGCATGTTTGCAATAGTTAATTAGTCCAGTTTATCATTGTGGTGTGCATGTTCTTGGGTGTGTGTGTCTGTGCGTATATGTTCATGCGCGCGCAAGAAAGACACTGGACATTTGTGACAGTCTATTCAGTGCCACTTACACCAGTGTAAACGCCCCTGCTGGGCTGCAGATAGGCGTGAAATTCTGCCCTTTCACTGATTTATGACCTCGGGGATCGCGCTCTCTCCCGCCCTCTCACGGAGGGCAGCCTGACCCCCCCTAACCCCCTTCCACTCCCCCCCACCCCCGGCCCCTCTGGTACACTCATTTGCAGGGACCTGCTCACTGCCCCATGAGAGCCAAGCATGAATGACTCCACCTGCACTGACCTTCACCTGCCTGTTGAGGAGACACAGGGTCCCCTCAACACACTCTGTCTCGGAGTCACTCGTGCTTCACTCCACCAGCTAAGGAGGATACTATATTCTTTAAAAACGCACTCCTTTTTGGCATCCCTCCCTGCTGCTGGGTGTTTCGCTCATTAAGACCGGTAATAAATGTTGAGTTAAGTGCATGCAGTCCCCCAGTCTCCTGTGACCGTTCCCCCCTGGCTGTGTACCCAAGCACCCGAACACATAATGACCCAGGGCTGGTGCAATAATGCGTGTTTAGTAGTGGGGAGGCTTGTGTGGCTGTGTCCAGAACGGTGGCCAATTAGTATGCTGGAAGCAGAACACAGGAATTAATTTTAAAAGAGCAGGCCCCCTGCCTTGCTATGATTGGCTTCTTTTTATTGATTACAAAATCGAAGACTGCTGTTCTTAAAGGAGCAGTTTGTAGGATTTAGTGGCCTCTAGTGGTGGGTTGATGATTGTAGCCAACTGAGTATTCCCCCCCCCCCACACACCTCCTGACCTCCCTTTCCAACAATGTAGGAGAAGCTACGGTGGCCCTTACTGACCTGTAAGGAGCCAGTAGTACCGTACTTCCAAAATGGCGACATCGTCAGCGACAACATCAACTAGCCAAGAGTCAAGTGATGAGGTTCCTTGATCGATTCATCAATTGTGTTTAGTCGGTAAAACCATTGGTTATAGCTTACAAGAGAAATGGCAATTATCTTTTAAACCGCGTCCCCTCTACAGCAGTTCTTGGCTGCTGTAGACACAGGGCGGCCTTGTGGAAGAGGTCCCTCAATGTAGCTATTAAAAGAGTTCAGTTGTAGGTAAAGATAACAAAATTCTTATTTCATGCGACTACACACTAATTAAAACATATTTATGAATATTATATTCCATTTTCGCCAAATCGGTTTCCCGAAATGCGACTAAATTATTCACATCGGACCTTTTAATACCTCCACTTTATTCCCAGGCAGTTATTTCAATGCTACCAAAGCCAGTCGACTTTATACAGGAGTATGACTGGCGGATAGTGTTTCGCCGGACCGTAATGCAGCCCCTCCAAGGCTCAGCTACGTCTCTTAAACATATTAGGGAGAGGGTTTTTCTCTCCCTGCCTTTTTTAAATTTCATTACCGGCGATGCCAAAAGGGCCGCTATGCCGTGTAATCATCTCCTCTCCTCGGCACACTGTCCCCTGGTGAGAGCGCGGGCCCTTATCTAATCCCCCAAACGGAGGTCCTGTTCATTCCTCCTCTGTTTCCCTCAGACACTGAGCAATGAGTCTGCTCTTACCAAAGCCCCCAAGATCCTGACCCTCCCTGCCTCATCGCGTGGTGGTGGTGGTGCTCTGATGAAGCATTTAACCCACAGCAAGCCACACAACACAAGTCCCTTCCAGGACCACAGCTACAATACTTTACGAATGAATAATTGTACCCTTATTATTATATCTAAATATAATTATTGCAGGCAATTATGTCCCCTTTGTCATACTTAATTTTTCTGTGAGGATGATTATGAAGCGTGAAACCCTCAAACGACAAATATCACGAGGGAAGCGCTGGGTGTAGTGTTGAATGTAAACACCGCTACAGTGAGCAGATGCGCCACGTGTTTATGTGGTTCATAAGTGCCTACGTCAATAATCACGGGTCACGATTCACTTGGCTTCGTTCAGCGTCTAATTGGGTTCGATAATTGGTCTGTATAATGATGTGTGCTGGAAGGCGGTGCAATGCAAGAAAGAATGTCAGAGCGTCTCTCTGCTACGGCGTCGCTGAGAGTCTAATGTCCAACAGCACTAGACTCTCACTGGACTGCAGTCAGCCCTGTCAATACACTCGTGCAGGATTCTCTGTGTTTCCCCTGTCCACCGGACCTCATGCAAGCTAGTCGCACACATTCTGGCTGTTTGTGGACTTACTTGAGCCCACCCTCCCCCCCCGTTCATGTAATCCCCATGCAACAGGGGAGTGGAGACTGCAGGTAGTGACTATTTAGGGTGGGGGGGGGTGGTGCTAGGCTTTGCCGTGTCCCCTAGAGTCTGTGGAGGACCACATAGGGGGTAATCCTCTTCGTAGCCAAAACAGCCAGAACTTCGGCCCTGGTGTCTAACCCTCCCGGCCGAGGCCTGACATTTAATCAGTGTGAAACCTCACACTTTCCTCACACGTCTGCGTTCAGATCAGCCAAGGGCCTGATCGAGTTATGGCGGTCTCTGAATCCGAGCGCTGGTGAGGTGGTACGCTAGGGTCACGAGCATCCACAGAGCCCCCTACACGACCATATAGCGCCTTATCAGTGGCTCGTTGGCCCGGTGTTATGGTAGTCCAGCTGGCAAGAGCGTGGTATATTATCGCTGTTTAGCCTGACGGTTCAAAGGTTAGACCAAACACAACACGGCCCGGGCCGCGCTAATCTACCAGCACTGTATTTTCTCGCCTGTCATGGAATCCACTGCACTCGACGCAGAGCTGTGTTCGCACCTCTACTTAATAGTCAGTGGTTCTTTGCCTGTGCTTGTTTAAGGAGAGTCAATCTGCCTATTATTGTGTGTGTGTGTGTGTGTGTGTGTGTGTGTGTGTGTGTGTGTGTGTGTGTGTGTGTGTGTGTGTGTGTGTGTGTGTGTGTGTGTGTGTGTGTGTGTGTGTGTGTGTGTGTGTCAATGTGTTGCATTCCCTGGTTAGATATTATTCATATAATGTAGAATCACAATGTGTGTGCGGAACCCTTGTTGAAGTGTGTGTTTCGAAGCCTTGTTGAAGTGTGTGTTTTGAAGCCTTGTTGGAAGTGTGTTTGTGTGTTGCGCCCACATACACAGGCTTATCAGTGGTTGTGCGTGTGTTACACCTGAGGCACAACTTGTCAGACAGCAGAGTTGACCCGGGCAGGATACAGGGCGCCCCGCACGTGCCCAGGTCCGGACCTCTGGGCCGGGCGGGTCGGCTGTGATTTACTCTTCAAAGACATGCGGCCGATAGTATCTCATCTGCATCTTAACCCTCCTTAACCTACCGTCAGCCTGTATACGTTCAGGTGTCAAAGGGCCCAGAGGTACACAGAGGCTCAAATAAACAGCCTGTCCCGGTGACGCCTGGGGTTGTCAAGGGTAACCCACTGACAAGAGGGACCATGTTCGGACCAGTACTTTACTTTACTTTTTATGTATTCTTGACACAGAACAAACATACATTTGTGGTTTGTGTGTTGATGATTGTTGAAGAACACCCCCCCGCCCCCACACACGCACACACACACACCTTTTCATATTTCTGTGCAATCTAACAACAAAGTGTAATCTAACCATATCTCATCTTATCTTAACACAAAGCCAAACTGCTATTCGATATCACAGAAAACCTCAGGCCAGGGAGTAACCGAGCAAATGCATGTCGCCTTTTTGAAGTGTGGGGGGGGGGGGGGGGGACTTTGTTCTAGGTGAGGACACCACCCAGGCTCAAGACGGCCGCGGTTTATAAATGAAGGAAGCGTCGCTGTGCTGCCGCCCCACTGTAGTTTCTGAACATAGTTTCTGAGTTATGTATTCTCGATGGAAGTGATCGGCAGATGTTTCTTTGTGGAACTTTCTCTCCTGGGTGGCGACACGCCGGCTCCCAGGGAAATTGCGGTTCGTTGGACGGACACTTTCAGATTTGCCTTCATAACCGCGGCCCTGAAAACCAAATGCATGAGTCACCTCATTATTAGATTTTGGCAGTTGATGGTTTCGCTTATGCTTTCCTCTCGCGACGTGCTCCCGCTGCACGGAGAATGCCGGGGATCGCAATTTGAGATGCAGATTCCCGGCAGCTACCTCCTGTCTTCTCGGGCCTAATCTGTAGCCAGGCCTCTCTCTCTTTCTCTCTCTCTGGGAGAGCCAGTGTTGGCTCATGTCTAGGCGTACGTGGAGCTTAGAGTCTGCTCCACTGCAGGTCTTAATCCACCGCCCAGTCGCTGCACAGGAGGGGGCACAGATAACTAGGTGAGACTAGGTGTGACTGCTGATATTACAGCAAGGGATGGAATGCATGCATGCATCTGTCTGTCTGAAACAAGAGCTGCAAATGTTACCTGTTGGCCCACAAGGTTTGGAATGACTTGTAGGGATATAACTAAATAGTGGACTCGGAAGTGTGAATATACTGAACACCATTCAATCCTTTCATGATTGAGCCATGTCAGATTATCTCGGTTAAAGCAAGTGAATATTAAAACCATGATTTTTTTATTAGCATTTCCTTGCATGTTAATCAACCCTGACGAGGCTGCGCACGGCACAAGGATAATTGAATCAATCGGTGTCCCCCTTTTATCCAGCCGTCGTCTTCCTCCTGTCGTCATGGGCGACCACTCGGTTCAACAATATCCCCGGGCAATTAACCACGGAGGACTTCAGTGGTTCACACATCAGTGCTCCGTGGCACCGTTGCTTGAATGGGTGTTTATTTCAGGAGCTGTTTGATGCCCGCGTCTGGGCCCCGCAGATACCACTCTCCTCAGGAAGTTGTAGCGTGTGATGAGTTCCTGTCGGCGACGAAAGGGGCCCCGGGGACACTTGACAGGAAGTGAAGAGGGGGACAGGAAGTAGAACGAGGGGACGACTTAATGAAGCGTTGGAAGGGGCCCCGTCCGACGCCGTCGGTATGGAACGGGGAGTGTGTCGTCCTGCCCGATGACCCGTCTTTTGTTTTTGTTTTGCTCGACACATTTGCGTTATGGCGGGGAGGGCGTTTACCGGGGGAAGTTGTTGGGTGCATTGGCAGCGGCTGGCAATTCCTGGAGACACTGGGGGAGTCCTTTTTAGACCGTTTCCCAGGCTCATTGCCGCTCCCTCGTTTAGTTTTAGGGTCGGCGGTTTAGTGCTTTGCTATAAGGGTTTATTTCAGGCCGCACCGGGGTATGGGGAGATGGGGGTGTGAAGTGTGCAGACCAGCGACAGTGAAAGCAGGCTATGGGGTGGGATGGTGATGGGAGGGTCACACACACACACACACACACACACACACACACACACACACACACACACACACACACACACACACACACACACACACACACACACACACACACACACACACACACACACACACACACACACACAGCACGTTCATTCAGCGTTGTTTTAAACATCACCCAGTGTTATTTTAGTGGGGGGATGGGTGTCATTGCCCCCCCCCTCTCCTCAGAGTGGAGATGCAGGGGCTGCTCCAGCAGAAGGGGAGGGGCCGACTCACGCCTAATGATACTTTGCTGATCGTGTAACAAAGTGACCCTATTAAAACACCAGGGCCTCCAGATGACGTCGCACCCGGGGGTCGTTCCCGCCCCCCCCGGACGCAATGGCCAGTCGGCCTTGCTGCTCACGACGTTCCTGGTCCATCTCTTAATGCCCCCTTCCTCCTGTCTTCCGGAAGGGGTCGATGGCGCGTGACGCCTGGCTTACATTCCTGCTGGATCTCGCACCCCAGACCCACTCTGGGGCCCGTCCCACGAGACGCCACCGTCCTCTCCTCTGTTGATCCTGTGGAAGCATCCCCCCCCCCCCCCCCCCGCCTTATCTGGCTTTCCTTTACACATCAGGGCTTGGCTCACTACTGCAGGAGTTGTATTGCCTCCGCATTGAGCTCTTTGAGGACGCTAACTATATAGTCGTTACTCAAAGGGGTAGCATTATATTTGCACTGATGCTAAGTATAGACCATCTCATCTCTTCTTTTGTTGTTTTGCTACCAAGGCATCGCTCTTCTAAGAGTCAAAGAAATCACACTCTTCAAATGAAGCTACAGCAAGTGTCAGTGCTGATATAAATGGTGGTTCTGTTTGTGGTTGTGTGTTTTTGGGGACGAGTTTGGGCACGAAAGAGAAACGTGTGGTGGTAGAACCAGAGCAGGTTAGTCCATTTGTCCTGTTTAACCATCCCCATCTCCCCAAGAGACGGGGATTCAGTGTGTTTCAACAGTGTGGCGCGTGGCATCCCTGAACAGCACTCAACAGCGGTTCAAGGCTTATTTGATTTGTTCTTCTTCCTTGGTCTGTGATAATAAACCCCGGCAAGGTGTTTGGCGGTCGCGTAGCTCTTGTTGTCTTTACAAAGCACCCGTGTCCTTAGGAGGATATTGGGGGATCAGAGGCCACCCTCCATTAAAGGGCCATACCAGCCATCCAGAACCTTGGGTCAACATGCACAAATGCATTCATTCATTACAGCCAATTCCAGTGTCACTTTGAACAGGCTGCAGGTCTTAGCGATTTTTACATTCCTTGACAGTGGAGATTCTTGTGAAATTGTGTTTTTCTTTTTCTGAGAAGGAGTAACATGGCTTGTTCGACGATGATCTTCACATTTTTATCACCCACAAAAAAAAAAAAAACACCTGGATGGAGGAACGTGTTTGGAAATGAATAACCAAAATGCTTGTTTTGTACAGTATTGTAGTGATAAGGTGAATAAAGTGAACTCTGAGCACATGCTGTTCAGTGTACACACTAGGAGACAAGACAGTGTTGTTGATGTATGTGCGTGGTGGGGGGGGGATAGGAGGAGGAGGGGATTGTTGTTGCCCCAGAGGGTGATGGGGGGGGGGGGGGGGGGGTTTGTAAAAGGCTCCCGATGTAACCTGGGTGCATCACCTCCTGGGGTGAGCAGCAGAGGTGTGTGTGTGTGTGTGTGTGTGTGTGTGTGTGTGTGTGTGTGTGTGTGTGTCTTTGGTGGGAGGGTGTGTGTGTGGGAG
>NC_044062.1:7638641-7646141 GCF_902167405.1 Gadus morhua
CGAGAAGACCTAGAGAACTCCTCTATCTTCTTCTTCCTGTTGCCGCCGCCTCGATCCAGGTTGGAGCTCTCATACACCGACCCTTGAGAGAAACAGAGAACCACCCGCCATAAAGCAATAAACCGACAGATAAAGGACTAGGCCCGTAAAACACGGCTCGGCTGCGGCTGTAAACAAGAGCGTCTGCTGCGCTAACGTGACGCGCAGCTCTCTGGACACGGTGGCACTTCCATCGCCAGACACCGCCACCCGCCGCCGCCAGGGGGCGCCAGAAACAACAACAACGCCGGCCACGACCGCCAGGAGGCGCCAGAAACAAAAACAACACCGCCGTCAGGGGGAGAAGCCCCTGACTGCAGCCCGCAGACGGAGCCCACATGGAGGGGGCGGGCACTCAGTCCACATGGAGGGGGCCGGCCCTCCGCCCACATGGAGGGGGCGGGCACTCAGTCCACATGGAGGGGGCCGGCACTCCGCCCACATGGAGGGGGCGGATACTCATGCTGCGTTCGAGTATTCTCTGCGAACCGACTCGGATCTCGGATCTGACGCCACGCCCGTCCACATCGAGGGGGCGGCCACTCAGTTCACATTGAGGACTGGTCAAACAGCATGTGCAGCATCTGATCCCGTTTCTGACCTGAAATTAGCTGAAATGTACCTGAAATTACCTGAAATTAGAGTGTGCCCGCCCGAGCTAGTGATGCCTAAAACATGCAAGTAAGTGAGACTGTCAAAATGCCTATATTTAGTAATATTTATGCAATTATGTATTATGTCTTGTTAACTACTTAATCGTCTTTTAAGTTTTAGTTACACCTAGCATGTTCCCCCCAACATGCTAGGTCAATTTTCAGCATCATAAGGTTGAGTGATATAGTCATGTCATACACCGTTTGAAAGCTTAGAATCTGTCAACCAATGTCAACCATTCGGTGGAATAAATATGTTTAGTGAATATAGATCAAATATATCCTAGTGTCTTGGGTCAAAATAGCCCCCCTCACCCTCCTCCTCCCTTGGTCCATTCTAACTTTATCGTAGTTGTGGATATCCTTAGCAATGAGTTGATACTTCATGTTGGGTCTTGAAATGTTCATAAGCGTCCACAGAAATCGAATATCAATATTATTTTAGTCTAATTACATTGTGTATATGCACAAGCCATCTTATACAAAGCAGCCGAAAAATAGAAAACCGAAACGCTGCAATGTTTTTTTGTAGAAAACTGCTTTTATGTTTATACTGGTTTTCTTTGACTTTTAGAGACACGTCAGTGTAATTGTGAATGGCGAGAGCCCTGAAATACAGCTGGACAGCAGCGGTCTACATCACTGCCCCTTCTGCAGATACAAAGGGTCAAAATGTGATATCGACCATCACATTAAATGCCATGCCTCGGTTAAATACAGAGGTACATTTTCTTATTTTTTTATTATTATTATTTATATTATTATTGTTATTATATATTTGTATGTATGTAATGTATGCCGTTTACTCACCAAGGTCTGCAGAGGAGCTTTCAGGAAGCAGGAAGAGAAGACGGGAGGAAAAAAAAGCTACAGGTACGTGTCATATACTGTAATGTGTGATGTTGTCTTAGAGCAATTGTGAAAGACTATAGTCTTACCACCCTCCCACCACTAATACATTTCAGGATAAAGATCTCTGCACAAAAAGGGCTAGAGTTGCTCCAACAGCATCCAGCTCTGAAGGATCAGGTCATGTATAGACTGTTAATCCAGGTGAATCCATGTAGGCCTACACATATTCAGAGTGTTTGTGAGATATGATTGATTCTATTAGGCTTCTACTTCCAAATTAAGTTGTACACATATCTCCATCAATATACAAGTTATAGCCTACTCCATGGCTGATCTATTGCGCATACTAGGGCCTACTTTTATTATTCCATTGTATTGGCCTACTCAACATTACAGACAACAATCTGTTTTGTTTCCAGACAAAACTGAAGACCAGGAACTGGAACCTGGGAACCTGGTACATAATATGTGTGTAATGTTGGAGGTTGTTTGTATAGCCAGATGAAATAGTCTGATGACTAGTTGAATAGTGTTTTTTATCACTGAAAACTCATCAGTAGTAGTAGCCTTTGTTTGCATACCATTTTGTGGTTTTGGGAGGGTAGGGTGTCAAGTACAGACACAAATAATTGTTCTTTCTTCTTCAAGGAAGATTATGTTGTCCTGAAGGACACAATTCAGGCAGCAGCATGGTGCCAGTTACAGTCCTTCAAGGACAGCGTTTCTCTCCCAGAGGTCATTGGGATGGAAGGTTGGGAGCAGATGGCAGCATCAACACAGCGCAAATCCCATGACGGCGGGGATGAGGAAGAAACGTGGAAACCATTCCAATTCTCATTCAGATTACATACTGACTATGAACTGTTCTGTGTGGAGAGGATGGACAGGAGAAACCTGAAGGTGTTTGCCTCTTTTGAGTCAAACACCTCTCCCCCTCCCCGTCCCCCCTCCCCGTCCCCCTCCCCGTGACGCCTGCGCCACACGACTCCAATGTAGTCTGATGATGCAGCATAATGGCGGCGCTTGGCAGCTATGGCGGCGGTGACGGCGATGTCGTGCGACAGAGCGTGAAGCAAGAGTGGCATCCACCTCACTGAGGAAGGCGTCAGTGTGTTCCCCCTTTGTTGTTTGACTTTGTTTGTTCTACTCTTTATTGATTTATCTTTTATGTTTATAGTTTACAATCTATTTTTTGTAGTTGTTATTTTTTAATTGTTTTGTTGAATAAAAAGACAGTTGTTAGTGCTCCTGTGATTGGTGTAACTTAATGTGCTTCACACATGTAGCTTTTCATTATGTCTATTGAGGTAAATTTTTTGCCCTTAGATGTGGTCACTTCGTTATTCCTCACATTACATCTGTTAAGGCCATACCTTTGGGTCCCAGTCTTCATAGTTCCCCAAATCTTATTTTGGCTCTTACTGGGCCTGTAGTTCGGACACGTTGCATTGTTTACAGGCAAGGGTGGATTACCGCACGGGCACACCGGGCACATGCCCAGGGGCCCAAGGGCGGCCCTAAGCCAGAGCTTCTGTGTGAAGTCGCTGTTAGTAACTTTTAATGTTGCATTGTCAAAGCAATCAGTAGAGAAATACAAAAATTCAAGCGAAAACGGCAATGGTAGGGCTATTAATACTGAGTAAAAAAAAAAAAAGATCACTAGGGGGCACTATTTCACTTAGTGAATTTGAGACAGGTCACGAACAAGGCACTGTGATTTAAACATTGAGCAACGGCGAACGGTAGTAACGTGAACTCTTAAGTGGAACCTTAATAGGTCCATGAGTGGAACAGTTAAGCGAAAAAAAAATAAACAAGAGAATATGTATTTGCAAGTCGTTTAGGCTATGCTTAACTTTATAATAGTTCCATGGTACGCAGCAAGAAAGATACCAAGTCACAATACTCCCGTACCATCTGTTTGTATAGTTTAATTAACAGCATGGGCTCCCGCTAGCTTAACATAGTATTACCGTTTCTTGCATTAACAAGAGCAGCAGAAATCTGCTCAATCGTCAGAGGTCGGAGCGCCCGCCCCCTCCATGTGGACTGAGTGCCCGCCCCCTCCATGTGGGCGGAGGGCCGGCCCCCTCCATGTGGACTGAGTGCCCGCCCCCTCCATGTGGGCTCCGTCTGCGGGCTGCAGTCAGGGGTACTTGGTCAGGGGTGACCGACACAACACCGTCGCCAGGGGGCGCCAGGCTCAACACCGCCAACTGCGGCCGCCAGGGGGCGCCAGACACAACACCGCCGCCAGGGGGCGCCGCCACACAAAGGAATTACAGGAGGTCACGTTTAATGTGGCAGACAGTAATTCTTGCATGTGTTTCAGAGGGAAATCACGTTATCAGACTTAATTAAGAATAGGCTGCATGAATTTGTGCTGAGATACATCTGACTTATGTGCTATCAACATTATGATAGTAAAAAATATATAAAGCCTATATATTATTATTTTTCATGATTATAATTATTAGTAATATTATTATTTTAAGTATCACCACATGTTTATCCCTTATCTAAGCCCTATTCTGGTATAATACATTTACTGGCAACCAATGGCAAAAAAACAAAAAACATAATACACCAATATACACAATCCAACCACCGAAATAAATAGGTAAATCATGATATTTTCCGAAACTTCGTCGTCCTCGTCCCCTGACCTGTTCGTACTGGGTTTCGGTCAACTCTTGTTCAGCAAAGTCATCACAACAAAAACTAGGTTCCATAGATGAGGTGTATCCCATCGACCCACAACGTGCTCGTTACAACCATGGAGTCAACAGCATGTGCAGAGGTGTAAAAAAAAACAAAAAACTCGGCATCGAGCCTGACACACGCTAAGGTAAAACCCTATGGTTGAAACTTGTAGGGGAATAACCCTGGTGTCTCCAGGACACGCCCTGCCCTGCTAACCGCGGTATATACTCCCAGACAACCAAACCTTCTCTGTCTCCCAATCGCACAATCCCATTTATGAAAGCCCAACATCCACCCCTAGATCACATCCGACCAGTGCGACCATCAGCGGTGCTTCTACCCTGCAGGACACCCCCAACAAGACAATCCTCGATGCATAAAGACAGTAGACCGCTACCTACCGGGCATGTCTGCTAGAGGTGAGTGTCTTTTGTCGCAGAACAACAAAGCTTCATGTCGATGGGCGAGGAGATGAGATCTCTTCTTGGGAGGTCGCTGCGGGATGCGATGGAGCGGGAGATGGTCTATTTGCGTCGTCTTCTGGGAGTTATCCTGCAGCGGTGCTGCCACTGTGATCATAACTGGGTTACGCTGCTCCATGCACTGCCTCCCCAAGCAGAGCAGTCCGCTGCACAGCCTGTAACTTCATTTGTGGACCGCGTTTATGGAGACGCGTCATCCAAAGCTATTAAATTATGAGACGCATGGATTTAAGATGTTTATTCGTTTTGAGAAGGATTTGCAAAATATTATGCGTTAATTTGTAGCAGATCAAATTTACATTTTGCACATCCCTTCCTCAGCGATCGAAACACGCAAGATTTGGTGTCTGCCTACTTTTGGGAGTTGAAGGTGTTTGTGTTGAGACTTGAGTTGATTCACCGTTGACTCATCTTCTTTATCGTCACCTTCTCCATGGTGATGAGGTGGGAGTCTGGTACGGTACTAGGGAATGTTCCCCTGCTTTCTTTAAAAGTTTAGATAAGGAATATGATGTAATAATCCAATTATAGAACATTTCTCTCCCCTTTTTAATTGTTAGGTTTACAAACAACAAGAAGTGCCATTCCTACGTTGGCCACAGTGTGATGATTCACCATTTTCCAATTATGTTGTTTTTGGGGGACACCTTGTTTAAGGTACAGTCCATCTAAACTAGCCTGTGAACGTGTCTCAATTCATTTCCAGCCCTTGAAATGGCTGAGGGTAGCAGAGTGCCTTGGAACTACCCATTACTGGCCCTGCATTCCGGGCCGCTGGCGATCGATGCTGCTCCAGCAGCCCCCCCCCCCCTCTGACAGCCCCCCTGGGGTTCCCCTGCTGCTCCAGGCCCAGGCGCAGGCCCCTCTGGCTAAAAGTCAATCATATTTCACAAGGAAGTGACTGTACTTCTCCCGGCGGTACCTCCGTCGATGGAGACCGATCCATTCCCTCGTCCATTTGCTCCTACGGTGCAGCATCACGGTGAGATGACGGATGGGTCACTCTTCTTCTGTGCGATTCTTCTTATTTTTCCTTCTTTCAATTGAGTTGTTCCATGCCCTGGCTTGATCGAATGACACAAACCTTTATTTTTCTACAGCCTTTTATCATGATTAGAGTCTACAGGCGGCTTTGCAGGCCCATATTTAGAGAGGTTAAGATATGTGTTATAAAGTTTAAACCCTCTGGTGGGAAACCTAAAGCATGAACCTCGTGGATGAGCAGAGATCGTTCAGGTGGCCACAGATAATAGCGAGTCATGCAACAATGAACGATGAATAGCATTCCCCCCATTGGCCTAGGACCAAATCACTTTTTAATGAATGCGTTTGGAGCATTGTAACTCCCTGTACTGATCGAGTGTTGGCCTTTGATTAGCACATAAAGCATTCCTTCCCAGAAGAGAGTTTGCTCTGGAAGCCTAGCTTGAAACGCTTCCAGGAAAAGGGGTTTTGCCGCCTCCGACGCTCCCCAAGTGGAACAGTTTGCTGAGTGACTGGAAAAACTCCCTTCTGGATAGGAGCACGCATGCTAGTAAAAAAAAAAAAAAATTTAACAAAGAAAAGCTTGAATTACGTTCCTGTGCTCTGCCGGCGTCCATCAATCATCTGAGGCCCCGCCCATTACAGCACTCTCAATATTGGAATCCAACCCCCACCCCCTGCCAACCCCTACCCCACCAAGGGCTCTTCACCATCAGCAACGCCCTCCTGTAGAGACCCTTAAAGCCAAACGCTGTATAGTGCCTTCGTAGCTGCCTCTCTCTCTGTGTTCCTTTGAAAGGTTTAATTCATGGTTTGTTTCACATTGAGGTTAAGATGAAACCGCTCCTCTATCAGTGTCTGTTTGACTTATTGTTCTCTGGCCACTCACGGTCTGCTTGGGTCGTCTGATCACACACACACACAGACCTCTTGAAACTGCCTCCAAGTCTGTGGATTCAAATGCAAGAATTCCCAGTTCATTTCGGGGCTGTAGGCAGGCACACATCATACTCCACTGCCGAGAAACTGCTCAGACGCCGTGCTCCTTATAACGTGTGGTCTAATCTCCAGTACTTGCCTCCTATATTTTGTGGTCGCTCATTCCCCCTGCCAGTGCTTGGATGATGTTGTGTTTGGCACTTCATACGAGGGGTGAATTTCTTGTTTATCCCATTTCTCTTCTCCATCCGTTGAACTGTGCTCCATTCGGTGGAATGGTGGAACTTGGTCGGAGAGCAGAAGAACGTTTCACATTCTGTGGCTGGTCTTGCATGTGTGCCGGTTGCTGCGGTCTGAGTTGACCTCTTTTAGTCATAGGTTGATTGTTTTTGGAGAAATTCATCTGTGTAAGTTTACCTTTAAGTGTGAGACTGACTTTACCGGCCTCTGCCTTCATCCATCCCTGACGTGTACACAATTCTTTTGGTCATTTAGCCACTTTAATCCAAAGTGACCTACACTGAATTGAACGATAAACAAAATAGAGGTTTGGCTTCTTGCTTCAGGATGCCCCGCAAATAGGCTGCAGACATTGGGAAAAATCTTTGCATGAGAAAAGTCATTGAATAAATTAGCCTCCTCATTAGCATATGTTTTCAAGCAGCCAATGAGGTGCCCCGCCGCTGCTCCCCTCTGTGTCAACAGCCAACCCGACTTGATGCCTGCCTCTCTCCTCTGACCACCAGAGAGGACAGCCCACGTTCAGCAGCACCACCTGCTGGCTCAGCACTTCTCCCTGACCCTGTGTGTGTGTGTGTGTGTGTGTGTGTGTGTGTGTGTGTGTGTGT
>NC_044062.1:7648641-7666141 GCF_902167405.1 Gadus morhua
TTAGGTTAAATCACAGGTAGTGAACCACAGTGTATTAGGTTAAATCACAAGTAATGAACCACAGTGTCTAAGGTTAATTCATGAATCATTGGAACAGATTTGAGTTTTCTTTCTGTGTTTGCCCCCTGGGATAATCACAATATTGTAAAATAAACCACACGCTATAAACACGTGACAAAACACAAATAGTGAAAAATAATCGCAATATCTGAGAGACAGGTGTATGTCTGCGCCACACATTTGCTCTTTGTTTCCTTTGTGGTGGTTTTCTGTACCATTGCAGTGCTTCCAATCAGTGCTTTCAATCAGGTAAGGGAGGGGGGGAGACGCACAACCCACCCTGGGCAGCGCATTGAGCCAAGCCACCAGCCCTCCACCTAACCCCACCTAACCCCACCCAGTGGATAATCACAGGCTCAACGTCATCAGCCCTAAATCCCCTTAAGGCACCAGGCTGGGCCGTGCTGAAGACACTCTGAAGGGAGCGCTACATCCCCCCCGTCCGTCCGTCCATCGCGCTCCCTGTGTGCTGAGACCGTCGGGACAGTCTCATGCCCGATATAACTGTCCTCTCTCCCACGCCCCGGGCCCCGGGCCCCCAGGAGACGCAGGAACATCTGCTGAAGGCTCTCTGAAGCTCGCTGGAGGCGGGACCACGGACTCAAGGAAGGTGGATCCATTCAGAAGCCAGCCCTGATAATTCACCTGAGTCAAACTCGCCTTTTTAGTTTGTTGACGTTCCCCACTTTGGATTTGAGGTGAATTCCGTTCATCTGAGCTCCGGGAGGACTCGGATGTCCCGTCCTTGTGGCCGGCGCCCATCCTGGATAAGAGGATCCGTCGCGGGGAGTTAGCGACTGGGGGCTGACCCGGGGGGGGGGGGGGGGTGTCACCGGCCGTCCGCCTGTCGTGGCTCGCCCTTCTTCTGCGTGGTGGAGGTCCGAGCGGAGAGGCGCCATGCCCGTCCGGCCCAACCGGCCCAGCCTCAACAGCCTGGGCAAGCTGTGCAGCTCCAGCCGCAGCCGCGGCGTGGACCGCGTGCGCGTCAAGCGCAAGAGCTCGGTGAAGCGCATGTCCATCATCGAGGACGGCCACGTGGCCGAGGTGCTGTACCTCATCCCCAAGCAGTACATGGACCAGATCCCCTACCTCAACCCCCAGGACTACTACCTGAGTGAGAGGCTCAACGAGGTGGCTTCAGGTAGCGCTCGCTCGCTCTCACGCTCACTCTTTCTCTGTGCCTGTCTGTCCCTGTCTGATTCGCCTCCTCTCTCTCCGTCTCCATCTCTCTGTGTCTCTGTGTCTGTTGCTCTCTCTGTACAGTACATTTCTCTCCGTCAGTCTCTATATTTCTCAGATTCTCTCACTTCAAGTCTGTCCATCTGTCTATCTATCAATTATCTATCTATCTAGCTATCTATCTATTATTAATCTATCTATCCATCTATTATTCATTTATCTATCCAATTATATATTATCTATTTATCTATCCATATATCTGATAATAATAATTGAGTTTGGATGGTCTTTGCCACAGCTCTTCGCTGGAGAAAATCCAGCCTGCAATGCAAAGATCCATTATAAACAAGTAGAACCACCACTATAATATAATGGCCACTTGGTATTTATCTTTATTGTTCATTATTTATATTATCACCTTATTCACTTCACCGTTGAAGTACACAATAAGCCCATTATGTGCCGTATGCTGTATAGCTGTTAGTCAGTAGGAGGCTGAGAGCGAGTGGATGTGGTGTTGCCTGAGGGAGCCAGTGTTATTAATTGCACCTCTTTTGGCTCATCCCATATGACCTTGTTTAAAAAAAAAGATAGCATTATGCATCATGTTATGTAAACACACAGTACACAAGGCAACCACAAAAGAAAATAAGAAATACGATTTCTGGGAGAAAGTAGGACATTATGGAGATGAATCAGTAGCCTTCAACGTGATGTGAGGAGAGCCGTGTTCAGGGGGCCGGCCGGGTTTGGGCTAAGCGTTCCAACACGGGGGCTTACGCCCAGATTACAGAGTGGTCACTGCAATGAAATCATGCTTCTGGAACCTCTGCGTCCAACAGCAGAACACGAGACACGCCAATGAGTTCACCGTTGGAGCCCAGAGAGGTCAACCCAGAGGTTGTTGCGGTCAGTGAGGGTTCAAGCTAAAGGTTAAAGGTCACAGGTGGTCTATGAATCGATTAAGATCTTGGTCAAGCTATTGCATTTCCTCCAGTGAACGATCACTTCTGGAAACCCATCATGGAAACCCCTGCCTGTACACTGTTTGAAGTCTGCAAATGTGAGCATTATTCACAAGTAAGCTAATGTGAAACACAGAGTTTTTATTGGATTTGGTTTTATGAATGACATTGTAGCGACTTTGGAAGAGCTGCCCAAACGCACACAAAGGATAATTTGGCCATTTCTTCAAATGCATTGATGATATGGAAGAGTGTTTGGGTGTGTTTGTGTGTGGCTTTGTGGCCACACACAAACACAATCCCTCATTGAGTCGTTGCTTTCCTCTATTCTGAAATCGATTTATGATAATTATTATATGAATTACTTTGATTTAAAGGGTCCCAAGGACTATTAACAAATAGCAGACAAAAAAAATATTAATACAGGAAGAGGAAATAGTGATAACAAAGGTTTTCAAAAGGTTTAAATAGTTAATGTGTCTAGCGACGCAGACTTGCTGATTATTTGCAATAGCGTATTGTGCACATCTTTCATCTTTCTTTATGTATGTGTGTGTGTGTGTGTGTGTGTATGTGTGTGTGTTTATATGTGTGTGCGTGTGTGTGTGTGTGTGTGTGTGTGTGTACTTGCTCCTTGGTGTTTAATATCCTACAGCCTATCCTCTTATGCCATTTTAATCCCACCGACACTACACGCACGCGCGCGCGCACGCACACACGCACACACGTACGTGTTTTGATCTATTAAGATCAGCTGCATCAGCGTGGCTTAACCAAGGAAATGGTCCATATCTGACATCGTAGTGCATTAAACGCATAGCGTTATTTTAATGTCATTCTGCGTTCAGTGATTACAATTATTTCGTGCATTACAAAAACTCGTCACACTTCGCGGGCTGCTGAGACGTGGCCAAGCGGAGGGCTTTATAAAGGTGAACGAAATACCGACCCTCCATCCGTGGTTAATGGACTTTGCGGCTCGTTTAGCAAAGCAGGGGAAGCTGAACAGCCAGGTCTAGATCTGTAATTACAGGGTAAGCGAGATAATGAAGAAACATGAGATCTCTCTCCGCTACATTCGGTATGCCTCATACCACCCCCGTCTTTTAGATGCTTTGAGAATAATAATAATAATAATAATCATGCATTGCACATTTAATTGATGTAGCTCTTTTCTAAGCAACGAAATACGCTTAACAGAAAAAAAAGCATTGAAAGAGAAAATGGGTTAGTTTAAGAAGGCACTATTTTAATATGCAATCCTTGGAAATAAACAGGCTTGAGCACCATTGAAATTGTTGCAAACTATTTTTCGTTCCTTTGTTAATTTTTTTTGTAGTAGGCTACGTAGGCCTACTGCAGCTCCCCTTACGAAGTACGTACTGTTGAACACAGAATTCATAGACCGGTGATTTCACTGATCAGCACACCTGTGGTGTGACCCATCGATTCCACGGGTCGATTGACGTATCTTCTGCGGTTGTGAGGCAGGATAGCCAAAACCATGCTGGATTGCATAGTGTGAAATGTATACATACATCCTGTTATTTTTTGCATACTGCATTTTTCATACTATTTATTCGGTATTTATACTAAATAATACGGTAATATATGGATATTGGAAGTGATAGAAAATTGGGTGTACAGTCTGGGTTTGTCCACCAAGGGGCAGAGTTTTACACTGATAGCCCGGATGCGCTCAGAATGCATAATGGTATCCCTGATTCAGCAGTTCTGGAAGCGTTGCTGATGCATCACTATCACAGCCCGCTCGGTAAGACACAGGAAGTCCACCTCACAGCACAGAGAGTGGCGATGGAGCCCTGGTCATACCTGCTTCTGGTGTGGAATGGTGCTGGATTGGTATAATCTGAAAGGCCTTGTCATATTATGGAATATGGGATTGCCAACATATAGTATGATACATAGGCCACATCATTCTATTTTGCTTTGACCGTTATGCAATATAAGTTTTCCTTTCACTAGACCAGTTCTAGCAGTACAAGTACTTGATGTACATTAAAGGGGGGATATTATGACACCTGTGTGAGGATGATTAGCCATTACAAGCCGTTTGAAATTCTGCCTTTTCCTGTGTTTTAGTGACATCAGAAGTGGGAGTCTCCACCTAGATGTATTATGGATAGCTAAGCAACGTTTGCTAAAGTCCACTGGGTAGGCTGGTAGACTGATCTATCCAGCATACATCAAGGTGGAAACACCCACTTGTGATGTCACCAAAACAAAGGGAAGGGCAGTTTTTCAACGGTTGTAGTGGCAAATCACACTCAAACCTTCTGGCATGATATCACCCCTTTAAAGTAATACCATATATCTTTGAGGTTATATAGTTCATGTTATTCATGGGAGGTTGTTTATAGTGGCTAGTAAGAGCTGCTTATGCAAACCTTTTGCATATGATTGCCTCCTGTAGGAGGGTCAGGGGTCATGAGCCCCGCCAATCCACCAATATGATGGCTCTGGCTGAAGAGCATGACCTATGACCTATCACTGACCCCTGTCTGAACCTCCCACCATACTGGTGCTGCCGTGACAACTCTGTGTGTGTGTGTGTGTGTGTGTGTGTGTGTGTGTGTGTGTGTGTGTGTGTGTGTGTGTGTGTGTGTGTGTGTGTGTGTGTGTGTGTGTGTGTGTGTGTGTGTGTGTGTGTGTGGTGGATGTTGATGAGGTTTAAGGTGAGGTCGGCAGCCCCGTATATTTATCAACTAACCCAGCCTAATTGTCTATTTGTTCAGGTGCCTTGTATCTTAATGATTCTGTAATGTGTATGCGTGTGTGTGTCTTTCGGGCGTGTGTAAATTGCGGTATATGTTTGCGTGTTGCTTGTTGCTTGTTGTATGATCAGAGATGGAAGCAGTAATACAAATTATAAACATGAATGGCAGTAGACACCATAGATACAACAAGCAGGAGAGCCAGCAGAAGTAGAGACAACAGCAATAGAGAGAGCAGAACTAGAGACAACAGCAATATAGACATCATCAGTAGAGACTGTAAAATGTGTCATAGTACAGATGCAGATATAGAGACAATAGAGGCAACAGCAGTATAAACTGTTGAGAAAGCAGCACTAGAGACAGCAGCAGTAGAGACAATAGATACGGCAGCAGTAGACACAGCAGCAGCAGGGACAGTAGATACAGTAGCAGCAGGGACAGTAGTTGAAGCAGCAGCAGGGACAGTAGAGACAGCAGCAGCAGCAGGGACAGTAGAGACAGCAGCATTAGACACAGTAGCAGCAGGGACAGTAGAGACAGCAGCAGAAGGGACAGTAGAGACAGCAGCAGTAGACACAGCAGCAGTAGATACAGCAGCAGTAGACACAGCAGCAGTAGATACAGCAGCAGTAGACACAGCAGCATTAGACACAGCAGCAGCAGGGACAGTAGAGACAGCAGCAGCAGGGAGAGTAGAGACAGCAGAAGGGACAGTAGGGATAGTAGCAGCAGGGACAGTAGAGACAGCAGCAGGGACAGTAGGGACAGCAGCAGCAGGGAGAGTAGAGACAGCAGAAGGGACAGTAGGGATAGCAGCAGAAGGGACAGTAGAGACAGCAGCAGCAGACACAGCAGCAGCAGGCACCTGATTACTGCAATGAGGAGGCGGCTGACACAACAGAGGGGCTGGGGAGGGAGGGGCAGAGGAGCAGAGAGGGGAGGGAGAGTGGAGCGGGAGGAGGAGGAGGAGGAGGAGGGATGGTTGGGAAAAAAAACAGAAAGCCAGTAGACAGCGCACGCTACCGCGCTGGCTTTCAGAGGAGAGAGCTTTTATATCCTACACCCCATTCTCTCTCTCTCTCTCTCTCCCCTCTCTTGCTTTCTTTAAATTACTCATCTCTCTCTCTCTCTCTCTCTCCCTTCCTTAGCTCTATTCTCTCTCTCTCTCTCTTTCCCTCGCTCCCTTTTGGTTTTGGTTCCTCCCTGAGCGGGGGGGATTGTAGCAGCGGCCAGACACCGGTCTTCCCTGTCGCGGAGGAGCTGTTTCTATAGCCGGGGTTCACCGGGGGTCCGATGGTCATGGTCAAAGAGAAAGGTACTGTCAGCGGCGATGTGGAAGGTGTGTCTCTGTGGCGCGGACGTGACTGGTGGTGTGGGCTGTGGGGTTGTGCAGCTGTGCCCTGGTTGTGTGTTTGGCGATGATGCTCCTGCCGCTGTATCCTGCATGCTAAGTTTGGTGCGTTTGAACTCCGACGAATGTCTGACTATGGATGACTGTTGAGGGATGTTTTGCAGTCCGAGAAAAAAACACTGTGATTTTGGAGGACGCGTTCGAAGGCATGATGATAAACGCTAGAGAGCTGTCTTCCCCTGGTTGCTTCTGAACCCACAGGGATCTGGCGTTGTTTAGGGACGCCTTAAGGCAGGGTAGATCCCGTTTAAAACTCCCTTCTGACGGGTGTTTTGTGAAGGGTGCCGGCGTGAATGTAAATGTTCCTTTGAACAAAGCCGGCAGCT
This sequence comes from Gadus morhua, assembly GCF_902167405.1. Classification (NCBI taxonomy): domain Eukaryota; kingdom Metazoa; phylum Chordata; class Actinopteri; order Gadiformes; family Gadidae; genus Gadus; species Gadus morhua. The sequence continues at coordinate 7,655,321 of NC_044062.1, forward strand.
GAATGTATAGAGCCGTGACTAAAACAAACGATACTCTGAGGTGCTCGATGGAGGCTGACAGCAGAGCGGCGTGTGTGTGTGTGTATCCGGGAACAGGGGTTGGGTCCGTGCATAACGTGCCGAGGAAAAAAGTAGAGTACTAGTGATGGGAAGCACACTGCGCAGAACAGCCTCTCGCGCTCTCTCTCTCGGTCGCTGCCTCTCTCTTTCCCTTGCTCGCTTTCTCTATCTCTCTCTCTCTCTCTCTCTCTCTCTCTCTCTCTCTCTCTCTCTCTCTCTCTCTCTCTCTCACACTCTGTCTCAGTCTGCAGCCGTTACCATGGCAACCAGCTAATAGGTACCCTCCATTGTTGTCAGCTGTGGCCTCATTCATAGGTCTGCAAAAGAGGGGGAGAGAGTCCTTGTGTTGTGAACTTATGTCTCTCAAAAGGCCAAATGCACTTGTGTCAATCAAATACAAGGACACATACCAGTAGAAATGTTGTTAGTAACATAAGGCCAAATTACTATGGGGAGTTTTAAATTTGTTTTGGCAATTGTTTTTCTCACAGGACTCACATAGCTCCCGGTCGAGTTAACATTTCAACATGCAAAAGTAAATAGTCAAATTGAATTAGGGTGAATGGTGTAGCTGCGATAGTCTGCTGGTATGTCTCGTGTTTTCCTAATCTAGTAGCATACCACAGGGGCCACTCACCTCTGAGAACTGTTCTGCTGCTATGTCCGAGGAGGATAGTGTTACGGCCCTGTTTCCAAAAAGAAATTCCTTCACACTTGAAGAGCCCTCATACGCTATCTTGATATCTCTGAAACGTTCGACTATGTTGCCAATGTAGATACACCTCGATGGTCCCCACTGTTGGTTCAACGAGTTGAACGAGTTGTTCAGTTCAAGTCGTTCAAAATTTTCCGTACACTCCCGCTCGAGAAAATTTCCCGAATCCACGCTGGAAGGGGTTTACCCTAAATAAGTAACCAACGACCCTGCTTGCTACACATTATATTTACAAATAAATTCAGGGTGTTTAGCAGACCCTTGTCCAAAGCGACTTACAATAAGTGAATTTGTCAGAATAAAGAGAAACAACAATATATCACTCGGTCGGTTCAGTAAGGATGTTCACGGAACCAACCGAGCACTAACAATTGTTAGTTCAACCCATTCCCCATGTACAACAACTAACAAGATAGCTATGATGAGATGCTACACGATGCTATGTACTACCTTTAAGTGCAAGGACGTAGGCCTACAACATACAATAAGTGCATCCATTAAGTGCCAGGACGTCAAAACACAATCCGTACTGCCACAACCAACCTTCGTCTTCCTTATAGACGATTAATTAATTTATCCTTTTGTAATTGTGTATGCTAACAGCGAATTCGAATGAATTAATGTTTTCCCGCAGAATATAGAAAGAATTGAAAGAGTGTACAACGTGAGTCTCGTTGATCACGTGACCTGTGTGGGACCAGGTGTGTGTTTCAGTCCGCCGAAGTGGCGGGCGTACGCAAGCTATGGGTACATTCGTCACGGAACCACCAATTATAATAAAACCTCTCGGCTGTAAGTGATGAATCATAGACAAGAGTCTGCAGCGTTAGCATTAGGGGCTAAGAATATCCTGAGGGATACTTAGTTATTTATAAGGGCACACTCATGGCCCTTGTATTGTGTGTGTGTTGTTTGGGTCTGTGTTGTGTGTGTTTCCTCCCATTATCATCTACTTGCACTTTAAGATTGGAGTAAGTAGATGATAGCACCATTCCTGTATAGTTCAATGGCTGCAATCTTCAGTCAATAACTTTCTCAAAGTATCTCTCTCTCTGTCTTTCTCTCTCTCTCTCTCTCTCTCTCTCTCTCTCTCTCTCTCTCTCTCTCTCTCTCTCTCTCTCTCTCTCTCTCTCTCTCTCTCTCTCTCTCTCTCTCTCTCTCTCTCTGTTTCTCTCTCTCGCTGTGTCTTTAACTATCATCATTAAATCTCTCTGTGCTGGCCTCTCTATTTCCCCGGCACTGTGGTTAACAGTCTCTCTATCAACCTCTGTGTGTGTGTGTGTGTGTGTGTGTGTGTGTGTGTGTGTGCTTTTCATTGTGCGAGTGAGACACCGTGCCTCTGCTGATTCTCGGCTCTGAGATAATCACCGTCACGTGCACGGCTCACGTGCACGGCTCTGTGCCTCATGCCAGGGAGACTCAGACTCCCAGGATCCCATCGTGACGTAGAGCTTCAGGGTTGCGCGGTTTGCTTTGGATAGCTGATGATGCTGTGATGGAGACGTGGTTGCACGTTTTCCCACCTCTACGTCATGTCTGCCATGCTTCAACTTCTTATACACTGGTGCTGAAGGGGTGGAGTAGGTGGAGGAGAGTGATGCTGGTGGATGGTGGGGTGTGGAGGATTGTTGTCGGTGGTGATGGGGGTGGTGGAGGGGTGGTGTTAGTGGTGGTGGTGGTGGTGGCAGTGGGGGTGTGTTTGTGATGGTCATGGCGGTGGTAGTGGTGGAAGTGGTTACGGAAGTGGTGGTGATGGTAGTCTTGGTGGTGCTGGGGTGTGAAGGGGTGGGGTTGGTGTTTGTAATGGTGGTGTGTTGGTGATAGTTATGGTGGTCATGGGGGTGGTGGTAAAGGTTGTGGATGGTGGGGTGGGGATCTAAACCCAGTCACAGACAGTAGGGCACGCCGGTCCTGTCGCTGGCGCTCAGACTGTTTGTACAGCTGACCCACAGAACAGATAGTAAAGATAAGAGGAGGAGTGAGGGGGAGAGGAGACCGCCGGCAGCTTAAAATACACAGCGTGGAATAACAAGGCCAGAGGAGCCCCTGTATACAATAGGGAGGGTACAAAAACGACCAGTGTATATACATCTACATCGCTGCTCTCTCTCTCTCCCACTCTCTTGTTCTCTCTCTCTCTCTCTCTCTCTCTCTCTCTCTCTCTCTCTCTCTCTCTCTCGCTCTCTCTCTCTCTCTCTCTCTCTCTCTCTCTCTCTCTCTCTCTCTCTCTCTCTCTCTCTCTCTCTCTCTCTCTCTCTCTCTCTCTCTCTCTCTACCCCCCTCCCCCTGTCCCCCTTTCTCCCTCTCCCCCAAAGCCGTGCCTTTTAAACGGGATTAGAACAGGAAGCGTGTGGTGCGGGCCCCGGGGCCCGTCCAGGTCTCTGTCTCGGGGTCCTGATTCAGGCAGAGGGAGGCAGGGAGCCAGGGCATTCATGGCGTCCATTTTTTCTGCCCACAACACAACACAACACAACACGACACAACACGACACAATGGCCCAGTGCCGGTCGCTGTGGCGCCACTGTGGCGCCACTGTCCCAGCCCTGGATGATGAGTGGCTGGGCTGGGACGGGGGGTTGCTATCGCCCCTCCTGCTCTGGGACGATGTAGCCCTTCAAGTTCTCTGGTCGTGACTCTCTCCCCGCGTTCAGGATAGTCCATCATTATGCAGGGAGCGCGCCGTCCCCCTTGTGATTTAGGCTTGGGGCTGGTTGAAGTAGATAGGGACACTGCCACCCCCACGCACACACAGCAACAGACCCCCCCCTCACACACACACACACACACACACACATCACCCCCACAGACACCCCGTTCAACCCCCACAGACTCTGCAATTTGTGCCCGTGTTTGAAGTGCATTGTCTGGGTTGCTGGTGCCAGGGTATAGGGGGCTGCTGCTGTGTGTGTGTGTCTCACACACACACACGCACACACACACACACACACACACACACACACACACACACACACACACACACACACACACACGCACTCTCACACACACATACACACACACACACACACACACACACACACATTTCTTGAAAACATGAGCTGATGTATAAGTTAGTGTGACAGGCTGCGGGAGCTGCTCTCCGACCTCCCTGCACTCTCTCGTGTTCGGTCATTTAGAAGCTTATGTTTTATCCAAAACCATTGACACTGAATTCAGAAGTCATTCAGTCATTCCAGAAGACCTTCAGTCATTCCGGATGTCTTTCAGTCATTCAAGAAGTCATTCTGTCATTCCGGATTTCTTTCAGTCATTCCAGAAGTCCTTCAGTCATTCCGGACGTCCTTCAGGAGCAGCTTGGGATTAGTAACAAGGTGTCAGGACTAGATGCTATCGGGTCAAAACCAAGAACCCTGCCGCTTGGAAACCACCAACCAACCCAGCATCTCGACGTCCCATTCTCTCCTTCTCCTTCTCGCCTCTCCCCCTGTCGCTCACAGCGAGCTGACCCCAGCATCACCATCAGTCTTCAGACTCATCATCAGTCAGCTTCCCCCCCCCCCCCCCCGGCCACGCCCCCCGGCCACGCCCCCTCTGAGGCTGTTTACCAGCGGGGCTGGAGCACGTGTCAGCGGCCAAAGCGGGTCCCGTGGGAATTCCAAGCTGACCTCCCGCTACCCTCCCTCCCCTCCCCCCAGCTCCTTGCCGCCCGCTATCCTGCACGCTTGATCCCCCCCAGCTAAGCCCCCCAGGGGCCCCCTAAATGGACGGTCAGGTGGGGGGGGGGGGGGGGGGGGCAGGAGATGGAGAGCAGGCTCTTTCCCGCTCCACTGCTTTTTGTTCCCTCAGCTCCCCCGTGTGTGTTTGTGTGTGTGTGTGTGTGTGTGTGTGTGTGTGTGTGTGTGTGTGTGTGTGTGTGTGTGTGTGTGTGTGTGTGTGTGTGTGTGTGTGTGTGTGTGTGTGTGTGTGTGTGTGTGTGTGTGGTAAGTTAAAAAGGTCACAGAGCAAAAATGTGTTCATGCGTGTTTAATGTGTGTGCCTGTGTGGCTTGTGACTTGAATTTCTGTGCTTTTGCGATTGTGTGTGTACCTGTAACAATGTCATCGGTGTTTGTATATGTGCGTGGCTAAGAGATGACTAAGTCATCACTTAGTCTGCCTGTGTGTCTGTGTGTGAGTTTGTGTTTTCGTTTTTTTGTGTGTGTGTGTAATGTGTGTGTTAGTCTTCGAGTGTGTGTTCATGCATGTGTAATATGCGTGTGTGTGTTTGTGTGTGTGCATGGGAGATGTGTGTGGTTGTGTATCTGTGCATGGGACACGTGAATGTGTGTGCGTGTATGGTGTGTGTGAACCCAGCATGGGGTGGGCTATGTGTTATCCCCAGGAGATTAGCCCGGTCCCTCAGTCAGCAGCACAGTGCAGCACACCCAGCCTGGCTCCCGTAGAGACGCTGTCCTGGTTCTGTCTCAGCTCCGCAGCTCCTCTGGTGTATAATTCATATCAGCCCTCACTGTGAGCTGCAACCGTGTCTGCCTGAGCATGATTCACCCGGTTATGTAATATTCCTCCTAAATAATCGAGTTGGTATCGATGTGAAGAACTCATGCGGCCATGTTGTTGTCGAATGCACAACAAACGCGTGGCTCGGCAGAGTGCTAGCCTGTAGATGTGTTCGCGGTTAGCTGTTGTGTGAATGTCATTGGTGGAATGTGGTTGAGATTGTTGTATTCTCATTTTTTTTACCAGCTCATGCTTAAAGAATCTGTCCTGGTCTTTACTATGTGAACAATATGTACTACTGATGGTAGAGCTGTAATCAACCTGGTGGATGCTCTGTACGCACGCACACGCACGCACACACACAAACACACACAAACCCACCCTTACTTACATGCATACATGGATAGATGCATGCATACATGCATACTTCCGCTAGCACACACACTAACACACACACACACACACACACACACACACACACACACACACACACACACACAGACACTACACACACCCCGGCGCCCCTACACAGTGGCGTGGAGGAAGGGCTTGTTTCCCGGACCGGTTCTGGATGGATGAGTCACCGGTCTGACGCTCAGAGCCATCACCACGTGAGACACCAGGCAGACGTCTACCAGCCCCCCCCCCCCACCATCCCCCCCTCCATGTTGCCATCGCCCCCCTCCCGCAGCACCAAACCCCCGCAGCCCCCCGTACAACCTCCTCCTCCAGCGCCGCGGGCGTTGTTGTGCTGCTGCCTCGTCACTGCCTCGCTCACAGAAGCCCACCATTCCAGATCATTCTCTCGCTCTGTGAGAGTTCTGCAGATTTGATTTGGTGTGCAAATGAGTGTGTGTGTCTCTGTGTGTGTGTGTGTCTGTGTGTGTGTGTGTGGCTCTGTTTGTGTGCATGTGTGGGTTTGTCAGAGTGTGCGTGCGTGCTTGTGTGTGTGTGCGTGCTTGTGTGTGTGTGTGTGTGTGTGTGTGTGTGTGTGTGAGTGTGTGCGTTTGTCAGCATATGTTTTTGTGTGCGCAGGTGTGTGTGTGAGCAGTTGTGTGATAGTCAGCTTGTGTGTGTGTGTGTGTGTGTGTGTGTGTTTCTTCACCTTCGTGTGTGTGTGTTGTTCATGTGTGTCTGTGTGCGTGTGCTTCTGCACGTTCCACTCACCAAGCTTAATGTGTTGCGTAACATGCGCTGTATGATGTGTAGGTTTGCTGTTGGCTGATGTACCGACACATACGACAACCTACGTGCCTTTTCCTTCTTTATGTTTGTATGGTAGGGTTTCATGTGTACCTGTAGCTGTAGATGTAGGGGTAGGTTGACTGTGTGTGATGCAGGGACGGTGACTGTGAAAGAGAGGGCCACTGCTTCTTCCCTGTGAGGTGAAGGGCGAGGCGGATGGAGTCATCCATAATGTAGTGTGTCTAATGTCTCACAGCAGAGGACTATTTTAGCCCTGCAAGCTCATCACCTACTGCACCGAAGACAGAGACTGAACTGAGGGCAAGGACCGCGTCTCCCCCTGGTTCTCCTGCTGAAGATGAACTACATATGGGTGTCTGGTGGAGAGTTATATATAGAGAGGTAGAGAGAGGTAGAGAGAGAGGTAGAGAGCTAGGGAGAGAAAGAGGTAGAGAGGGAGATAGAGAGGGAGGGATAGAGAGGGATAGAGAAGGAGAGCGAAAGAGACAGAGATAGAGGAGTATGGAGGGGGAGAAAGAGAGGGGTAGAGAGAGAGTGTGACGGAGAGAGGGAGAGAGAAAGGGGTGGAGAGGGAGGTAGAGAGAGAGGTAGAGAGAGATGTAGAGAGGTAGATAACGAGAGGTAGAGAGAGAGAGGTCAAGAGAGGTAGAGAGAGGAGTCTAGAGGGGTAGGGAGTGTTAGAGGGAGAGAGACGGAGAGAGACAAGAGAGGGAGAAAGAGTGGCAGAGAGAGACGCTTGTTAATACAGTCAAATGTGTAACAATCTTCTGGTCTTAGCTGATAAACATGTGAGGTTGCAGAAGCAGCAGCAGCAGCAGAAGAACACACAGTATCTCTGGATGAATGGCTGTGCAGTGACTCTATGTGTCAGGCTCGTCCGAGCGTTCCGCTGTAGACGGCCACTGGCTAATGTACCGTTATGCAGTTGGGATCGCATCAAACAGGTCTGTGATGTATTGACCTGGAACATCTGAACCACCGATGATTATGCCGTGCACAGCCTCAGTTTGCCATACGTTATGCAGAACATCCCGCAGTAGGAACGGGACTTAAACGTTTCTGAATAATATAACAGTTGACTGTAATTACTTGACACGTGTGATAAATGAACTAGCTCTGGAATAGTCACATATTGTGCATTCCCTATCGGGCTACGTTGTGCAATACACTTTTTCCCCTAATTTCCCAGGTTCGGGTTGATTGTTCTACATGCTCAATGGCAGCAATCAGCAAACCAATGACCCAATCACAGCCTTTTCAGCCTGGATCCTATCCCCCTGAATCCTGACCCTTGTGTCCATGTTTTGTAATTGTAAAGAATGAATGAATGGAGGAATGAATGAATAAGTGTATGAATGAATGAATCAACGGACGAATGAATGAATCAATGGATGAACAAATGAATGAATCAACGAACAGATGAATGAATGAAGTAATGAATGAATGGATTACTCTCCAGATGTGATCAGGCGACCCATGGCATCTGTACCCCTGGTCTGCTGCCCTACCGACCGTCCTCCCTTGGGTTCAGCCGTATCCTGAGTTGTGACCGGGGCTGCGTGTGACCTCGTGTCTCTCCCCTTTGTGTCTCGTTCCAGTGGCTCATGCGCAGGACTCCCACCCCCACGCCACCGAGAAGCCCCTGATCACGTGCTACAAGTGCCAGGAGCCATGTAAAGGGGAGGTGCTGCGGGTGCAGAGCAAGCACTTCCACCTCAAGTGCTTCACCTGCAAAGGTACGTGACTCTGACCGCCGACCCGGGCGGACAGCGGGACCACGGGGGGTCCCTGTTCAAAAATACAGTCCCACATAGACCTACACATTATACACACAAGAACGCATTTTTGCTGGTAACTTTTTTGCATCGAGTACAATGAGATTTAAAAACAAATTCCAGGTGGCAGATTCCTTCCCACATTTTGCCTCTACCCACGTGCTGATGGGCATGATTCGGCCATGTGCTTTAGGATAATGACGCACATCACGCTGGTGGACTCCAAAACACGGCATGGACCCTTCAGTTCCAAGGCTGAAGTTTTCCTTTCCAGTCGATAAAGCGCAAACATAAAATGAATGGCTTCAGTCAGGCAGACAAGTGCTGCTGAAGTCATGTGTCATGAGGTAGGACACCCTAGTTTGAAGCAGCCAGTGAATGTCCCTGGCTTCGGACCTCTTCTCTAACCCTGTGCAGCCTTTCACCCCAGGAGTAAACAACATTTACCGCTCCTCCGTGCACACATCTAACGACCTCCAGTTGATGGTGAAAAGCCTCTGGCATTAAGGCTCCTTATTGCCAACAGATTGCTGGCATTCTCCTATGATCATTTAAGAGCGTCCCCACACGCCAACGCGCCAACCAGCCAGACAACCAGGCTGGGTCCCGGGCGCTCCGCTCTGAAACGTGAAGCGCTGACTGGGGCGCGCTGTAGGAGACGGCCGGCTTTGCTCTGGGCCCAGAATAACACGCAGCATAACACAAGCACATGCTCAGATTAGTACCTAATTCTGTCCCTGCCAAGTGGATAGACATGCCTTCAGCAACAGAGCTAAACGGGTGTATGTTTGTGTTTGCACCCTTGTTTGTGTGTGTGTGGGTGAGTGTGTGTGTGTGTGTGTGTGTGTGTGTGTGTGTGTGTGTGTGTGTGTGTGTGTGTGTGTGTGTGTGTGTGTGTGTGTGTGTGTGTGTGTGTGTGTGTGTGTGTGTGTGTGTGTTTGAACATGTGGCTGTCTAAGGAGAGATGCAAAAAAGCTCTGAGCTGAAAGCGACCTTGGTCTAATATATTATATCTTATTTATATTATATTTTATGTTGGTTTAAATCCGGTAATCAAATAGAATGTTTACTAATGATTATCAGATATTTTTAATGATTATATACAAAGGAATATGTATTTAAAGAACGAGAAGTCATTCCTCATGCCTTAACGCAGGAGTATCTGGAGAGATGACTCATCTCTAGACAGGTGGATCCGGGGACTCAGACACAAGACAGATTCCCTCTTTTATGGTTTTTACCTTTCAAACACTCGCCCCCCTGTGTCTCCTCATGTTGTGTTTATGCTCCAGTGAGCGGAGACAGAGCCAGAGCCATAGCTCAGCGAGAGGTAGAGGTAGAGAGAGGGAGGGAGAGGGAGAGAGAGGTATAGGTATAGGTAGAGGAGGAGAGAGGGAGAGAGACGGAGCCAGAGCCATAGCTCAGCGAGCGGTAGAGAGAGAGGTAGAGGTAGAGGGGGAGAGAGAGGGAAAGAGAGGTATAGCCAGGCAGAGAGGGAGAGAGGAGCGAGAGTTAAAGGTAGAGAGGGAGAGAGGGAGAGAGACGGAGCCAGAGCCTTAGCTCAGCGAGCGGTAGAGAGAGAGGTAGAGGTAGAGGGGGAGAGAGAGGGAAAGAGAGGTAGAGGGAGAGAGGGATAGAGAGGTATTAGGTAGAGAGGGAGAGAGGAGAGAGAGGTATAGGTAGAGAGGGAGAGAGGGAGAGAGACGGAGCCAGAGCCATAGCTCAGCGAGCGGTAGAGAGAGAGGAAGAGGGAGAAGTCGAGAGAAGGAGAGAGAGGGAGAGCCATCGCTCAGCGAGAGGTAGAGGTAGAGAGTGGTAGAAAGAGGGAGAGGGAGAGAGAGGGACAGGTAGAGAGAAGGAGAGAGAGGGAGAGAGAGAGGGAGGTAGAGAGAGACGGAGGCAGAGACAGAGAGAGAGACAAAGAGATGGAGAGAGAGAGAGAGAGAGAGAGAGAGAGAGACAGAGAGCCAGAGCCCAGCGACGTGGGGCTCCATGGAGGGGGGACCATTGGAGGTGGCCGTTCCTCCACTGATGAGCTCCCACCGGCTGATTAGGCTGAGGGCTCATCTCCTCATCCCCGATCCCCTAATGCAATTAAAGGGGACTCTGTAGTGCGCTCGCTCTATTCATCCCCGGATCATGTCGGGCTCATTGCATAAGAATGATTAGCTGGAGCAGGAGTCTCAATCAGGGGGAAACGCAGACAAAACAGCCCTGGAATGGAGGACCCATACCTCCAAACAATGGCCCAATTAGATAATGGATTGGGCACATCGCGTAGGACATTGTGCGCTGCGAGGCCTGTGAGGGTAATCAATTTGGTTAGGTGCACAGACGCTGGTCGCCACCTCGGCGACCGGTGTTGTGACGCGTAGCTTAGGAACGTTCAACACAGTTGTAAATCTCAGCGACAGACAGTGTCCTCTTTGGTAAACCTTGGCGATTGCAGTTCTCCCGCAGGATTGGTTGGTGTCTTGTTCAGTGACAGCAGACCATTGTGTTCGGTAATGAGGTTGGTTTGGGTGGTGGATTTGGGTGCTTGGCTACTCTTTTGAAATTGAACGGCCTTCCGAGTCACTTTTTCTCTGAAGAGATCCTTTCAGAGGTCTGT
>NC_044062.1:7671141-7733641 GCF_902167405.1 Gadus morhua
AATGATGTGAATCCTGCACACGGTAGGTGAATGAGTGAATGATGGAGCTTTAGATATTATGCTCATGTACAGAACCACAGAAAGAACCGACACTTTAATTGGAAGCACTATCTATGGCTTCTCCATCATATGGAGTATCATGTTTGAAATTGGAAGTGACACGCATCCAAGCAAGTGACACGCAAGTGATCAACGCATTCATATGTAACATTTTAAATACTGCATCTCCGGTCAGGATGTTGTGAAAAGTCGATTTGTAATCTCTGCTGTAATCTCTTAACCCCAGAACCAAATACACGCAGATATAAATTGATTCATCTAACAGATTATTTCATAACCGTACAGACAAACACACGCACCGTCACACACACACACACACACACACACGCGCGCGCACACACACACACACACACACACACACACACACACACACACACACACACACACACACACACACACACACACACACACACACACACACACACACACACACACACACGAGCTGACACTAAAGGGAAACTACATTCCTAAATATTCTGCGTAGCGGTTACGTAAAACACTTATCCTCTAATTCTTAAAAAATGTGTTCCAACCCGCTACAGCTGGAGCCAGTGCTCAGCGCTCAGTGCGGTCATCCTAATGCTAGCTTATGTTTTCACAGACGCTGATCCAATCAGACAGGGGACTTATGTGTTCGTTTAACGGCCGGCTATGATGCCAGCGGTGACCAGATAGCCTAACAGTAATCCATCTCTAACGCGGCCCATTATGACAATAGGAAAATACCTCAGCGTCTGACCCCCTGGGCCCCTGCCAATGGATCAGTAGAGCTGGAGGCATCGCTGTTCGTCTGATCTGTAATCACCCAAACCCCCTCCCCCCCCTTCAAGGTCAACACATCTCGCAGGCCGACTCCATCCGTACCGCACGTAGCGGCAGCTGAAAGCGAGCAACGGTTTCATAGCTGATAGCGTATCGTGCGCTCTCCCCTGTGATGGGAGGGTTACACACTAGGCCTTGTGTCACCACTTTGAACAGTAAAATGTGTATGCAAATGAGAGGCCCTTATTCCATTAAGTGAGTGGGTGCCACTTCCCTGAGCGCTGAAACGCTTTCACAGGCTGTTGTATTTTTAGGTGTAGTGGGCAGAGCAATTTGGCTATTTATCTCTCACAGGTCAGTGCTCGTTGAAGTGAGTACTCCGGCCCAGGGTTTCATAATAGCTTTATGTGAGGTTTATTTTTGCACATGGTTTTTTATGTAATCTGGCACTAGCTTTACGCTGGTACTATTTGAAGACTAGGTATTGAGAAGAGCTTTCATCTAGGCTTATTTGATAATAGTGGTGACTCAATGGGAGAATTTATATATAATGTTTTGTTTTTGATTAATCATAGATATACATGAACGTACACTACACACACTTGTAACACACAGTTTTTCTGAGTTTAAACTGAGGGAAAGGGATTCTTAGACCTAAAAGTATTATTTTTGATCAGTGTTTAACATTTACATCTCAAAATGAATATCCAAGTCGCTTTCAGTATTCCCTGAGATAGCTTGACCTAGCTACAGTTCCAGCTTGATAAGGAACACAATGTACGGAGTGAAACCTTCCTGGATGTACAGCCTTTATTTAATTTATTAATTCCACCTTTATTCATCCAGGGGAGGTCGGCGAAACATGGTTGACCTTTCAACCGGCAACACATATAAATATACACACAGACAAATATATCGACATGATCATAATGTATACAAGTGAAACAATTCCATAAGTAAGTACACATAACAATGACAGTTAAGAAAGACATACAAATCCAAATAATCCAAATAAAATAAATAAAAATAAAAATACTTAATAATAATATTTGGCTGCCTTTGCGTTGCCAGGTTCTGGGCGGTCTGAATCAATCTGCCTTCACAGGGAACAATAGCACTCGATCTCATGCATGTCCACCTCACACATTTAGCTACGGATATTCTCGCGAGCTGCTAATGGAAGTGGCAATATCCTGTCCTTGACTGTGACCGTGGTGTGTATTGTGTGTCCCTCTCTCTCTCTCTCTCTCTCTCTCTCTCTCTCTCTCTCTCTCCCCTTCCCTCTTGCTCTCTCTCTCCGCCTCTCTTTCTCTGCCTCTCTCCCTCGGTATCTTTCCCTCCCTCTCTCTCTCTCTTTATCTCTCTCTCTCTCTCTCGCTCTCGCTCTCTCTCGCTCTCTCTCCTTATCCCTCTCTCTCTCTCTCTCTCTCGCTCTCTCTCCTTATTTCTCTCTCTCTCTCTCTCTCTCTCTCTCTCTCTCTCTCTCTCTCTCTCTCGCTCTCTCTCGCTCCAGGCGGGGGATAAGCACTACCATCCGAGCTGTGCGAGATGCAGCAGGTGCAACCAGATGTTCACAGAGGGAGAAGAGATGTACCTGCAGGGTGAGAGACACCGCCCACCTTCACATTGAGTCCTTATACCTAACATCAGGGGGTCTTTCGATGTAGTTTACTGTTTCGGACAAATTTAATGTTTAGGTGATTTCCTTCAGGAACGCAATTGTATAATCCACTTCTGAGCTATACCACCTAGTGTGTGTGTGTGTGTTTGTGTGTGTGAATATCTGGTTGAATGGTGTGTGTGTGTGTGTGTGCGTATGCGGCCATGTGTATTTGTGTTTGTGTGTGTGCCTGCGTGAATGGTGTGTGCGTGAGTGCCTGCATGCATGTGTATGTGTGTGCGTTCGGGCGTGAATGGTGTGCTTGTGTGTGTGTGTGTGTGTGCATGCGAAAATTGTCTTTGCGTACGTGTGTGTGTGCGCATGTGTGTATGTGCATGCGCTCGGACGTGGGTGCGTGCATGTGTGTGTGTGTGTGTGTGTGTGTGTGTGTGTGTGTGTGTGTGTGTCTGTGTGTGTGTGTGTGTGTGTGTGCGTGTGTCCTCTTCCTGTACTCGTTCTTCTCCTGGGGGTGCTGGTGTATCATCAGGCCGGAATGATAGTGTGATGGTGTAATGGTGCGGTGGTGTAACGGTGTGGTGGTGTGGTGGTGCTGGTTCTACGCCCGGTAGAACCCCCTCATTCAGACGACCTCTGTGTCTCCCCAGGCTCCACCGTCTGGCACCCGGGCTGCAAGAACACCACCCGGACGGAGGAGAGACACAGGGAGCGGGTAGGAACCTCCACCCACGCACCTCCCTCTCCCAACTACACCCTGTTCTCCTCTCTGCTTATGTGTTTAGATTGAAAGTATCTACAATTAGTCTATAAAATAATGATATATATAGATATGCTTTATATATATGATATAATTATATACATTATATATATATATATATATATATATATATATATATATATATATATATATATATATATATATATATATTTATATATATATATATATAGAATAATATAAATAACTAAAATAATTAAAATAATAATGTAATATTATTATTCATTATAATACTACTACTAATAATAATAATGAAAGAGATAAATAATAATGAGAGGGAAAAAACATGTTCTATGTATTTGTAACTTTTTTTTATAAAACTATTCTGTAGAAACCAAAACAATAGCAAATGGGACTCTCTGCTCTAGTAATTCCCGCCGACTAGGCAGCACAGCAGGGTCTCCTCTGAATGTGTGTGTGTGTGTGTGTGTGTGTGTGTGTGTGTGTGTGTGTGTGTGTGTGTGTGTGTGTGTGTGTGTGTGTGTGTGTGTGTGTGTGTGTGTGTGTGTGTGTGTCTTTGTGTGTGTGTGGCCCCCCCCTACACAAGCTCAATGTCACACAATGTGTGTCTTTGTGTGCAGCATAAGTGTGTCGCTGCCGGCATGGCCGCTGCTGATGTGCGCGTGGACCCCTGTTGTTTGGACATGTCCTCCTATTGATATACATGTGTGTACACGTGTGTGTGTGTGTGTGTGTGAGGGAGCCGTCTGTGGAGATTCACAGCCCCATGTGTGATGTCCTGTGAACCTCCCCACCCCTCCCCCCTCCTCCCACCTGACTGCCCTTACCCCTCCCCAACCCCCTCCCCCTCCCTCTCCCCCCACCCTCCCCCCTTCGTCCACAGCTCTTGCCTCCGTCCCTCTTACACCTCCAAAATACAGAAAGGCAGGTACTGTATTCGCTATTGGCTATGAGATGGCATCTCATCCTCCCCTCCGCGGTTTCCGCCATGCACATAGCAACACACGGCCGCACTGCACGCTGCCCTCTGCTGGCGGCCGCCTGCAGTGCAGCTTCGCCCCCGCCCGTCATTGGGAGAGCTCTCCATGCATTGCCCTGCCCCCATGCACCACCACATCGCCTTGTCTCGAGCTCCTCTACACCTTCACCGTCACCCTCACGCTGGAGGTGCATGGATACAGACTCGGTTAAAACACGCCATCACGGAGCCGATTCAAAAGAAAAGTAACCGACCCGGGGCCGAGCCGAACATGCATTGCGTTTAGAGCACAGCTGCCATTCAAAGCTCTTCATTCCTCATCCATAATGGATCCCCAGTCACGGGGCACTCATTCACTCTGCAAACACGGTGAAACACGGGGGATGACAGCAGAGGGAAGATAAGCGATAGGGCTGACGTTTCCCTATTAGAACGGGGAGGGACGGTCACATTCCTCAGCCTTTCTCTCAGGAGGAGTCGGAGGGAGGCTGCGTTCAGTGTCAGAGGCGCTCAGTAGCGAGATAACCCAGGATGGATGTGTTGTATCAGACGGCCGGGCAGCGGTTGTTTGGGACAGAGGAGCCGTTTTGAACCACACAAACGCTGTGTGGTTTCCTCCTGTAACCGGCGGCCTGTGCTTCCCTTTTGCAGCCTACGAGGTCTTCGTCAGAGAGTGTGTGTTCCCGACCTGGTTCAAGCATACCTGGCTCACCGGGTCATACCATATATGTGAGTCCTCTGCTGCCACTCTGCTGAACTACACCCACATGTTGAACCCCTGACCTGTGATTCATGCTGTTGTAACTGGCTGGCATCCTCTGTTCCTAAAACTGCAGTTGCCAAGAACAATAGCATAGTAGGTTCATCCTTTTCAGAAGTGACTGATGAAATGCTTGAACGATCATTGAGACACCCACAATGCACTGTTTTTCACAACATTTTACTGTAAAACGTAAATACAATAGATTACTGTTAGAATTTCGCTGTAAATGTACATCAAAGTGTTAAAGTGTATCCAGGGTTTTTTCTAGTGCAGTGATAACCCTGCTATGTTCTGTATCTGTGTGTGTCTCTGGTTTTGTTCCTGTAGGCAAAAGTAGACAATGAGATCCTTGATTACCGAGACCTAGCTGCCATTCCCAAAGTCAAAGCCATTTATGACATAGAGCGCCCGGACCTCATCACATATGAGCCCATGTACACCACGTCCCTGGACGAGCGGGACGAGAGACGAGAGAGCGTGGGAGAGGTAAATCCAACCGTCACCTGGACCGCGCTTCAACCCCGCTTCTCTTTTTGAACCACTTTTACAAAGGAATTACATTTAAGAGTTAATGGGAAACATTTACATTTTTTACATTGAAGGCATTTAGCAGACGCTTTTATCCAAAGCGACTTACATAAGTACATTTGTTAGAAGAAGGAGAAACAATATAAATCGCTGTCGGTACAGTAAGGATGTTCATAGAACCAAGTGCCAAGCACTAACAATCGCTAGGTTAACCCATTCCCTGTATACAACAAAGATAGCTAGGATAAGATGCTACACAATACTGGTACTATTTTAAGGACAGTACCTTTAGGGGGGTTGGTTCACAATGAGATGATTTTGAGAGAAAAGTATCCCTAGGTTTTAATTCTTCAGACACTTCTAAACGTTGTTGAACTAAAACGATGGCTGCTGCGAAAATGTTGACATAGTGTAGGTTTAGATAATCGAGACGGCAGCAGCGGCCTTTAAATGGTTCCCTGTTTGGTTGAGTGTATATCCCTGTCAATAAAGTTGCACCGATTTGACCAGAACCTTCTTGACAACCTTCTTCCCATCACAGCTCCACACAGCCAGGAGGGAACGCTCTCCTCTGCCCGACGACAAGGTAGGACTCACTCTCTGTCTCCATGGCGATCATTACATTCTTTTTTCCCACCATAAAGCCACAGAAAATGTCAGGGAGGATCCCTGTGGTTCACGTCCCAGGAAACCATCCAGAGTTGAGTTGCAGGGGAATTTGCTTTTGAACGGTTGGAGAAGGTCAGACTGAATCCAAATGTTAGCGTCATTTGGGTCATGAGGCTGGATTCTCCTACTCAGCATTGAGGTTCAGGTAGAATTGGTTTAAGGTGCAACATGGTCCTTTGAGGATTCATATCTTGTGTATCATCAAACCAAAACACCAGATTATGCAAACATTATTTGAATGGATTCCAACCATGGTCTATTGTACAAAAAGTTCTATAGGACATGTCTCCTGTGACCCATTTTAAAATGAATAAAAAACACCATCCCACTAAATCACATTGTTTATTATATTCCAGCCCTCAAGAAATCTGTCGCCAACACCCCCTGCTGAGGTGAGTCTAAAGATCTTTCCGATAGCATATTTCCTTAAGGTGCATGTGTGCGTGTCGTTGTGTGCGTGTGTGTGCCTGCATGTGCGTGTCCGTGTGTGTGTGTGTGTATGCGTGTGTGTGTGTGTGTGTATGCGTGGGTGTGTGTGTGTGTTTGTTTCAGCGTACGCGTGTGGGTGTGTGCTTGAGCGCGGTAATGCATGTGTGGGTGTGTGCATGTTTGTATGCAGTTGTGTGTGTGTGTGTGCATGCCTGTGGGTAACACAGCTTTTTGTGTGTGTGTGTGTGTGTGTGTGTGTGTGTGTGTGTGTGTGTGTGTGTGTGTGTGTGTGTGTGTGTGTGTGTGTGTGTGTGTGTGTGTGTCCGTCCTCACCACAGGGCTACTGCGACAGGAGAGAACGCATCCTCCATCGCTCCACCAGTCAGGGCTCCATTGGCTCACCCGTTTATAATCGCCATGGTTACATCCCCACCCTATCGCGGTCCCCGCAGCATTTCCACAGGCCGGGTAAGTACGGTGCTACGCCCAATAAGGGCCCCCTCACGGGTCCCACAAGGGGCCCCACATGGGCCCCACACGGGCCCCACATGAACATATCAAGGCCTTGCTCCAGAGAGACAGAGTCCAGACCCTGAGGGCGGTGTAGTGCTGTAGGCCTGCCATCAGGGCGGGTCTCGTGGACGGCCTGACTGCTGCTAGTTGTCAGGGTGTTCCTGGCCCCTGCTCGGGTCACAAGGCTTTTCACTGACGCACGTCGTCATAACGACACAGTGAAATTATCTCGGTTCATCTTATCTCGCGATGAAAACGCACCCCCGGCACGAGACTGTGAAAGTGGGCTAAGCTTTTCAAACTTGCAAGACTCTCTCTTTCTCTCTCTCTCTCTCTCTCTCTCTCTCTCTCTCTCTCTCTCTCTCTCTCTTTCTCTCTCTCTCTCCCTCTCTCTCTCTCTCTCTCTCTCTCTCTTCGTTGCTTCTCCACGTTCTGTCCGTTAGTATGGAGCAACGTAACACGACTCGCTCATCTGCTGTGACTTTGTTAACATTATCTCACACTACAGAATCCTTTAACACAATGTCTGCCGTCCCGATAACACAGATGATATAACACAAACATGTCCTTTGTACTAGTCTTTACTCAATCCTTACCTTCTCCCTCATTGCTCCGACCGGTTCCTGCCGGTTGTTCCCAGCTCCTAACAGCGCTTCCGCTTTACGCTTGATTTCTAGATATCTTGTATCCTCGCTCTCTCTCTACTTCGCTTTATTTTGTCCTTCGCCTCCTCTTGACTCCTCCCCCTGTCTCTCATCCCCCTCATGCCTTCACACACCCCCCCCCCCCCCCCACTACCTCTACCTCCTCCCCACGCCTGCAGAGGCTCTGACAGGCATGCAGAAGCTCTGCTCCTCTCTGTGCAGTAACAGTGTGGGCTCCAGAAATAGTGAATCCCGCCCAACCTCCCCTTTCAGACACCACTTCCTCCCCCATAGCCAAGGTAAGGGCCCCGCTTCTCCTGTCCTCACCTCACCTCACCTCTCCCCCCCTCTCCCCATCGCTCCTCTCCTTACCTCAGCTCACCTCTCCTCTCCTCCCCTCCTGTCTCCTGCTCTCCTCTCCTCTCCTCCCCTCCTGTCTCCTGCTCTCCTCTCCTCTCCTCTCCTCTCTTCTCCTTACCTCAGCTAACCTCTCCTCTCCTCCCCTCCTGTCTCCTGCTCTCCTCTCCTCTCCTCTCCTCTCCTCTCCTCTCTTCTCCTCTCCTCCCCTCCTGTCTCCTGCTCTCCTCTCCTCTCCTCTCCTCTCTTCTGTTCTCCTCTTCTCTCCTCTCCTCTCTTCTCCTCTCCTCTCCTCTCTTCTCCTCTCCTCTCCTCTCCTCTCCTCTCCTCTCCTCTCCTCTCCTCTCCTCTCCTCTCCTCTCCTCTCCTCTCCTCTCCTCTTCCCCTCTCCTCACCTCTCTTATCCTCTCCTCTCCTCTCCTTACCTCGACTCAACTCACCGCTCCTCTCCTCACCTCTCCTTACCTCAACTCATCTAACCTCTCCTCTCCTTACCTCCCCTTACCTCCCCTCCCCTCTCTCCCACCCCACCCGTCCAGCAAGATCCCTCAGTCGCCGTAGCCTCCATCGCCACCCCCCCCCCCCCCCCGATACCTCTCCATCACGCCCCAGACACCCCATCCCACCCCTACAGCTTGTCCAGTTCTGTGTCCACCTCATTTGGTTACAGGCAGGAAGTGATGTCATGAACATCCATCAAACGCATCCATCAATCGGAAGTCGACTTTTGATAATAATCCAACCCACTTGAGAGTGGTTTCTTTCCTTGAATGCACGGACCAGCATGCGTGCATGCATTAACTAACAGAGTGTGTCTAAACCTGCTGTAAGTGATAGAACTGTACCAGCCTTGTGCCTGCACATTAAAAGACGGTCAGTCTCCCATTCCGTGGTGTGTATGTACGCGACGATGTTGTAGAGCATGAGAGACAGGGCTGCATGATGGGAATAATTTTTATGTTTTATCAAACAAAAAGCATAAAACATAATGAAAACAGAGCTGAAATGCTTTTGAGTTGCTCTGACGCATGCCCGTCATTTTTCTCGCCACTGAACACGAACCACTGTCGTAGGCACTGTTCTGCATGATCACGTTCTCTAACAAACTAACCGAACAATCTTCAGTTCAGGGCAAATATCTCCTTGCGCCGCCAATTTTATTAGTCCTTTTACTATCCATAATATTCATATTACCGTACTCATATTATTATTCATATGACTCATATTATTAGTATTCTCCTCAATGTTATTAATATTCTAAATATTAAAGTGAATATAATTAACCTTAGTATTATATTTGGGGCCGCTGTGCCCTGGTGTCTCTGGCCTCAGGCCCACCAGCTCCGTGTGGTTGTTGGCTCCGCCTCCCACCCTCGGGCCCCGCCCTGTCTGTGGCCCGCCCAGCTTACCCTGTGTTGTGTTGATTCCTTTGACCACCGGGAGGCGCTGACCCGCCCAGCGGCCGGAGCTCTCCCCTCCCCCTCAGGTGTGACAGCCGGCCCGTCACCCCGCCTCTCTCTCAGACCCCTAAACATTTCCACCTCCCAGGTACGGTATGGAGCCGGAGCGCA
This sequence comes from Gadus morhua, assembly GCF_902167405.1. Classification (NCBI taxonomy): domain Eukaryota; kingdom Metazoa; phylum Chordata; class Actinopteri; order Gadiformes; family Gadidae; genus Gadus; species Gadus morhua. The sequence goes on from NC_044062.1 coordinate 7,680,771, forward strand.
CCCTGTCCCTGTCTGACACCCTCCCCCCCTTCTCCTCCCCCCTTCTCCTCCCCCTGGCACAGCTCTCTCTCCCCCCGCTGTGGTCTCTCAACCTTTCTTGTGCTCTCTCGATTGTTCTCTCTTGCTCTCTCTCTCTGTCTCTATCTCTCTCTCTCTCTCGCTCTCTCTCTCTCGCGCTCTCTCTCTCTCTCTGTCTCTCTTTCTCTCTCTCTCTCTCTCTCTCTCTCTCTCTCTCTCTCTCTCTCTCTCTCTCTCTCTCTCTCTCTATCCCTCTCTCTCTCGATCGTCATCGCTCTGTCTCTTTCTCTCTATCTCTCCCTCTCTCTCTCTCTCGCACTCTCTCTCCCTCTCTCTCTCTCTCTCTCTCTCTCTCTCTCTCTCTCTCTCTCTCTCTCTCTCTCTCTCTCTCTCCCTCTATCTCTCCCTCTCTCTCTCTCGCTCTTTCTCTCTATCTCTCTCCTTCCCAATATGTGTCTCTCTTTCTGGGTCTTTCTTTTGTCTCTCAGTCTCTCTTTCCGCTCTGTCTGTGGTCCTTCAACCTATCTCCCCCTCTTTCTCTCTCTCTCTGTGATAATATTCCTACTTAATTTTAAGTCTGCAGTTTCCATGTGATTTAGGTGATATGTTTTCATAGCTTGAGTTAAGTTAAATGTTATCTGGGGGATATTTTGAATTTATTATCAACAAATGAAATGCAGTCACCTAAAATTAACTTTATCTCTATTTCCTTCTTCTTTCTCTCTTCTTAAATCTTAATTTCCCTTTCTCTTGCTTTCATCGTCCTCCTCCCTTTATATCCCTGTATTATTTAATCCAACCTTTTAGTCTTTTGCATCTCCTCTCCTTACTTTTATTATATAAATAACTTGAAACACATTTTGGAACTACTTATTCGTTGCAGGTGCAATTTTTTTAAAGATCTTTCAAAACGCGAACCTTTTAAACCTACCGTTAGCCGTTCTTGATTACTTTGGTGACGTGTAACGTGTAACGTGTAACGTGACATGCCAAGAAGCTAAACACTATTCCCGGGCTCCGCGTCACAAAAACCCAAATGTGTATTCAGTATAATTCTCCAACATACAGCGTCGAAGATGCTGCTCTACCTACCTGGTGACAAGCATCAGGTAGGACTCAGGTAGGAACGTGGCCATGGCACTGCTTAGCATCTTAGCATCTTAGCATCTTAGCATCATAGCATCTTAGCCTGACACTACGGATTGACAAGACGCCCCTATGCAGACGGAATGTAAGAACATATATGATGATGAGTACACAGTCTTAAATCTACGACCACAATATCAAACTATTACTAATTTCGAGCGAATGAATTCAGGAGAATTCAAGACTGAATTCTGTACATTCTCAAATGTATGTTGTTTGGTGACCATGTGCATATGGGCCTAGTTCTCTGCATCCACTCGGTCGAGGGAATGCGGAATCCTTTTTGTTTTATGAGAATCTATCCGGCTTCCTCCCCCCCTTAAATCATCGTCATCATCATCATCTTGGTCATGGCTTCAACGTTTAACCCTGTGCCCCAGTTATCCTCCATGTCTAGCACTGATATGCTAATGCTTTCCTGTGTACCCGACTTTATGTTCATTTCTTTTGTATCATTTTGTCTGAATTCGGTTTGTTTTTAGATCAAGGAAGCAACATCTACCGAAAGCCGCCAATCTACAAAAAACACGGTACTTTTACTTTTCACTCTTCTTGGTTTTCTCATCCTGTTTGTTTCAGCGGCTCCTAGAGTCACAGGAGGACAGAGACAGCGTTTCAAAGGGACACTTAGTGTGACCAGGAGTGTGTTTCTCTTTGTCTGTTTAACCGCCCCCTCCTTGTCTCACTGTATGAACACTGTTTGAAGTCTCTCTCCCATCTCGTTGTGTACTGCAGCACACCACACACCAAACGACACGCAAACCATTCTGTTAACGTTGCTACGCCAAACGAAACATGTCAGGTCTCAGCCAGACATCCAGTCTTCAAACCGTCTCTGTTTCTTTGTCTTTATATTAGTTATTTTACTGACAAAGAGCAATATCATAGTAGTATAAATAAACTACAGTTTACGAACTGACTGAAGGCGTTTTGTAGCGGACTTCCCATTGCACTTGGTTTCAGATCAAGATACTTAATGTAATCCATCCATCAAAAAACATTGATAAAATAAACCAGAAATAATCTTGTCAGAAAATAAACAAGAAAAATGTGCTTTACTTCTGCCGATCAAGTCAAGTAAATGATCACACACTGACCATCCTTATTGTTTCCATGAGTATCTTAGAGGACAACAATGAGTTGTCATGCAGTTGTATTGTCATTTCAATGGCTCATTTTAAATGCAATCTGTGCAGGAATTTTAGTCTTAAACTTTATAGACAAATGAATACACTTTATTCAAGATAACGAAATAGGAGTAATATCTGCCCTGACCTAGAGTCTGTTTCATAGAGAAAGAAACAGAACAGGCTCCAAACAATGTTGACTGACTGAGCTCACTTCTCTTGAGCTTTTTCTCAGAAGAACGATTTAAAGGCTGGATTCCCCGCGCTGACCGGCTTGTTATGATTGGTCGTCAGCGACGCGCTGTCGGGGACGGATTCCTGTTCCCCACTCAGAATCACGCACCCCTCACGCTCAGCCTGTCACACACACACACACACACACACTCACACTCACACACGGACGAGGATGATAACTGTATTCTTTACCTTTACCTTGAGACCCCGAGCCCAAGATGGGTAGATCAGTTACCATGGTTACCGACCTAGACACACCTGCACTAGCGCCCCCCAGCAAGTGCGCTGATGACATCATCAGGTCCGCTACCTTCCCCGCCGCCCACGCCCCTTGTCGGGACGACAGCCCGCAGGGCGGGGGGGGCGACCTGAGGCCCTACTCCCTGGCTGCGTTAGGTACAGTAGGCTCCCGATGGGCATGCTCGCACCCTTTGACCACACCCACAACCCCTTAACCACGCCCACAACCCATTAGCCACTCCCACCTTCCCTAGCCACTGCCACCACCTCGAAACACTCCCCACCTTCCCGTAACCACTCCCTCTATACCTTAACCACTGCCACCACCCATTAACCACACTCATCACCCCATAACCACATCCAAGCCCCTTAACTACACCCATCACTAATCATTCCTTAACCACACCCATCACCCCTTAACCACTCCCCCCTTAACCATTCCAACCTACTCTTGACACCTCCAACCAATTTACCCCTCCCAACAACCCCTCCACTACTCCCACCACCCCTTGACCACTGCCACCACCCGTTAACCATTCCCAACTGCTCCACACCCACTAGCCCAAAACCACTCCCACCACCCATTAACTGATCCCACCAACCCTCAACCACGTCCACCACCCCTCAACCACATCCCTTTAACCATACCCACATCCCCTTAACCATACCCACATCCCCTTAACCATACCCACATCCCCTTAACCACACCTTCACCACGCCCACATCCTGCCCCCCTTATATGGCACGCTATTCTTCGTACCATAGCTTAAGGCCCTTTCCTTGGTCACTTTTTTGTTTACTTGCATTCCACACAGGGGTTTTTAACACAGTCTTTACTCGATATAGCTTTGCCTTTCTGCCTTGACCTTTTGCCTGCTTAGGTGTAGTTTTCAGTTCAGTTGCTTCGTTGCCCCGTTCCTCCATGCCTGATGCTCCGGCGATAACGTCTTTGCTGTTCACCTATCACAAGCGCTCTCTCATTCCTGCTACCGGCGCATACTCTGCATACCTTACGTATACTCAATACTGCCACAAATGACTCGGACAGAGATAACTGAGACTGACTTCAAACTGACCTTTTGTCTGTCTGTCTTGCATCGTTCCGTTGTTTTGTGTATTACACATTAACGATCTGCAAATCCTATTTGCGCAGCACCTAGCTTGATGGTGTCCGCCTGATCCAGGTAGATCAACGGTCCCCTCTTGTTGTCTGTTGTCTTGTCTGGTCACCTCTGTCTCACATTTGTGTTCTCTCAGCACCCTGTTACACACTATTACTGCACTGGTGCATTCTCCCTGCAGTAGTCGTTGAGCAACGTGAATGCAGCAACTATCGGGTGTGTCATTGCGATTGAATGTCGATTCCAGTTTTTATGACGGGTGCATTTCATGTACATTGGCAGTATGGTTTGGTGGCTTTGATGCCATTTCACAAATGCTTTAGATAAGAACTGTAAAACCCCCAACCTTGATTCAAAGGGAGTGCGGTTTTGATAATAGTGTAAAAGAAAAATAATCTTTTTTTATATAACTATTCTGTCGAAACCAAAACAATAGCAAATGGGACTCTCTGCTCTAGTAATTCCTGCCGACTAGGCAGCACAGCAGGGTCTCCTCTGAACGTGTGAGTGTGTGTGTGTGTGTGTGTGTGTGTGTGTGTGTGTGTGTGTGTGTGTGTGTGTGTGTGTGTGTGTGTGTGTGTGTGTGTGTGTGTGTGTGTGTGTGTGTTACTGGGACTTTCAGGGTCAGGAGGAGAGGGAAGGAGGAGGTCAAGAGAGGAGGATGAGGAGGAGGTCTTGAAAAGAAAACTCCTACAAGAAGAGCACCTCACCAAGGTCTGACACACACACGCACATACACGCTAAAGCACACGTACACACATGCACACACATACACACACACATGCACACACACACACTCACACGTACACATACACACACACTCACACACCCTCACACACACACACACCAACACACACACACACATGCGCACGCACACACACACACACACACACACACACACACACACACACACACACACACACACACACAGACACACACACACACACACACACACACACACACACACAGACACACCTAATACAAGCAATTCGTTTTTGTTTTAAAACAATAGTGATAGTTTATGTATGTGTGTGTGTATGTGTGTCACACAGATCCAGTCGGGTCTGGGGAAACTGATCCTGAAGGAGGAGAAGGAGAAGGAGCAGAGCCGGGAGCGCCACTCACGCAGCGTCTCCGCCCAGCGCTATGACCCCAAGCCGTCCAACTGTGAAGCCGGTAAACACCCCTCCCCTAGTGATCGTACCAGAGATCCGATTAGTGATCAGACTAGTGATCGTGATCAGACTAGGGATCAGACTAGTGATGAAACTAGAGATCAAACTAGAGATCTAACAAGTGATCAGACTAGAGATCAACCTAGAGATCAAACTAGTGATCGTACCAGAGATCGTACTAGTGATCAGACTAGGGATTAAACTGGAGATCAAACTAGAGATCTAACAAGTGATCAGACTAGAGATCAACCCAGAGATCAAACTAGTGATCGTACCAGAGATCAAACCTGAGATCAAACTAGTGATGAAATCAGAGATGAAACTAGTGATCAAACTAGAGATCAAACTACTGAGGAAACTAGTGATCACATTACTGATGAGGACCTGTTATATATTCTGCTGGGTGGCCACTCAATGTGAAGCAGAGAAGGTGCTAACACAATGAAGGATGTATGTTTTTATAGCGGTCTAGACAGCATGCTATATATTATGATGTGTCAGTTCTTAACCAGGTTGTGAACATGTGTGTTGTGTTGCGTAAAACTTGGCTAAGTTTTCAAAGGCACAAATCCAAATGTAAGTCGGACATTTGAATCTTTCAGAGCCAACCTCTCCCTCAAAAACGAACTCTCTCCCTGGGTACGGAAGGAACGGCTTGCATCGGGTGAGCTTTTCAACACCAGACACCTCAGACATCTTACCATCCTTACAACAACGGCAAATCGTATCTCATTGCAAGTCACTCAATGCCCCATTCATCTAATGGTCTGTCTATCTCCATCTCTGCAGCCCCAGTCAACAGACTTCACTCAGTACAACAGCTACGGCGACATGTGTGGAGGAGGAAGAGGTGAGAGCCGCTGAAATAGAGACACTCTTGCTTTCTCGGGATAACGTTGGCTATGGCTGTTGGCTATGGGCGGTCTGAAGACTGAATGGACTCATGTCAGTGTGCGATGATGAATCAGTCGCGGTGTGACAGCGAGCACCCCTGGATGTAGAGGATGTTTATTTGTTTCCAGTCATGTGGTTTTGTTGATTTGTTGACCTTAATGTTGTGTTGTGCCATCTTGCCTGTCAAACAACGTCACGGTAGGCGTCGGGACATCTTGATGAGGATTTATGTAAAAAAATAATAATAAAGAAAGAAATGTCATAAGGCTTTTGGTCGACCGACCAAAAACTGATCGCCGTGCTGCTCTTCCAACCCATATCTACAGCGATCCAATGGTAGTCTCCAACTACCTGACCCGTCACCGACACAGTTCACAAAAATGACTTGAGTGTACGTGGTTCTTGATGTATCAACACGTATGTTACCATGGTTTGCTTTGCAAAAAATACCCCCATTGCTTATTTCTATGACCAATGTATTGTATATAATTGTACTGTACATTGGTATTATGTAATATATACAGCATATGTATAATGTGGCAGAAAACAGAACTCGGTGCAAAATATTTGTTTGCATGATGAACGAGATAGCAAGCATTGAATTTAAAAGAGTCGCATGAACCTCAAACTGAAAGCTTTTACCCGGTCCTTGTGTTTTTAGTCCCCTGTAAAACCTATTCAGTGGTCATTTATATTAATGAGATGATTACAATTACTGTTTCTTGCTTTGCCTCGGTAAATGTATTTGGTCAAAAGCATGCATTGTTTCGCTTTAACTCATGCACTTTCATAAAATCTTGCCAAAGTAGTCAACATTTCTGAATTGTCATCCAAAAAATAACAAAATAATGGTCTAAGTAACAAATTAAATGTGTCATGAAAGCTTTTTCAATTACAATTGATCAGACGATTATATTGTACAACCAGGAATGTTTAGTTTTTCAGCCTGCGACCTTAACCAAACAACCCTTTCTCCCATTGGATGGAAAGTGGTTAAAGTCACTCCATCCTCAGCTATGAAAGAAATAAGCCATTTTTAACAAAAACAAATATTCCACACGGGCGAGGTTTGACAGGCAAAATGGCATCACCTCTATAGTGCGAGCGGTACTGTGAGAGATAGAAACCTGCTAGGTGGACGATGGACATTTTGTATCAGGACAACCATTAACCGTGAGTCTCATTTTCTGTCCCATTTTGTCCCGCAGAGTTTCAGGTATGTCCTTCCATCTGCTTTCTCACCTGGCATGCTTCTCACCTAGCATCGTAGCCTACTGTGTGCTTGCTTGTGGCGCGCTAGAGACACCTCGCCCCGCCCCGCCCCCTCTCCCTAACCCCCCCACCCCTTTCCAACTGCACCTCGGCCACTACCGCTAGACGCTTGCGCCGGTGGGGGATGAGTAGTCACTACATGGGGAGTGCAGTGCAGCGTTTTGCAGGCACACTGCACTTTGCTACACTCTGTGCCCCATACGCAGGTCAACATGGGCTCCTGGTCCATAGATGTCTGTACGTTCTGAGTTCTGTGTGTCATTTGACCATGTGATCTAGAAGGGGAACCTTGTAGAAAAGCCCTGGCAGATATTCAGCGAAGAACCAAAAATAAAAAACATGATTTGAAGAGAGATAAAAAATCGAACCACTGCCCATCTTACAGTCATGTCACTACTTTCGGATGAACCCCGATCGATGACTTGTTCCATCCAGTAGACGTCGTAGTGCCCGGGTTTATTTGGTGTAGAACTATTGATGCCATTCATGGAGTCCCCTTCCACTCTATTACATGTGTGTATGTTCTATTCTTTAGCACATTAAGGATGGTCGTGCCGCCCTTGCAAGGATGGACAGGGGAGTATCAATGCCCAATATGTTGGAACCAAAAGCAAGTATCCCCTCATCGTTTCTGTGTTGATGAAAAAGCCTGTAATTGAACGTTGACATGTGATCAATACCAAAACCAATGCGTCCGCGTGTAAGACAACCCGCGGTTACCTGTTATGTACGCAACATCCCCCTTACTACAGCGACAATACAAGAAGGCATGAGATAATCAAGAACAAAGAGCGATGCACAAATCTGCAAATATACAGTATATCCCAAACAATGCAATGTTAAAAAAAATAAAACTCAAAGAGGTTGTGCCATGAGATGAGATCTGACACGAGATTTAGTAAAAAAATTATAAAAATATTGAAACTCCATCTCGTCCTCGGAGGAGAGAGGATCTATGTGGGAGATCTAGGGTCTAAACAGGAGGGACTTCCCTGAGCCGACGGTCTCTCTCTATACAATCCGCCTCCTGGTCAAGCATGTCCCCTGGGGAGCCGTCACCTTGTAGCGCTCTGCATGCGGCTTTTCCATGATCATCCACTCAGCTTGGACCCCCAGGGGGGCTGGACGCCCTACTCAGCACACAGCAGCACCCCCCCACCCCCCCCCCCCCCCCCCCCCCCACAGCACCCAGACACGTCTGCCATCCAAACAACTTACATTGTTTACTATATACCTCCTCCGGTATATAATGAGGCCGTCATCAGTAGATATGAGTTGCGCAGATACCCAAGAGTTGGTTTATTATCGAGCATTTCAAATATACACTGACCACCCCCACAACACCACGGCGCTCTTGCTTAGAGGGAAAAAAAGGTCTTCTTCTGGCTCTGATAGCCTCTGATTAGCAGGACACTATTCACCAACACCAGGCAGAGTGAATCAGTCCCTTTTTAAGTCGTCCACCACACTGTTAGGTCAAACTGATTGGACAACGTCATGTGACACTTTGCCTTTTCTCTTCCTTGATCTACTGCAGCTTTTTTTTGCGCCTAAATAATATGCACACCAGTGCAGCACTTATTAACACCCCTCTCACTTAACACCCCTTTCGACCTTTGACCCTCTAACTCTCTCACACACACACTGTCCCCCCCCCAACCCTTGCCCCCTTATTCTCCTCTCACTAATGATAACAGCAGTGTACAGCAGTAGTGTGACGTTTGTGTCTCAGTAGAACTTCACTGGTTTCTAAAGTGACTTCCTCCCAGGCTCGGTGTGGCGTACTGACTCAATGTCTTCCTCCTGAAGGTGTACCCCTATGAAATGCTCATGATAACCAGTAGAGGGAGAGCTAAACTGCCCAGGGAGGTGGACAGAACCAGACTGGAGGTATCAAACTTCCTCTCCCCCCCCCCCCCCCGTTCCACAATTGATACTGGATTTGATGTGCTTTTGTGTATAAATAACATGCCGCATACCAGAAATACATTTGACTAACATAGAAGAAGGAATGTGCAAAATCCATTGCTTCTTGTTGTTTATTATTTTTTTCTGTGACACATCCTCCCTCGCTTTTGTTGCTTTTCTCGCTAACCACCGTCCCCCCCCCCTTCCCCTTCCCTCCCCCCTTCTCCTCCCCCTCCCTTCTTTTGTTTTGTTCCCCCTTTTTTATTTTTCTCGACCTCTCTTCTCAATTTTAGCGCCACTTAGCTCCTGATACGTTCTTTGACATCTTTGGAATGGAGATCCAGGAGTTTGACATGCTTCCTCTGTGGAAACGCAACGACATGAAAAAGAAGGCCAAACTCTTCTAGCGGTCAGGACAGCATGCGCACACTCTGTACGCTCATTCAGAGACGGACACGCCACCAACTGTACTCTAGGTGTAGGGCTTTTTGTCTTTCTTCATTTCTTTCGCTTCGTTTTGTTTGTTTTCGGCCATTCTTTGTTTTTTTGGGGGGGTTATGTCTGGCATAATCAAGGAAGCAGAGAAATGGATACTTTTTTTTCCTGAGGCTTCAAAATGGGGACTGAGAGCTGATTGGTTGATTCAGGTGCCGTCAGATGAGAAGTAAATGGGAATTACAAAAAAAAATCAAAGAATGAAAATGAATGAAAATGGGGGTCATGTTATTGTATTATTATTATAAATTTGATATTTTGCGCTTATTTTTCTTCGCGCTTTGCTTTGAATGGAAATGCTTTACTTTTATTTTTGGTTCTCTTGCTTGTTTGTTCCTACTCTTTGTTGCTGTTGATTCCTGTAGAACATTGTAAGCATTGTAGAATTTCATGGCCACCATTATGTCCATGCGATGGGCTGTAGTACTGGGTCACTTTAACCTCCTCACCCGATCTAAAGGCACCCCCATCCCAGTACCGCCTGCTGGTGATAGTGAGTAGTAGGGCTCGGTGAGTCTTCAGATGAAGAAGCCACTGGCCAGCTCGTCTACTCACTCATTTACTGGTTACAATACCACAAAGGCTGACTTACTCATGGACACTGTTCTATCCCCAGTCAACTATGTACATGCCATGCTATTCTGACCCCTGACGAAAAACACATCTAAAATCTCTTGTCTCTTCTCAGGCTTTCATAAAACATGGCCAGATCCTCTCCCTGTTCAATTGTACTGGGAGGATAGTGCACTATCGAGGTATTACAGTCCCGTATCAAACGTAATCTAAACTAGATTTTAAAAAAGAATACCCAAATGTAAGGAGCAACTGTATTTGAAATTGCTGTTTTATAAATAAAACTCACACTGCCATTTGTTGTATTGAAATCTAAGCCAATAAAGCTTGAAATCACCTTAATCCACATGGTCCGCAGCTGTGCCGAAAGCATCCTCTGCCTGAATTATTTTCTCTGGTTTGATGCTTTGGGTTTTATCCATGACCACAACATCCTTAAACTAAGGTAAGGGGGATAACATTGGGTTTCTGAGATGGCACCAGACCTGGAAGATTCACACTCGCACAACCCCACATAATTCACAGGATTCGTGGCTATATGAGTGGATTTGTGGCGATATTTTTGATGGAAAGATTCATCTTTGACACAGAATCATCTTCTAAATATCCCAGGGGAGTTTTTCAATGAATGGACAAGAAAACAATAATTATGTTGTAAATATGTAGACTGTAAATTTTTTTACAATTCATACTTAAAATAAATCAACTGTATGGACATATCCTGGTCATTTAATTAGATTGAAACAAACAACGAAAGCCAGGGCCTGTGATTGGACTTGTGGTCCGAGCACTGATTGAATAAAGTACATTTCTCATTCATTATTTTATTTCTCCATGATTAAGTCAAACACTGACGTTTGTGTGGAAAATGTCTTCTTACCTGCTTCACTTCAGTGCGTACTTCTCTATACATTTACATAAACCTGAATTTAATATGTTATTATCCATTATTAATAACTGTCTCAGCTTTGTTAATTTTCTAATTAGAAATAGACTGAATCCGATTTAAAAAATCTTTTTCCAGTTCTAGAGATACAAGTGAACAATGAACAGCCAAATAAACAAGTATTAGTAATGTAAATACATTATTATAAGGTTGATAAATGCTACCAGGGAGGCGGTAAGCACTGAATGCCTGACTGCAGGTGATGCAGCAGGGAAACAATTCTCTCAAGTTTCCATTACACATTGGATTGCCACATTTGCATGATCATTATAAGCTAATTGTTACTTGAATGACCACATGTTCCAATTCAATTTAAAGGTGCGATATGTGACATTGACACAGAGCGTTTAAAAAGGGTATTGCATTTCCTGCTCCACATTATTAAAGGGTGTTGTCTCTGGCTGGCCCCTCCCACTCTGGCCTGAAGTTCACGCGTTTTGCCAGGTTTAGGACACCGCCAAATCGAGCTCAGGCAAGCCGAGAGCAACAAAATATTTTAAGACGAGTGCACTTACATCGTTTGACATGACAAGCGACGACAAATCCAGCACTGTAAATTCATTAGCTAATGCATACATTTGCAATTTATTTATTGTTTGCAATGAACAATAAATAAACCAGCTCATGCGGCATCTGCCTTGAAATCCTTCGGAGCCCTGAGCCGTCTCCATCGGTTGTAGAATTGTTGGGTAGAATCTAGTACAGCCGCAGTGGATCCTTGTTTGCTTGCTTGCCTTGGCTGCAGCCCGCTGTGTTTGTGGGTCAGTTTGTTTCACATGTACCAACCCCGGGGGACGGGGAAAAGTGACTCACAGGCCAAAACAAAAGCAAACGTTACCAACCAGAACAACATTTTACAGGAGAACATACTGGCTGTTTCATTGTGGTCGGAGATGCCAGTATTTCGACTTGGCATGGTTCTTTAATCTCTGATGACATATTATGGTCATTTGTTTAGTACAGTGCATTTGTTACATGTAGCTCCTTAAATCAAATGCACCGATTCAATGTTTGCAAAACTTCTCAATACTGACTACAACTCACTCCCAGTAGAAAGTATTTTTTTTTAAGATATTGAATGCATATAATGACATCATTATAATAGCATACCAGAATAGACTTTCTCATAAAAACTTCCCATCCAAAGACTGCATTAGCATACTTGAATGGTTTCAAGCTCATTCCGTTAGCATAGCAAAAACATCGTGTTGCATTATGAGTAACTACCATGTCTAAAATGAACTACTCAGCATTGGAACAGAACAGAAATGAACCAGACATGCTGGCCACAACTACTCATACTATACCTCACATCGATTTTCCCTTCCAGAAGGTAAGGCAGTGGAAAAAAAGGCTAAGAATCTATGTCATTGTCCTAGCGCTTCTAACCTCATGTACTCTATAGATTTAACTAGAATCACGTTAAATGTCTCTGAAAAACCCTCTCCGCAGGAGACGCTAGAAAGACGTCGGGAATGCCTAACACGACAAAGAGACGCAGTCAAACACAGACTGAAGAATCTGGCCACGCGCCAGTCAAATATCACAGTAAGACCTTCCAGACTGTTCCAATACTATCCCTCTTTGGTTGTGTACACTGTAAGATGTTAAGTTCTGTGTACCGGATGAAGCGATCCCATGTACCTGACCCCAGTGGTGGATGACTTGTACTTGCCTCAGAGGAGGTCTCTGGCCATAAAGGAGAGCATCATCAGGAAGTATGAGGAGCTCCAGAAGGTTCTGGAAGAGGACCTGAGGCTCACGCTGGCCTTCCTTGATGTGCAGGAGCGAGCGGCCGTCTACGCCCTGGACGGACTCATGGAGAGCAACTGCTCTCTCATCCAGGAGATAGAGCAGGACCTGGCCAGGACCACTGCCCAAATGGCCCAGGAGGACATGCCCACCGAGGAGATGGTGACAACATTTTTATGTTCATCCACAATTCAGGAATACATCCATACATGTATTCTCCAATTTCGTCCTGACTTTTGTCCTGACTGCCTCTTGTCTGTCTTACCCTCCACAGCAGGAAACAGAGATCGTGAAAAGGTACGTTGTAGTAGCCAATCGCATGGTTCGTCCTCCATCCTGCAGAACTGGCCCAGCTTCTTCACCCTCTTTGTTGACATCCATCTCCCTCAGGATCAGCCACCTTCTCAACAGCACAGACCCCAGCAGCGTTAGCCTGGATGAGGCCATGGCAGACCAGATCCTCAGCCTGACCGACCGCATGTTCCAACTCATCCGATCTCAGACGCCAATCACCAAGCAACTCATCAAAGCCTGTAAGTCCAACACCGACAATTGGGTGATCACTTTGCTACATATTGTTGAATAATAACCCAGTTAATCCGTGTACGTATAGTAAAGTATGAGTATGGGTACTATAGTTGTGGCCAACATGTTTGGTTAATTTTTGTTCTGTTCAATGCTGAGTAGTTCCTTTTAGACATGGTAGGTACCCATGATGCCACACAGTGTGTTTGGTATGCTAGCGGGATGAGCTGGAAACCATTGAAGTATGTGCTAATTCCGTCTTTGGATGGGCAAGTTGTGACGAGAAATGCTATTCTGGTATGCTATTATAGGTGTTGTTATCGTCCCTCAGATTCCAGCCAGGTGTCCCTGGACCCGGAGACGGCCCACCCCAAACTCCTCATCTCGCCCGGGGGCGACCGCGCCACCTACACGCAGGCCTGGCAGGAAGTGGCCGACCTCCCGGGGCGTTTCGACAGCACCCTCAACGCCATCAGCCTGCAGGGCTTCAGCGACGGCCGCCATTACTGGGAGGTGGACGTGACTGGGAAGACCTACTGGGAGCTGGGCCTCACCTACCCCACCATCGCCCGCAAGGGCAACTCCGAGGACTGCTGGCTGGGGCGGGGCAAGGAGTCCTGGTGCGTGGAGTTCTTCGACGGCGAGTACACGGCCTGGCACGGCGGCGTCCCCCACCAGCTTCCGGTCACGCGGCGCTTCCGGCACATCGGGATACTGTGCAGTTTCCCTGCGGGCATGGTGACGTTCTTGGGGGCTGACGACATGACCCCGCTGTTCTGCTTCTGCGCCGGAAGCTTCACGCACCCGCTGCACCTGGCGGTGTGTCCGGGACACGACCACAACGGGGCAAACGTCAACCCCATCGTGATCTGCAGCGTGACTTGACCGACCCTTTGTTAGGCTTTGTAGTGCGCTGCTATTGATGTCCTTGTTTTTTTCCTGTTTTATCAGGAAAGTCTTATGAGTGGAATTGCTGATCGGTTTATTGTTGGTTGGTTATTTATCGTTGTTGATTTTGTTTGGGTTAACTTTATCGGTCACCGGTGCGTTCTAACAAAATACAATTTCTGAATATAGATTTGAAACAATAATGGAATATAGATTTGAAACAATAAGTTTAGTTAAACCTAAACCAGAAAAGTTCTCGGAATTTAGGGCTGCTGTAGAGTCCTGGGCGGTATTCAGTTGATTGCAATCTGCAACCTCACCACTAGATGCCACTAAATCCTACACACTGCGCCTTTAAATCAATCTCACCAATATCAGCAGGTGACTTCAAATGGATTGGCCAATGTCTACATTCAAACACATAGTACGCTCTTTACCAACATGCACTCTGGAACGTTTGCAATGACCTAAGTTGCACCCACCTACTCATTTTCACTCGATTTTAAAATGAAATAAAAAGGGAAATCTGAGAAAAGGCATAAAATGCCTCATGGGTTTGTAAGTTGTATTGTAAAAAAATGTGTAGCTAAAGTAAAGTCTGTTTCTATTTTATCAAATAAAATAAGAGGAAAATAAAACCTCTTCCACTAAAAGTGAAAAATCAATACAACCGACTCAGTATCAGCCACAGATACAACCGTCCACCATTCAAAGGTTAGTGTCCCTGTGCAAATGTTTGTCTTGTAAAAAGCGACCGCTTAAATGACATAAATGTCTGCCGAACGACTGACAGTGTAAGCCTCGGAGGACCTACCAGACGCTTGTCCTTTGATCGTTCAACTGTCATACACGTTCTGGATCTACTGCCATCATGAAGCTGGGGATCCTGTTGTGTCTCCTCTTCCTAGTGGTGCTCATTCTACCTGCTCAGGTGTGTATCATGACATACGCTTTGGTGCTTTTGGTCACGCACTGACCTGGAAACCAGTGAACACCGGTGTTGAATCCTATTGAATTGGATTGCTCGTCCCTGTGTTTAACAATAAGTGTTGCCTTCAATAAAAAAAAGCTTAGTATTAAGCTTGAATGGATGTCCGGTTTTTGTTTTATTTTACTTAAAAAAAAAAAAAGATAGATAAGCATTATGCAAGATGTTTAATGCATAACACATGCTGCATGATAACAATGTGATATACTTGCATTTTTCTTTATTTAGCCCAGAAAACACGGTCACGGACACGGACACGGAGAGGGAAAGGAGGCCGAACACGGACACGGACATGGGCACGGGCACGGACGTGGACGTGGACACGGCGGCAAACACCACGGCAAACATGCAAAGAAGTACACAGGGGTTACAGAGCTTTTGGAAGGTATTGGCTTTCATTCTTGCTTTGCACCGGTTAGTATGAACTGCAGTGATATAAAGAAGATGTGTTCTCTCTGTTGCTTCGATAAATGTGCGAAAGCCACTGAGCCGCAAGCAAATATCGCAAGTCTAAACACAAGCAACATGTGTTAGACCTTTTCTTCCAGGTAAGGGATGTCTTGGAAGAAGATGAAGAAGACGAAGAGGAAAGAGATATTTCTGACTGGCTCTTTGAACTTCAAGAGCCAGAAGGTGAGGTGGAGAGCCATTGGTGGCAGATCCATAAATGACCGGATCGTGTCTGATAATCCATATCTGATATAACATACAAAATGGCTCCTGTGAACCTCTCGTCTCCTCACCTCTGTCTCGTCCGTATCCAAGGTAAATGCGACCCTAACCCGTGCAAAAACGGCGGCGTCTGTGAGGTGAAGGGAAAACGGGGGTTCAAATGTGACTGTCCCGAACCCTTCAAAGGCAAGAGGTGTGAAAGAGGTTAGTCCACAATTAAAACACACACATGCAAAATAGAAATAGCTCTTAGCTGATCATTTGATGATGTTGTATCCATAGGCCTTCATAATTTTTTTGTTCTTAATGATGCCAACAGCTCGAAGGATCTGCAAGAAGTGGACCTGTGGACGCGGGGAGTGTGGGCTTACCTCCAGTCCCCCGTTCTACGAGTGCAAATGCAAGCAGCCCTTCCAGCCTCCCCTCTGTAGGACAGGTAAGGCTTATCCTTTATCAGCTGCTAGTGTGATCCAAACCGCCTTCTTGCCTTCAATGTTTTCTCTTTTCATCTCCTAGTTTCTCTGTGCAACCCCAACCCGTGTAAATTCAACGGCACATGCGTTCAGGACGGGACGGACTTCGACTGCATGTGCATGCCAGACTACAGAGGCCGCTTCTGCCAAGTCGGTAAATACTGAATCCTGCAAGGAGGTCTTTTTACTGCACTGCATATTCCTCCATGGGGCTCATACTCTGACAAGGAGAGTGTATCTGTGTGTGTGTGTGTGTGTGTGTGTGTGTGTGTGTGTGTGTGTGTGTGTGTTTGTTCATGTGAATGCCTACCTATGTATGTGTTTGTGTGTGTGTATGTGAAGGCATTCATATGCCTTCGCACATATGTGTGTTTGTATGTGTCTGTATGTGTATGTCTTTGTGTATGTTTGTATGTGTCTGCATGTGCATGCCTGCATGCCTCTGTGTGTGTGTGTGTGTGTGTGTGTGTGTGTGTGTGTGTGTGTGTGTGTGTGTGTGTGTGTGTGTGTGTGTGTGTGTGTGTGTGTGTGTGTGTGTGTGTGTTTGTGCGTGTGCATGCGTTTGGTTTTTGTGGCGTCATAATCATACTATAACATGACTCCAGACCACGATGACTGCTACAAGGGTGACGGCGAAGATTACCGTGGCAACGTGAGCGAGACGCAGGACGGGGGCCGTGTGTGTGTGTGCGTGTGTGTGTGCATGCGTTTGGTTTTTGTGGCGTCATAATCATACTATAACATGACTCCAGACCCCGATGACTGCTACGAGGGCGACGGCGAGGATTACCGCGGCAACGTGACCGAGACGGAGGACGGGGACGAGTGTCTCTACTGGAACTCCCACTTCATCCTGGAGAACGGCGCCAACCCCTTCAGCGACCTGGAGGACACAGACGGCTTGGGCCCACACAACTTCTGCAGGTCAGCTTCGATACCAGGAAAATAACCACAGCAGGGCGGATCGCAAACATGGACTTTGTAGCCATGGAGTGGGAGCAGAGGTCCCACCAGGTGATGTTGACTCACACATGTCGAACCTCCCCAGAAACCCAGACGGTGACACCAAGCCTTGGTGTTTCATCCGCAAGGGCCGCAAGCTACGGTGGGACTACTGCGACGTAGAGCAGTGCGCCGAACCCACAGGTAGGTCTGCGGGCCCCACTCCTCCGCAACAACAACAAAAAGAACAACAACAACAACAACAACAACAACAACAACAACAACAACCACAACACTGTTTTGAACCTACTTCCAACTTAATGACCCTGGTGGCGAAAAGACCACTTACAAATTAAAAGCACTTCCAACTACCAACTACCTGTAGACATTTTGACTAGCACCCACGTCCACGAATTTTCATTGATGGTTTTGCAATGCTTTTTTAATAATGAATATCTCAGAGTAGAAACATGATAGAGATAAAGTAATCCTAACCCCAACCCTAACCCATTCCCCCAATGCATTCTGGGAATTTATCAAAATAATCCTTCCAAATCATGCTTCCAACTTCCAGATATGTCATTCCCCATTTGTGTTCTTTCCGTCGTAGTCGTACCCCCTACCAGCGCCCTCCCGATTGATCCGATGCCCACTGGCCCCGGACCCCAGCCCAATGGAGGCGTTCCTGGGCCCCCTCAGCCTGGGCCAACCAAGCCTGGGCCCACCAAGCCTGAGCCCACCAAGCCTGGGCCCACCAAGCCTGGGCCCACCAAGCCTGGGCCCACCAAGCCTGAGGTCCCGACGTGCGCCCCTTCTTCTGAGCCCGCTACGACCCTTTCAACTACCAAAGGACCCGTCCTTCAGCCTACCCTCGGCGCCACGGCAGAGCCTGCTCAGTTCTCCACCTGTGGCATAGCACAGCCCAAGAGGACCATCCAGCGCATCTACGGCGGTCTGAAGGCCATCCCCGGGGCCCTACCCTGGCAGGTGTCCCTGCAAGTCAGACCCAAAGGCAGTACCCTGCCCTTCCGACACTCGTGTGGAGGGGTTCTGATCGAGAGCTGCTGGGTTCTGACCGCCGGCCACTGCATGTAAGTAGAGATATTCCGATAACATTTTCTCCTTCACAATACCGATTTCGATACCTGAACTTGAGTATCGGCCGAGACCAAGTATATACCGATACAGCATCTGGCAGCATTGCAACTACTAATAGGACTTGTTCTTATTGAAGGGTTATTTTACGATGACAGCAATGTTTAGTCTGTTCACTTGCTGTCAACATTTTTTTTTTGATACATTTGTATTCTTCCAGTTACGTGTGAGCATCCATGTTTTTCCTTATTAACTCGGAACACACGTAGCTCTTAGATGACGTGTTTCCCCTTCTGAATGTCCAACTCTGACCGTTAACGACCGCCGCATAACGCCGTAGTGTTTGTGATGTTCTGAACCTGTATTGTAAATGAGGAATGACGTGAATCACCGATACCCAATACTGCATTTTAGGCAGTATCAGAGGAATTTCCCGATACTGGTATCGGTATCAGAACAACTCTACATGTAAGCATGTTTTTTAATCGTCTTGATGACTGCCTCTAGCGACAAGAAGCACGATATAGAAGCGGTATTGGGTACAGTGTCCCTGGGGATGGAGGAGTCCACGGAGCAAACCCTGCAGGTGGAGGAGGCCATCATCCACGAGAACTACAGAGAAACACCTTCGGCTGTCGAAAACGACATAGGTGACCCTATTACGCTTTTCTTTCAGATCAAACTTCCTGTTTACATTTCCATTACATTTAGAGCATTTAGCATGCCGTTTTATCCACAACGACTTGCAAAAAGTACAGGTGATGAATATCCGCGGTTTCACATTACGTGGGGAATTCTCTTGCAGCTCTGTTGAGGCTGAAGGGCGTGAACGGCTCTTGCGCTGAGGAGACCCAGTTTGTGAGGACCGCCTGTATGCCTGATGTCACAATGCCGGACGGCTCAGAGTGCACTATTTCTGGATGGGGTGCCACAGAGGACTGTGAGAGGGACTTTGTTATACAATTCAGATGCAATGCTTTCTATTGTTCCCAACACATTCCCTTCAATATCCAAATTAACAATTCCAAAAAAATCAAAAACCTGGAACTTTTGATTTGATTTGACACCGAAACTTAAACCGTTTTGACAGTTTTGTAGAATGGGTTTCGCTTTGTGACCTACTGGCTCCTATTTGATTCACGACTGCCTTGGTTGCAGTGAAATATGGTTCTGACCACCTTCTGGATGCCAAAGTACTCCTCATCAACCAGGAGAAGTGCTCCAGCCCTACAGTATATAGCTCATCTGTTGGCCCCAGCATGTTCTGCGCTGGCTACCTGCAGGGAGGCGTGGACTCGTGTCAGGTGAGTCGGCAGCTATGATACTAAAGTCTAGTGCATGTGTATGTGCGTGTGCATGTGTGTGCGCCCTTCAGAGTTGTTTGGGGTTCGACTCCCAGCCTAAAGATTCTGGCCTCCATCCCAAATATCTGTAGGCATCTTTGTGCTAACCCCTACTTGCTCCCAAACTAACATATATCTAAATTCCCATTGCGTAATTATGGATTGAGACATCTTCTGAAGAGTCAACCCACACCTTCAGTAGATAGTTAGCGAATAGTTAGTATTATAATTATAGTTAATAAATGAGATGTCTCCTCCATGCTCTCAGGGTGATTCTGGTGGACCGTTGACATGTGAGCAGCACCAGGTCCAGGTAATCTACGGTCTGGTGAGCTGGGGGGACCAATGTGGCCGTGCAAACAAACCAGGGGTCTACACACGGGTTACAGACTACCTGGACTGGATCAAGTCAAAGACACAAACCGCGTAGGCGAAAAAAGCCAAGCGGCACATGGGTTGGGATGTGAACTTAGCCTGAACTCTGTATTTCCGGTCTTGTATGGCTAAGATGTATTTTGTATTTTGTTTCTAAAGGCCTTGTGGTTGTGTGTGTTTGAATGTAAAGAACCCTGATAAGACACTTCTATAAGCCAGTGGGTCTATGGAAAGGTGTCAGGTGAATTGACTTCACTCAGCACAAAATATAAATGGGATATAAAGAGTTGCATTTTGAAATAAACCTTCCCTGAGAAAAGAACCAGCGTCTATTTTTGAGGTAAACATGTTTTGTTTAATAAAAGCCATCTTAAAGTTGTAAATACAACAACAATAGAAGTCAGACATTTGCAACATAGAACATTTCAGTGACACACAATGAACAATAGGGTATCAAGTAACCTATGAACATGCAATTGGTCTACAGAGCATGGTGAATAGATCAATAGGACTTAGTGTTGTCTCAGTGTTGTCGATTAAAATGGTGGTAGTTGAACCACCCCTTATAACATCCTAAACGGTCACATTGAACAAGTTCCTCAGCCTTCATTCTCACCTGCGTATACGTTCCGGTCACTGGCGTCTCCGAGGCAAAACAGGCTGAGGGGCTGGCGGTTGACCCCGTTCACGTTGATACAAGGATTGAACACGGGGAAGAGCGCCTCTGTGCCCTCCACGCGGTAACTCTCCAGCAGAGCCAGCATGTCGGCATCGTAGAAGGACAGCTCCCCCTGCTGGAGGTCGGCCAAAACGCCCAGCTTTCGGAGCGTCTTCCCTGGAATCGACAGCGGCTTTTCAAGGTTATCGTGGCACGACAGGTACTTCCCGTCTCCGTGGTAGATGCACCATGACAACGTGTCTCCCTTCACACCCGCGAGGGAGGCCTCGTCCTGCTTACTGGCCGGCCCCGTGGTCGCACCAATCAGCCAATAGGGTTTGTCCTGGACGATGACCTCCCAGTAGTGCCGGCCGGCTGTGAATCCCTCCTGGGCCAACACGCTGTACATGCAGTCGTAAGGCGTGAGAGCATTCTGGGTCTCATGGGGAGGTTGTCTGCGCCAGAACACCTGTTTCCTGTCCTGGGACACCTCCAGTCTGGGATGGGCCGTCTCCACGTCCAAAGAGGGGGAACACAGACCTGCAGATGAGACAAATGCTGACACCACCGCCGCTATGGGCGGGTGTACACAGGTGAGCCAGGGGACATGGAGCGGTGATCGGGATTTGAGGGCGATACTAACGGGACCACAAGCGAGGGAAGTGTGGGGACAGAGCCACCGAGAGGTCGTCAACCAGCCTCTCCGCCGTCCTCATCCTCTGGGGGTCACACAGGTATCCGTCCACGCCCTGGATGGGTGGCAGATCCAGAGGGTTGCTACGACGACAAGATACACCATATACATCAGTGACAATCCGATGAGCTGTAAACAAAAGTTGCAGGGTTGAGGTGATGGAGAGAGAAGCCTGAACGAAATACACTCACCCTAGAGCTTGTGCTGTGATCTGCTGTTAAAAACAAGCAGAAAACGTTTTGTCATTAGCTCGGCAGTGGAAGATCAGTGGAAGATCCCGATGAAAAAAGCATGGTACAATAAGCTCGAAAACAGATGTTCCAGGAGTTATGGTCCACCTGTAGAAAGGTCAGGTTGTTGGTTTCCTGCAGCAGCTGTCTGCTCTGGGCCCGGAGGCCGTCGGCCTCTTGGATCAGGGTCTCCATGGCGACCCTCTGCGTCTCCAGCCACTCCGTGGTGTATCTCTCCTCCGCGTCGATGATCTGCATCATGAGTCGCTCGTCTCCGTCCAAGACGGCTCGGATCCTGCCGTACTTGTCCGAGATTCTCTCCCGGAAATCTGCAGCCGAATCCTGACAAACAAACATACAAACAAACAAACAACAAAACAACGACAGTGATGATTTGGGCCGTGTGGAATCAGGGGGTTGGTCTTTTGTCTTCAACGTTGCATGCATTGTACCATTGTACCATTGTCTGTGTGTACAGCATCTCCAAGTCCTTGATAGCATGCGCTGCTTCACTTTTCCTCTCCAGCAGTTGACTCATAGTGGCCTCAAGCATGTTCTAAGAAAAATATGCAGCAGAATTTAAATCAGTCGCCAGTCAAAAAAGGGATAAGCCATTACAAGCCATTTTAAAATAGACCCTTTGGTGACAGCACATATGTCCAGAGTCCACTGAGATTTATGATAGATAGATGAACCAAGAAGGCTACCTGAAGGACTGACCAACTGGTAGGCCTATGTCACTATAGGGTTCGATTTTGTCGAGTTGTAATGACTTGTAATGGCTTTTCCACATCACACCTGGTGCTAAAAAAGAACCCCCTTTACGGGGATCCTGGCCTCACCTTCAGGTCCGAGCAGGCCTCCTGGAGCTGGACGGCTCGGTGGTTCTTGTGCGAGCCGACCAGGACGCACAGACAGCACACGGGGACGCGGTCCTGCATGCAGAAGAGCTTCAGCTCCGAACGGTGCTCCTTGCACTTCAGGGACATGGGGTCCCCCGTCACGGCCACCACGGTGTGCTCCCGCAGTGCTGCCCTCTGCTGGTGCAGCAGAGCGTGCGCTTGGCACAGCGAGGCGTCGCAGGTGAGGCAGGTGCTCACAGCGACCGACCCCGCCGCCTCGATGCAGTGGTCACAGCCGATGGGCGGAGACGGTGGCGCCGATCCGCCGGGCGGAGACGGTGGCGCCGATCCGCCGGGCGGTCCCTGCGGCTGGCTCACCGTCGCGGTGCCGTTACAGGCCTGTGGACTATGAGAGAGACTTCGTTATGAAACACAGATGCAATGCTTTCTTTTGTTCCCACTACATGACCGTTCCTCTCACACACTTTTGATTTTATTTTACACAGAAACATCCACCGGTTTGACAGTTTTGTAGCGGGGGTTTCGCTTTGTAACCTACCGGCTCCTGTTTGATTCACTGCTGCCTTGGTTGCAGCCGTTGTAGGCCTGGTCCTTCACCTGGCTCTGCAGGTCTGTGTTCACCTCCAGAGGGACCCTGGAGGGGAAGATGATCTGACACTCTGGGCAGAAAAACGGCCCCTCCTCGGACACATCTGTGTTCCACACCGCCCGGATGCAGGTGAGGCAGAAGTTGTGGGCGCAGGGGAGTGACACAGGGTCCATGAAGAGGTCCTGGCAGATAGGACACTTGAGGGAGATCTCCACTGTCCCCATGGCTCTGCTTGGAGCTGCTTCCCCAGGTCCTGTTTGTTGTGCTGCTGGCTGGCCGGCTCATGAATAACTGATGGGTTTGTTTCACAAAGCACAACACTACGACTCACGTGCCCTCAGTATCGTGTTACTAAAGATGACCGGGGGGTTGCGTTTTAGCTCCGCCTTACAATTTAGGAATTTAGGAAGAAAGATGATGGCTGAAAATGTTTGAAGAATGAGTAAACATAAACGTAGTTGGTTATTAAACCTTCTGGGAAGGTCCTAGTCTGTCAAAGCTTAAATATTTGTACAATTCAAAAACATATGCCCACATCAGCTACTGACTATGAGCCACCACTGGGAATAATCCAATGAATTATGAATGATGTTATAGTTTTGTAAATGTTCAACGTTTATTAAAGATGGATGGCAATTCAATTGTAACCCTAACATCCTTCACCATTTTGAAGTATACTACAAACATTTCGCACAGTAATGGTTGTGTCTGTATATATATATATATATATATATATATATATATATATATATATATATATATATATATATATATATATATATATATATATATATATATATATATATATATATATATACATATACAGGGACGCGGGAAGTGGGGGTGCTTAGGGTGCTGCAGCACCCCCCCCCCTGGCGGCCTCTGGCTGTAACTACAAGTTAGAAGGTCTTCTGAACAAATCAACTTTTTTTTTTAAATTTTATCATACAACATGATTTTTCATTAAATTATTGACATCCACCCTTTTTATAACATTTATCATATTATCATTTCATTTTATTTAGAATATTGTCTGAGTAGGCTGAAGTAGGCTATGACGCAAAACGCAGAACTGTCGATAGCTGAATATCGTACTATGCTGATTTTACATAAGCATGTTGGTGTTCAACATCTGTTGTAGTGAACATTCTAAAACTGGTGTAAAATCTTGCTGCCATATTAATAGACACGTTGAATGTTATCGTTATGATTCTGGAATCCCGCACGTAAACTGGTTGGCAAAAAAAGAGCAAAGACGGACGGTTCACTTGACGGAGAAACTGTCACTTTCCTCATATCAGACAACTCGTATCTCTGGATGAAAATGAAGGCTTTCTTTTATTGTCACTTTCCTTTTAAACCTTTAGAAATAACCTCCTGAATCCTTGTTATAACGCTGTGTATAATCCCGGACCGCAACAGCTTGTCGGCATGTTGTTAGTGTGTGAAATTCAGCACAGTATCAGCCGAGTTGACTCTAATTTTCACATTGTTTACTTGCTGACGATTGTGAATAACAGTGGCTAGTTGGCAGAACTCTTTTTACACACCAGTAGAGTGTTTTTCAGAGCGGAGCCCTGAATGTGACGTCACCCGTCATCTCGTCTCTGTAAACAATGGATGTTGCGCAGCATTTATTATGACGTCATTATATAGACTCTCTCTCAGAACCCCCCCCTCGGACTGACTTCCCGCGTCCCTGTATATATATACATATATAAAAATAAATAAAGGTTATTTTTGACTGTAAAATTCCCATGAAATAGAGACATGATTCTTCCAACAGATGACATCAACCAGATTTGAACCCCGGTCACCAGGGGGTTAGACAGAGTAAACCCGACTGCACCACTGAGGCGATGACTAAATACAATTATCAATCGTCAACAAAGAGGATATACATGACATTAAAATGTATGTGTGTATTTCTATTATTTCCCTTATGTTTTTTTTCATGACGACCAATAAAAAACGACAGTGTTAACCCTTATAAAATATTTGACAAAGACAACAGTGTTACCCTTAGTTTTTTTTCATGACGACCAATAAAAAACAACAGTGTTACCCCTTATGTTTTTTTTCATGACGACCAATAAAAAACAACAGTGTTACCCCTTATGTTGTTTTTCATGACGACCAATAAAAAACAACATTGTTACCCCTTATGTTTTTTTTCATGACGACCAACAAAAAACAACAGTGTTACCCCTTATTTTTTTTTTCATGACGACCAATAAAAAACAACAGTGTTACCCCTTATGTTTTCTTTCATGACGACCAATAAAAAACAACAGTCTCACCCCTTATGATTTTTTTCATGACGACCAAAGAAAAACAAGTGTTACCCCCTATGTTTTATTTGATAAATATCGACAGTGTTACCCCTTATGTTTATTTCAAGAAGGCCGATAAAAAACGACAGTTACCCCTCATGTTTTTTCCATGTTGACCAATAAAAAACAGTGGTACCCCTGTCAACGTTTTTGCAGGGATCTGAACATGAGCTATTTAGAGTGATAACGTCCGAACTTAACAATGCACCATCTAGACACCGGTTAAAGACATCATAAAGGTTATACTTGACTTTATAATTCGCATGAAATAGAGATTAGAGTCTTCCAACAGAGGTCATCAACCGGACTTGAACCATGGTCTCCAGGGTGTTAGCCAGAGTGCACTCCACTGCACCACTGAGGCGATGACAACACACTTCAATCAATCATCAATGAAGAGGATATACATGACATTAAAATGTATGTGTGTATTTCTATTATTTCCCTTATGTTTTTTTTCATGACGACCAATAAAAAACAACAGTGTTACCCCTTATGTCTTTTTTTCATGACGACCAATAAAAACCGACAGTGTTACCCCTTATGTTTTTTTTCATGGCGACCACTAAAAAACAACAGTGTTACCCCATACGTTTTTTTTCATGACGACCAATAAAAAACAACAGTGTTACCCCCTATGTCTTTTTTTCTTGACGACCAATAAAAACCGACAGTGTTACCCCTTATGTTTTTTTTCATGACGACCAAAGAAAAACAACAGTGTTACCCCCTATGTTTTATTTGATAAATATCGACAGTGTTACCCCTTATGTTTATTTCATGACGGCCGATAAAAAACGACAGTTACCCCTCATGTTTTTTCCATGTTGGACAATAAAAATCAACAGTGGTACCCCAGTCGACGTTTTTGCGGGGATACAAACCTGAGCTGTTTAGAGAGTTAACCTCCGAACTTATCAATGCACCATCAAGACACTCAATAAAGACAACACAATGGTTATAATTGACTTTATAATTCGCATGAAATAGAGATAAGATTTCAACCGGACTTGAACCCCGGTCTCCAGGGGGTTCGCTCACAGCTCCCTCCACTTCCCACTAGGGATTGTATTTTAAATATGTCTGTGGTTATATATGACATATATATGTGACATGTATATGTGGTTAATAGACATGATAGCAGTACGTTTAAAATTAAAGATATTGTGTTTTCCACAGAAATTGAGCCGTGGTCTCTAGTGGGTTAGGCAGAGTGCACTCCACTGCACCACTGAGGCGATGACAAACCACAATAATCAATCATCGATAAAGAGGATATACATGACATTAAAATGTATGTGTGTATTTCTATTATTTCCCTTATGTTTTTTTTCATGACGACCAATAAAAAACGACAGTGTTACCCCTTATAAAATATTTGACAAAGACAACAGTGTTACCCTTAGTTTTCTTTCATGACGACCAATAAAAAAACAAATTGTTACCCCTTATGTTTTTTTCATGATGACCAATAAAAAACAACAGTGTTACCCCTTATGTTTTTTTTCATGACGACCAATAAAAAACAACAGTGTTACCCCTTATTTTTTTTTTCATGACGACCAATAAAAAACAACAGTGTTACCCCTTATGTTGTTTTTCATGACGACCAATAAAAAACAACAGTGTTACCCCTTATGTTTTTTTTCATGACGACCAATAAAAAACAACAGTGTTACCCCTTATGTTTTCTTTCATGACAACCAATAAAAAACAGCAGTCTTACCCCTTATGTTTTTTTTCATGACGACCAAAGAAAAACAAGTGTTACCCCCTATGCTTTATTTGATAAATATCGACAGTGTTACCCCTTATGTTTATTTCAAGAAGGCCGATAAAAAACTACAGTTACCTCTCATGTTTTTTCCATGTTGACCAATAAAAAATAACAGTGGTACCCCTGTCAAGGTTTTTGCAGGGATCTGAACATGAGCTATTCAGAGTGATAACCTCCGAACTTAACAATGCACCATCTAGACACCGGTTAAAGACATCATAAAGGTTAGACTTGACTTTATAATTCGCATGAAATAGAGATTAGAGTCTTCCAACAGATGTCATCAACCGGACTTGAACCATGGTCTCCAGGGGGTTTGGCAGAGTGCACTCCACTGCACCACTGAGGCGATGACAATACACTTCATTCAATCATCAATAAAGAGGATATACATGACATTAAAATGTATGTGTGTATTTCTATTATTTCCCTTATGTTTTTTTTCATGACGACCAATAAAAAACAACAGTGTTACCCCTTATATTTTTTTTCATGACGACCCTTAAAAAACAACAGTGTTACCCCTTACGTTTTTTTCATGACGACCAATAAAAAACAACAGTGTTACCCCTTATGTCTTTTTTTCATGACGACCAATAAAAACCGACAGTGTTACCCCTTATGTTTTTTTTCATGACGACCAAAGAAAAACAACAGTGTTACCCCCTATGTTTTATTTGATAAATATCGACAGTGTTACCCCTTATGTTTATTTCATGACGGTCGATAAAATACGACAGTTACCCCTCATGTTTTTTCCATGTTCGACAATAAATATCAACAGTGGTACCCCAGTCTACGTTTTTGCGGGGATACAAACCTGAGCTGTTTAGAGAGTTAACCTCCGAACTTATCAATGCACCATCAAGACACTGATTAAAGACAACACAATGGTTATACTTGACTTTATAATTCGCATGAAATAGAGATAAGATATCAACCGGACTTGAAGCCCGGTCTCCAGGGGGTTAGCTCAGAGCTCCCTCCACTTCCAACTGAAAATTGTATTTTAAATAAATAGAGCCGTGGTCTCCAGTAGGTTAGGCAGAGTGCACTCCACTGCACCACTGAGGCGATGACAATCTACAATAATCAATCATCGATAAAGAGGATGTACATGACATTAAAATGTATGTGTGTATTTCTATTATTTCCCTTATGTTTTTTTTCATGACGACCAATAAAAAAACGACAGTGTTACCCCTTATAAAATATTTGACAAAGACAACAGTGTTACCCTTAGTTTTCTTTCATGACGACCAATAAAAAACCAAATTGTTACCCCTTATGTTTTTTTTCATGATGACCAATAAAAAACAACAGTGTTACCCCTTATGTTGTTTTTCATGACGACCAATAAAAAACAACAGTGTTACCCCTTATGTTTTTTTTCATGACGACCAACAAAAAACAACAGTGTTACCCCTGATGGTTTTTTTCATGACGACCAATAAAAAACGACAGTGTTACCCATTATATTTTATTTGACAAAGAGAACAGTGTTACCCCTTATGTTTTCTTTCATTTCATGACGACCAATAAAAAACAACAGTGTTACCCCTTATGTTTTTTTTCATGACGACCGATAAAAAAACCCAGTGTTACCCCTTATGGTTTTTTTCATGACGACCAACAAAAAACAACAGTGTTACCCCTTACTTATGTTTCATTTGATAAAAACGACAGTGTTACCCCCTATGTTTTAATTGATAAATATCGACAGTGTTACCCCTTATGTTTTTTTCATGACAACCGATAAAAAAAACGACAGTGTTTTATCGGTACGTACCCCTTATGTTTCATTTGATAAAAACGATAGTGTTACCCCTCATGTTTCATTTGATTAAAACAACAGTGTTACCCCTTGTGTTTTTTTTAATGACGACCTAAGAAAAACAACAGTTTCGCCCCCTATGTTTTATTTGATAAATATTGACAGTGTTAGCCCTTTTGTATTTTTCATGACGACCAATAAAAAACAACAGTGTTACCCCTTATGTTTTTTTTCATGACGACCAATAAAAAACAACAGTGTTACCCAGGGACGCGGGAAGTTGGGGTGCTTAGGGTGCTGCAGCGGCCCCTGGCTGTAACTGCAAGTGAGAACGTTTTCTGAACAAATCAATACTTTTTTTATTTTTTGTATAACTTTATCATACAACATGATTTTTCATTAAATTATTGACATCCACCCTTTTTATGATATTTATCATATTATCGGTACTATGCTGATTTTACATAAGCATGTTGGTGTTCAACATCTGTTGTAGTGAACATTCTAAAACTGGTGTAAAATGTTGCTGCCATATTAATAGGCACGTTGAATGTTGAATGTGTGATTCTGGAATCCCGCACGTAAACTGGTTGGCAAAAAAAGAGCAAAGACGGGCGGTTCACTTGACGGAGAAACCGTCACTTTCCTCATATCAGACAACTCGTAACTCTGGAGGAAAATTAAGGCTTTCTATTATTGTCACTTTCCTTAGTAAACCTTTAGAAAGAGCCTCCTGAATCCTTGTTATAACGCTGTGTATAATCCCGGACCGCAACAGCTTGTCGGCATGTTGTTAGTGTGTGAAATTCAGCACAGTATCAGCCGAGTTTAGTCTAATTTCCACATTGTTTACTTGCTAACGTTTATGAATAACAGTGGCTAGTTGGCAGAACTATTTTTGCACCCCAGTAGAGTGTTTATCAGAGCGGATCCCTGAATGTGACGTCACCCGTCATCTCGTCTCTGTAAACAATGGATGTTGCGCAGAATTTATTATGACGTCATTATATAGATTCTCTCTCAGAACCCCCCCCTCGGACTGACTTCCCGCGTCCCTGTATATATATATATATATAAAAAATAAAATGAAAAAACATCTATGTGTTTGTGTGGGTGCGCGCGCGTGTGTGTGTCCCTGATTCCACTTATGAATAAGATTGACACCCATCTTTAATGTACTTCATAAGATGCATTGTCTTACTTCAGATGACGCTTACTGGCTGCAGCGTGTTGCCAGATTGGGCGGAAAATCTGGCCCAATATGGCAACACTGCATGGACCACAGGTCGGCGCTGCTGGCGGCATTCGAGGCATGCTACGATCCCACAATGCAACACTCTGGTGTAAACTCATCCGAGCCTCAGCCTCTTTCCGGTTCCTTTCAGTCGCCCGGCGCTAGTTGCGTGGTTATTCTCCTCACCGTTGACACCGATCATCTGGACAATACTGGAGTAATAGAGTCATCATGTCCTACCACGACGAGGAAGAGACCCCTGCGGTATATCTATATATCTATATTTTTCATTCGTTTAATATACGGACACGGATCACCGTTTAGGTGGATAAAAACGATAGACTTGATAGCTAGCTCGTTAGCCTAGCCACCAGAGCATAATACAGTAGCTAGCATACGGTCTGTGAGGATGTGAGGATAAACGTTCTGTGAGGATGATGAACGGTCTTTGAGCTGATGGGAATATAGTACATCTTTTCAAATCTTGTTCGTTAAATGTTAACTGGAATGCAATTATACAGGGCTTTTCTAACGAGTGGCCACTCAAAGCGCTTTACAATTATTGATTGACATTCACCCATTCATGCGCACGTTCACACACCGAAGGCGGTGTCAACCATGCAAGGCTACGGCCAGCTCGTCGGGAGCAGTAATAGGGTGAGGTGTCCTGCACAGGGACACCTCGACACGCCAGGGGGAGCTGGGATTGAACTAGTTACGTTCCTGTTACCAGCCAACCCGCTCTACCTCCCGAGCCAAAAACAGCCCCGTTGTGTTTAATCGTATGAGTGACTCGTTTAAGGGCCATTTGTGTAAACAATGAGAGCCCAAGTAAGCTAGGCCAGAATGCAATAGAAATAGAATATCCAAGGGATGGTGGTTTATTACTTTGACAGATCATTGACTAATTACAGCCTGTTTTATTTTTCTACAGTACGACCCCTATGACTACGACACACAGGGTACTCACACAGGTCAGTAAACACATTCTCAACCTAATTGAGTACCCAAAAGCAAGTTTTTATTTTGTGGCACGTTATACTTATGGTCGGACTACGTTTCCATTGCAGGGGACCCTAAAGCAGATCTGGCTTATGAGAGGCAGTACGAGCAACAGACCTACAGCGTCATCCCCGAGGTGATCAAGAACTTCCTCCAGTATTTCCACAAAACCACCACAGACCTCATCGATCAGAAGGTGTACGAGCTTCAGGCCAACCGCGTGTCCAGTGAGAGCATCGAGCAGAAGATCTACGAGATACAAGATGTCTATGAGAACAGGTATATACCCATTAAACATCTTTCCTGGAATCATGGCTGATTGTCTTATCATCAGCGTTGAGGCTCTCTGATGCTGATGGTTAACTCATCTCCTACCTTTTCCCCGACCCCGCCAGTTGGAACAAGCTGACGGATCGCTTCTTCAAGACTTCCCCCTGGCCCGAAGCTGAGGCCATTGCTTCTCTCGTGGGCAATGGTGACGAGATTAATCTTTATAATCGCACACATTGAATGTTGTTCATGTCCAATGGCTTATTTGTTGAAATCCTTAGTAGTAAAACTTTCAGCAAGCATGCAGAAAAAAATTACGTAAGAAGTCTCGTCAGCCAAATCGGTTTTAAATGTATCTTCACATTATGTGTGTAGGCTGGTGACTCAAAGCTAGCACTGTTAAATAATTTTCCACCTCATCCTTCAGATGCCGTCTTCATCATCCTGTATAAGGAGTTGTACTACAGACACATCTACGCCAAAGTCAGCGTGAGTGACCACTTTTAGCGTCTCACCTCACCTCGTATGATACCCGTAGCTCAAATTGAGAGGGCATCCATGTACCATGCCTGTAAACTAACATCACTGCATCAATTATCTTTTTCTCTAGGGCGGACCCACTCTGGACCAGAGATTTGAGTCATATTACAATTACTGCAACCTCTTCAACTACATTTTGAGTAAGTTAACATGGGTTTTCCCATACCGTTCATGAACCGATGGCAGTGTTGTTTTATGATGTGGTTCCAGTGAATTAAAGGTCTGTGTGTTATGCAGATGCCGATGGCCCCGCCCCTCTGGAGCTTCCCAACCAGTGGCTTTGGGACATCATCGATGAGTTTATTTATCAGGTATACCTCTTTTTATACTATTGTTGTTGCAAATATATTTAGTTTTTTTTATCTTTAGTTTTTTCACGGGAGTTTTGTGAAACGCTCTGTTTCCATTCTCTCAACAGTTCCAGTCGTTCAGCCAGTACCGCTGCAAGACGGCCAAGAAGTCAGAGGAAGAGATTGAGTTCCTGAGGAGCAACCCCAAGATCTGGAACGTCCACAGCGTCCTCAACGTTCTCCACTCGCTGGTGGACAAGAGTAACATCAACGGCCAGCTGGAGGTCTACACCAGTGGAGGTAAAGACCGCTCTTGAATATACTTGGTGTGTCATTTCCATTTAGATAGAGATGCTCATAGGAAATCTTTGTAGATGTTTGAATTGAATAAATGCAGCGGTTGGGTCAGGACATAGCTTTTCAAAAAGTGAATTGCGGAGGTAAAGGTAGCTTGCCTTCAGTGATATTTGAGTCTGTCAAAGATCAACATTAGCTGTCAATCATGTAAACTACATTGAACACACACACTCAGTCACTCACACAATCAAACACACACGCATGCACGCGCGCGCTAAATATAGAATTATTTGAACCATCGTTAACCCAATTTGGGAGTCAACAACACTAAATCTTTCCTTCAGTGTGACCTTGATGTTTGTGTGTTTTCCGGGGACAGGCGACCCAGAGAGTGTGGCCGGGGAGTACGGGCGCCACTCCCTCTACAAGATGCTGGGCTACTTCAGCCTGGTGGGGCTGCTGAGGCTCCACTCCCTCCTGGGAGATTACTACCAGGCCATCAAGGTCCTGGAGAACATTGAGCTCAACAAGAAGGTAGAGCCCAAGCCCCTGTCTGAAGGGCCTCACCCATCTACCATACGGGTCACAGCCTCCCCCTTATCGCCCCCCTCCCTCACCCTCTTACGCATTATTTTTATGCTGTACATCCTGGCACTTAATAGTACTTAGGATCATGCAGTATCTTATCCTAGCTATCTTTGTTGTGTAAAGGGAATGGGTTAACCTAACATTTGTTAGTGCTTGGCAGCTGTTTCTATGAACATCCTTACTGTACCGACAGCGATATATTGTTGTTTCTTTCTTCTGATAAATGTACTCATTCTTAGTAGCTTTGAATAAAATCATCTGCTAAATGTAATGTAAATGTTGAGGGATAAGCGGCAGTGTGACGGTTTCCTCCTTCCTCTGGGTTCTCTCCCACAGCCTCCCTGACCCCGTTGTTTCATCTCCTGTTTCTCCTCCCCAGAGTATGTACTCGCGTGTGCCCGAGTGCCAGATCACCACCTACTACTATGTGGGCTTCGCCTACCTGATGATGAGGAGGTACCAGGACGCCATCCGCGTGTTCGCAAACATTCTGCTGTACATCCAGAGGACCAGGAACATGTTCCAGAGGTCCACGTACAAATACGAGATGGTCAGTGTTTACCACTGCTGCTGCGTGGTGGCAATGCTTTTGGATTTAAAGGGGTGATATTAGGTCATAAGGTGATAGTGTAGCCTAAAAATTGTTAGTGCTTGGCACTTCTCTAAAACATCCTTGCTGTACGGCCAGCGATATGTTGTTGTTTCTCTTTCTTCTGACATATGTATTTATTATAAGTCCCTTTGGATAAAAGCGTCTCCTAAATGGGATTAGCCATTACAAGCTGTTTGAAAATCTGCCCTTTCCTGCGTTTTAGTGACATCAGAATAACTGATGAATAATAATAACTGAATAATAATAAGCTAATCACACTCGATAGCATAACATCCCCCCTTTAACTCTCGAGTTTGTTCTTTTTAAAATGTTTATATAAACATGGGTATATATATGTATATATTAGAGCTGTCAATTAAACGCGTTATTAACGGCGTTAACGCAAACCAATTTTGACGGCGTTACATTTTTTATCGCGCGATTAACGCAATTATATTTAAAAAAAAAAGATTTTTTTTTTTTTCTTTGGCTCAAAACAAAGAAGCAGTAGCCTGACTGCAAATGACATTTGTTCAAAGCAGTCGTTTAATTGCACTATAGGCTCTTTTTTTGTATCGTCCTGTTTTGATCAGTATATGCCAATGTTGTTATCAATAAAATATCATTTGCACAAGGCAAGCCGATGCACTTCACCATGTTGATAAGAGAATTAAAATGAGAAGAATTATGGGACAAAAAAATCAAGGGATATTTAGCATAGAAAAATAATTTGTGATTAATTGCGATTAATCGTGAGTTAACTATGACATTAATGCGATTAATCACGATTAAATATTTTAATCGCTTGACAGCTCTAGTATATATATATTTTTAATAATGCAGTACAAAATGCCAGTGTATTGTCAGATGTTTGTAGAACCAACTCTACAACGTCCACGTTTTACCTTCTGCAAGCACGAGTGAGATTTCTTCGCCATCGTTTGCCTCCCAGTTACTGTATCTTTTAAATACCCAAATGTCCTGAAACTCTCCTTCCCTGTGGGTCTCTTGAGTCTGGATGATTCTGAAACATGGCTGTCCGTCCGTCCCCTCAGATCAACAAGCAGAACGAGCAGATGCACGGCCTGCTGGCCATCGCCCTCACCATGTACCCCATGCGAATCGACGAGAGCATTCACACCCAGCTCAGGGAGAAGTACGGAGACAAGATGCTGCGCATGCAGAAGGGGTGAGGAGGCCACTCATCACACACAGGGTGAAGCCATCACGTGTTCCGGCCTCGCCTTAACTCTATAGCTTGTCTATGTGGTTGTATCATTAGAGATGTTTCGATACCTTTTTTTTTTTCCTTCCATATACCGATTCTGATTCCTGAATTTGAGTATCGGCCGATACCGAGTATATTCCGACACAGCATCTAGCATTATAACTACTGATGGCACTTGTTCTTATTGAAGGGTTTTTTTTACGATGAAAGCGATGTAAAGTCGGTTCCCTTACTGTCAAAAATAAAATCAGAACTAGATCATTTACATTTCTAACCTATTATTCTAGCAATATATTTGTATTCTTGTAATTTAACGTCCAAGCATCCGTGTATTCCGTCTTCCGCAGACGCGTTTCCCATTCCGACTTTCCAGCTCCAGCCGTTAACATATGCAGCATAACTCTGTAGTGTTTGTTATGTGGCCTTCCTTTAATTACAAATTGTATATTACTATAATATTGATTGTTTTTGGTGTTTCCCAGCCTCACCTGTAGGTGGCATTAAAGAAGACGCAGTTGGAATCCTAAAACATGAACAATGTGTTCTAACAGCGCCTTTGTCCTTGTCCTCCCCAGAGACCTGCAGGTGTTTGAGGAGCAGTTCAGCTTCGCCTGCCCCAAGTTCCTGTCGCCGGTGGTGCCCAACTACGACAACGTGCACCCCAACTACCACAAGGAGCCCTTCCAGCAGCAGCTCAAGGTGTTCGCTGAGGAGGTCCAGCAGCAGGCCCAGCTGTCCACCATCCGCAGGTAGGGGGCGCTGACTCCCCACACTGCTATGATGATTGTGGTGTTTCAGTCAAACTGGGCTGTTGCCGTCAGACTGGGGTGTCGGCTTAAACTGTGGCGTTGCCATTCAACGTTTCCATCGGCTCTTGTAATCAAATGGGATATTGGCACTTGCGTTGCAAAATTAACGTGGTGTTTTAATATGCAACCCTGAATTTTCGTTTGCGAAATGGTCCCATTTATCCGCCAGGGGACAGCTGTTACTTTAAGACCTCAGGCCTCCTCGCTTCACTCTTATTCAGTTTACTGAATTCATTGAATGACACTGAGGTGTCGGCTTAGCTCAGGAGGTAGAGCAGTTGTCTTGTAACCGAAAGGTTGCTAGTTCGATCCTCAGCTCAGAGTGTTGATGTGTCCCTGAGCAAGACACTTAACCCTAACTGCTCCTGACGAGCTGGCTGTCGCCTTGCATGGTTGACTCTGCCGTCGGTGTGTCAATGTGTGTATTAACCGATGTAATTCGCTTTGGATAAAAGCGTCTGCTAAATGCCCTAATTGTAATTGATTGAGCCCCTGGTTGGCGTTATAGTGGGGAGGTGAATCACACCCATGTATAACAGTTGTTGTGTGTGCTTGCCTCAGCTTCCTGAAGCTGTACACCACCATGCCAGTGGCCAAGCTGGCGGGCTTCCTGGACATGTCGGAGCAGGAGTTCCGCATCCAGCTGCTGGTCTTCAAGCACAAGATGAAGAACCTGGTGTGGACGAGCGGCATCTCCGCCCTGGACGGAGAGTTCCAGTCTGCCTCCGAGGTGGACTTCTACATCGACAAGGTGTGTGTTTGGGTTCAGCCAGGGCAAATGTCTCTATGAACATCCTTACAGTGCCAACAGCGATATATGGTTGTTTCTCTTTCTTCTGACAAATGTACTTATTCTAAGTAGCTGTGTGTATGTTTTTTTAATGCACTGTTTAACACTGTTTTTCCCTCCTTGATGTTTGCCTCCAGGACATGATCCACATCGCTGACACCAAGGTCGCCCGGCGCTATGGAGACTTCTTCATCAGACAGATCCACAAGTTTGAGGAAGTAAGTGGATCTACTTGTACTGGTCATTAAAGCAGCACTATGAGCCTCCCCCACTTTGTTACTGGTACTCTACTCTAAACCAGTACCGTGAGCCTCCCTAGTGTTGGTGCTTGTACTGGTACTGTTAACCTCCCATGTGTTGGTGCCAGCATGGCGGTTAACGTCTCCCTTCTCTCTGCAGTTGAACAGGACCCTGAAGAAGATGGCCGCCGGTGGGACCACCACGGCCGCTGCCGCCACCGCTACCGCCGCCGTCGCCGTAGTCGCAGCCACTGCCACAATAGCAGGGACCGCCACGGCCCGGTGAGGGTAGAGAGACCCTTGGAGAGACCACCACGGAGAACACCACGCCTGATTGATAAATCGCTTTTCTATCCCAGTTGAAAACCAATAAAATATAGAGGTGTGCTGGTAATCAATTGTCTTGATTTATTTCCACTCTCAACCCGGTTCGACCCCGCTAAAATCTCAATTCACTGAGTATTTACGTTAATTTGTTTGGAGACCAGCGTTTTATTCAGTTATTTACGATGGATTGCATATTTGTGCTTTTATCTGTGCTACAGCATGCTCTCTCTCGATTGACCCAAGTCTCCGCAAGTTGCATATTTATTTTATTACATCTTCAAACAACATTTGCCAACACAAATTCCACGGGCCTGGGGGACAATGATTGAAAAAAAAAAGAAGGTACAAAATGGGGGTTATAAAACACCACCAGTGGGCAACCGACTCTTTACACAGGCCGACCCGACAACACGATCACCGTAGCACAATGTACACACTCCAAACATCCACAACTGATCTCAACAGTTTTGGTAAGCCGGCATTTTCTTCCAAAAATATTTTTTAATCCTGTTACACTTTCTTTTTTATATTTTCTATCAAATAAAAAAATAAAGCAAAAACTGCTCATTTTGAGCATTGATTCTTTTACACCAGCAGGTGGCAGTGTTTTTCTTTTAGTGAACATAGGGCCTTCTCCAGAGTTAGTTGTTTACCCCAGGTCGGTACAGGGCTTAAATCTTTTTTTGCTGTGGCCCATCTTCACATTATCTTGTCCATGTTTTTTTCATTAAGAGATCAAGTCTCTCAAGCAACAGTGAGTGGTCTCCTTGAACACCATTGGTTGATTCTGTCCAATAGAACGCAGGCGTGGCTAATGGCAGAATCTGTCTAACCCTGGCCCCCTGCTGACGAATCGTCCTTCTCAACAGGACTTGACATCACTTAGGTTTACATCGGAGCCTCTTGGTACGAAACAAAGAACGCGATCGAGAAACCGTTATTGTGTATAGTTCTGAGCGTTGATCTGAAACATCGGCTCCTTTTTATCGACATGTAGTCCTCGCATCCACAGGTGTTCAATAATGATTGTTTCCTCATATCAATTAAAAAAATCTAAAGATTTGTGTGACTTTCCGACCCCTTGAATGGCCATTCGCTGGTGCGCCTGTGCTACCGTCTGTGTGTCTGCATGCTTGCGTGAGTGTGTGCAGTCCGAAAGATCGAGTGGGGACGTTAAGAGATGGAGCGCCATGGAGACCGTCTTGCGTTGATCGCTTAGCAACATCGGGTTCAGCTTCCTGTCCGTCTCCTGCTGGGCTGTGTCTCCGGGTCGAACCGTGAGCCAAGTAGCCACAGTAACCACCAACTGAACCGTCTGACGTCTTCAAGTGGCACCACAAGTTAAGCATCAAACTCACTCCCTGCCTCCCCTCTGCCTCCCCTCTGCCTCCCCTCTGCCTCCCCTCTGCCTCCCCTCTGCCTCCCCTCTGCCTCCCCTCTGCCTCCAAGTACCCAGGGAGGTCCGTCTCATCTGCTTTTCATCCAACGCTTTCTAAACGACTCCCACCCCTCCCAAGATGGACGCCCTGTGTGGGCCGGAACAGGGGTGAGGGCTGAGTGGGTGGGTGGGGTTACTGGGTGGGGCTTCCCTCAAGGACACAAACACACGGCGGCGCTCTCAGACCAGCGAGGCCTCGGCTAGTCATAACTCGGTGACCTCCAGGGGGCTGCCGGACAGGGGGTGGGCGCCCTTATTGCGGTGCAGCGGCGTGGACTTGGCCGACTCGGTGCGGGCGTTGCGCTCGGCGTACGGCGAGCCGCCGTCGCTGTCGGCGTTCAGCGCCTCCAGGGAGCGCGCCAGCGCCCGCTGGTCGTCCTCGGGCAGGCTGTTGTGGTCCGAGGTCAGCAGCGTGCCCGTGCTGCCGTGCACCACGTGCACGCCCTCGGGACCCCGCATCTCGAGCGGGAGCTTGTGCTTGAAGCGCAGCGTGCCGCGCCCGCCGCCACCGGAGCTCAGGCGGTCCTCGTCCTCCTCGTCCAGGTCGCTCTGGATCAGCTGGGAGCCGGGGGAGGGACCAGGAAACAGGAAGTACAGTTAGACAGGGAGCAGGCGGGATCAGAAGGGAGGAACAAGAAACAGAGAGTACAGTTAGACAGGGAGCAGGCGGGATCAGAGGGCGGGAACAGGAAACAGAAAGTAGAGTTAGAGAGGGAAAAAGGAAATACATTCAGAGAGGGGAACATGAGTCCTGCTTGGGTCGTTTCAGACTGAAGGCCACACTTGAACTACAAAAGAGTAAACATTGGAGGTGATGACATACAAATAGTGTCATGTAGAGAAGTTGTAAGGTGCTCGTGAGGAAGATATGGTTCAGGTTCACAGAGCTCAGGAAAGTGAAAAGAAGTGAGAAGAGGGGGTCATGTACACGATACGCAAGTCGTAAGCAAGGATTCATTGCAGAGTGAGAGAGTAGTTGGATTACAGTCTAGAACACAACAACCAGCATTGGCTAAGCCTGAATCAGACTTGGTCCCACAATATCCTCATTTTGTAAAAATAATGTTAATAATATCTGTTTTAATAAGATACATTCGTCTGATTGCATGATTCATGAAATGTCTTAAATTGTACGTTGTGGCAAGTCCTAATCATCACATTTGTTGTTCTGTCAAGATCTGCATGATTATTGATTATGTTGAGCTCAGGTCTGATTCAAGCCAGCAAAGTGAGAGAAGCAGTGAGGGGAAGGCAGAAGGGTTAGAATTGAAGCAGAACACGGAGCTTCTGAGGGGAGGAACGACGTGATCTACAGACTTCGCCATCTAGTGGTGAGTGAGAGGAACAGCAGCACAGCGGTGCGAAAAGCGCCCTCTAGCGGCGAAGGAGAGAAAGAGCAGCGGTGGTGCGGCACCGGCTGCCGCTCCGAGCCCACCTCCGTGACCGACGAGTGGTCTCCCTGGCTGGTCGATTTAGTGACCAGTCGGGCTGCAAAGAGCCCCTTCAACCTCAGGTAGTCGTCCAGAACCACCTTGAGCAGGGAGCCCTGATGGGAATCGCAGTAACCATGAGAAAAACGCCCGCACAACATCAACCAACATTAACCTGTCCCTTATTGTCTGCCTCCAGACCTCGTCCCCCTCTGTGTTGGTCGGGACAGAGGAGTTCCGTGATGTGGTGGTGTGTTGATAATGTGTGTGGGCCCGTCTCTCACCTTGATGGGCCCGTCCCTCATGATGTGTCCCAGCTTAGCGATGTTGTCGTACTCCTGGATCGCCGCCCGCAGGTAGTGGTCGTCTTCTGGCTTGGCCTGGGGCTCCCGGCCAAAGGTACCCTTTAAGTCAAAAACACACACACACACACACACACACACACACACACACACACACACACACACACACACACACACACACACACACACACACACACACACACACACAGTTTGAAATGCAGTCTTGTTGAGGAAACAGCTGTGTAATAGGAGTGACAGAGGGGTCAAGCTGAATCAAGGGGGCTCATGTAAACCTTGGTGGCTCATGTACACACACACACACACACACACACACACACACACACACACACACACACACACACACACACACACACACACACACACACACACACACAGAGTTTGAAATGTAGTCCCGGTGAAGACACAGCTGGGTAATGGGAGTGACAGGGGGGTCAGGCTGAATCTCGGTGGCTCATGTAAACCATCAAGAATGATGACCCCCTCCGACGGTTCAGCCGAGGCACATAAAGGCTGAAGCTAAGCATGATTCATGAACAAATAGTGAACCCGTGTGCTTGTGTGTGTGCGTGTGCGTGTGCGTGTGCGTGTGTGTGTGTGTGTGTGTGTGTGTGTGAGAGACAGAGACAGAGTGTGTGTGTGTGTGTGTGTGTGTGTGGTGTGTGTGTTTGAGTGCTTCCTGGCCCTGACACTAGGAATCAGGCCACAGCCAGCTCTATCTCTGTAAGTGGACCTGGAGTGGATATTGAGGGGACGTGTGTGCGGGCGGGGCTTGGGGGGGGGGGGGGGGGTACTGACGTGTGTGCGGGCGGGGCTGGGGGGGGGGGGGTACTGACGTGTGTGCGGGCGGGGCTGTTCCACAGGTCGCTGATCTCGCTCAGGTCCCCCGGCAGGTCGTCCTCGTGGTCCGCCTGCGCTGCCAGCTCCAGGTTGCGGCAGAAGGGGTCCAGCCAGACCGGGTTCGCCCTGGGGGGGGGGGGGGGTCAGTCGGTCAGGGGGGTGCTGAGAAACCAAGTGAACGCACGCTACATGTACCGTGTACAGACAATGTAGACACACCTGTCTGTACCAGAGTCTGTCTTGCTCATTTGACGTGAGCTGTACTGGCTGATCAATATCTTTGAATGCCTACAATGTACGCACTTATTGTAAAAATAGTACATAGCATTGAATAGCATCTTATCCTAGCTATCTTTGTTGTATGAGGGGCATGGGTTAACCTAGCAATTGTTAGGGCTTGGCACTTTCTTTTATGAACATCCTTACTGCACCGACAGCAATGTATTATTTCTCTTTCTTCTGAGAAATGGTCGCTTTGGATAAAGACGTCTTGTAAATGCCCTAATTGTTAATGTAATTGTACTATGTCATTAGTATTTAATGGCTATTCAACATGTGTGGATAAACCCCTCGAAACTAAACCCATGAAGGAAAGACCTGTTGTAATCCCAAAGTGTTGATGTGAGAGTGTATGTAAGGCGTTGCGTAGGTCCACCGCTCACCCCTCAAAAGAGTACTTGTTTGTGTTGGGCATATCCAGGACGTCCATAAGACCCTGGTTCCCTAGAAACACAACACCATGAGACACGTGACAAATATCACCTTGCAAGTCAACGTGTAACGCATGACTCCATCTTGCTGTTAACCGCTGGGAAACCTTAGCCTGCTGTCTGCATCTCACCTGTAGAGCCGGCCACTATGGCTTTGAGCTTCCTCTTGTGTCTGGTAGAAACACACAAGATATCATAGGGGTAAACGCATTGACACTTTGAAATGATCACATTATTTCGTCAGCGGCTCCTGAGGAACGATGCTATTGAGGTGCTTGGTGATGCGAGGACACACGACACTCACACAGTCCGGAAGTGCCAGCTCATGGTGGCGAACAGAATGCCCACCAAGCACAGCAGGACAGCCAGGATAATGATGACCAGCTGGAAGAGAGGAGGATTCAACAACACACCCAAAGGCTGCTGGGAAATGTAGTTCTAGGAAATGTAGTTCTGTGAAACGAGTTCTGGGAAATTATCTCAAAGAGCAATCAAATTCAGTAGTTAGCGAGAAGGGATATTTCCACTGAAAACATGACAAGCACTAAAGAAGAAGTCCTTGTTGTGAAACCGTAACGAGAGCCACATAGTCAGCGTGTTTTTGCGGTCTTAGCCTCTTCCCATCACCTCCCCCTCTCTCACCTGCAGCGTTGAGAAGTCGTCCGGCGCCTTCCCGCTGACAGCAGGCTGGACGTCCAAGACGTTGTGGGTCCTGAACAGGTTCCTGAGCTGCTCCTTGTTCTCGTCGATCATCTGGATGACCCTGCGTGGGCGAACCCCGGGGACAAAGCGTTCAGAGGGCAGCACGGCCACATCACAACGCAGGGCAGAGTAATGACATGGCTCAGCTCTTTGGGCTGTTCTGAGGTCAGACCTTTCGACGTCGAGGATGCGGTTGGTATGCTTGTTCACCACGTGGATCAGCACGTCCGTCTGGGAAAAGTTCACCACGCCGTTCTTGTTCACATGGAACTGAGGAAAGAGGAGAGCCACAGTGAAATGTGGGACCGCTTCCAAATGCTTTAGTGCAACATCCTTGTTTGGGACATTCTTGCAACTTGTGGGGCAATTGCAATTGCTAGTTTTGTTCAGTTTTTTCATGGCTAATAAAACTAACCCTAACCCTAAACCTGTGTTAATACTACCGGTAATATGGTTCAACTGTTTAATTGTGGATACTGCTAACTGTGTTAAATAATGATTCTATTCACCTGGGGTTATTTAACCCCAACACCACTTGTCAACTTATTTGCATTGTAGGAGTCCCCCTCTCGAAGCAGTACGCGTGCTAGTATTTAGTATCCAATTACAATAAAACACATTGTGTTCGAAATCGTTCCCTATTCACTCACTCACTATTCCCTATTTATGTTCGTGATATAGCGTGCACTATGTAGGGAACGAAAAAACGAGAATTCGGACACTGCGCTGAACATTTCTAAAAGGTCCTTTGCGTCAGTAAATGCGCCGGGTATTTGTGTGACGCAGACAGACGCGCCCACACCATGTAAACAAACCGGGCACTCACGAGGAAAGCTGGAGGTTGTATTGATGTTAAGTGTTACATTTCCTTGATCAAGGTTTTTTGTTATTAATTTTGAATGTTACAATTTCTATGTTAAATCCAAAATAAATTGTTGACATTTCTAAACGAAAGCCGGAGACTCCATCATAGTTTTCGCGGTTATTCAGCTTCTTCTTCTCCTCCGGAAAAACACGACCACATTGCATGGTGGTATACGGGAGTAACATGTAGGGAACATCGCATGTACACTCAAATTTGGGGTATTTTAAGTGCACTATATAGTGCATGAAATTAACCACTGAGAATTCGAACACCACTACAAAATGGCGAGCACCCTATATAGTGCACTATATCCGTGATAGGGAACGATTTCGAACACAGCTACAGACAGAAACAAATGGGGAAATTGTCCAAAAGTAAACCAGGTGAAAAGAAGGAGTAATCAAAACAGTTGGCAGGAGTTAAACTAATGAGGACACACAGGGACAACAAGAGCCCAGGTGAACAGAAGTGCATGGAATTGGAGGACTTCAAAGTTGAAGGTGAGTCCTTGGCCCCACACCTGCACATCATCGGTGTTGACGATGGCGCCGGTGATGTTGGACAGCAGCTTGATGAACTCGTCTTGGAAGAGGCGCACATTCTCGGGGATGTCGTTGATCATGATCTTGACGCGCTGGTCATCCCGCAGGATGTAGATGCCCACGACGGCCATGTCGCTGTTGCCCGCCTCGTCGCAGGCCAGCACCTCCAGCTGGAAATAGCCGGGGTCGTACGCCCTGAACAGGTCGTAGGTTCGGATAACGCCTGTGTTGTCTAGGAGACGCCCAGGAAGGAAAGAGAGGCAAGTCATATACGCTTTAATTCGAGACCGGTGGCTTACGCCGGGATTCCACCGGACGCATTAAGGCTGCGGGTACGGCTGGGCCGTGGAACGGATGCGACTTCTGCCCTGCGTGCATTTCCACCGGGGGCGTTACGGCAGCGCATCGCTGCTTTGCGAGCCAGCCGTATTCACGCAAGATCACGAGATCACGCAATAATCCTAAACCTAATGTAGTCACCTTCCACTCCCAAAACGACTGCAATTAAATGCCAAGCTTTGTCCTTCCGTCCACCTAAAGGCCGTTAGAGGAACTTAACATGGGTTTATGGGGGCGTTTCACTTCCTTTCCTTGCGTACGGGGACATTTCACGTGATCTGCTGGATCACTAGATCCCAAATATACTGACACCTGTCTGCA
This sequence comes from Gadus morhua, assembly GCF_902167405.1. Taxonomy (NCBI): domain Eukaryota; kingdom Metazoa; phylum Chordata; class Actinopteri; order Gadiformes; family Gadidae; genus Gadus; species Gadus morhua. The sequence goes on from NC_044062.1 coordinate 7,725,604, forward strand.
GTGGGTCTCCTGCCCCACACGAGGCCTCTTGTCAGTGTGTCCGTGTGTATGGGCGAGGAGGACGAGGAGAGGCTTGCGGCTGTACCTATGATGAAGATGTCTCCCATATCCTCGGTGTCGTTGGACTGCAGCCGGATGTACTGGATGGTGACGATGTGGTAGCGCACCACGCTGTTGTTGCCGATGTCGTTGTCCACCGCCATCACCCTGATCAGCTCTGAGCCCACCTTAGCATCCGCCGCCACGCCTGAGAGAGAGAGAGAGAGAGAGAGAGAGAGAGAGAGAGAGAGAGAGAGAGAGAGAGAGAGAGAGAGAGAGAGAGAGACCCAATGACACAGAAGCAGGATTCGCACTCCGATTATCCAATTTTCATCTGGATAGCTAATGTAACTGTAAGGCCTACAGATTAACAGGACATGTTTAACCTTGACTAACATACTAACCTTTCACCAGACACCATCCTGTCGCATTCCAACCAGAAGCACTCAACACACTCAACAAACCCAATTGACTGGCTCTGTTCCCCTCCGTCCCCTTACCGGCCGTGTACTCCTTCTTGACGAAGCGAGGCGACTGGTCGTTGATGTCCTCCAGGTAGATGTTGACCTCCTGCAGGGTGGGGTCCCGGCCGGGGTCCAGCGCCCGGGCCCAGGAGGCCCTCTGCGCCCGGACGGGGGTCCAGCTCCGGTTGCTGGAGGCCTTGACGATGATGGTGTACACAGGCTTCTCCTCCCGGTCCAGGTCCCTCCTCACACTGAGCACTCCTGATATGTTCAGCTCAAAGTTACCCTCGCCGCTCCCTCCTGGGGACAGAGGGGGGGAGAGAGAGAGAGAGAGAGAGAGAGAGAGAGAGAGAGAGAGAGAGAGAGAGAGAGAGAGAGAGAGAGAGAGAGAGAGAGAGAGAGGAATCGTATTAAGACCATCATGAGACCACTCTAACTTCTAGCAGTTAGCAGAGTAGGAGGGATAACAGAGGCATGGGTCTCTCGATGTGGATTCAGACAGTACTATCTACAGCTGGAGATCCAGGATGAGAAAGGCAGAGGGGGAGAGATGGGCAGAGGGGAGAGATGGGCAGAGGAAGAGAGAGAGGCAGAGGAAGAGAGAGAGGCAGAGGGGGAGAGAGAGGCAGAGGGAGAGAGAGGGGCAGAGGGAGAGAGATGGGCAGAGGGAGAGAGAGAGGCAGAGGGAGAGAGAGAGAGGCAGAGGGGAGAAATGGCAGAGGAAGAGAGAGAGAGGGGCAGAGGGAGAAAGAGAGGCAGAGGGAGAAAGAGAGGCAGAGGGAGAGAGAGAGAGGCAGAGGGAGAGAGAGAGGCAGAGGGAGAGAGAGGCAGAGGGAGAGACAGAGGCAGAGGGAGAGAGAGAGGCAGAGGGAGAGAGAGGCAGAGGGAGAGAGAGGCAGAGGGAGAGAGAGGCAGAGGGAGAGAGAGAGGCAGCAGTCACCTGCGATGAAGTAGTATACCACAGCGTTGGAGCCCTCGTCTGCGTCCACAGCTCCGGTCACGTTGCCCACCATGGTCCCAGGGTCAGAGTGCTCTGGAACAGTCAGGACCTGGTAGGGCAGGCTGCCCCGCTGAGACACAAGCAACCACAGAATAGTATTAACTAGGGCTGTCAAGCGATTAAAAAAATTAATCTAATTAATTACAGCCTATTTGATTAATTCATCTAAATTAATCGCATACTTGCATTTTTCCGAGAAAGTATTTCAAAATAATTTAATTCAAGTAAATTATAGCAGATGAGTGATTCAAAGAATAATAGACATAATAGAGTTTAAAGTTCAATGTCTCTTTCATCTAAAACATGTCTTTCATTAACCTAGGGTGCATTTTAAGATCAAATTATTAACATTTCCATCTCACTCAAGATTCAATGCATCTCAGTCGAGTGTGGCTTGACGAGGCTGGCTGCTAGCGCCAGCTCCAGGGGCTGTGGCTATTCTTTAATATGTCCATGGTGGCAGCTCGTACCTGCGAGCTTGCTACCAAATGTTTTGCGTTGAGGTGGTATCTAAGGGTTGATGAACTCCGGTGATAGGAAAATTCCTTACTACAGAGATTGCAGATAACGGTGTTCCTATCTACAGTTCCGTCAGGGAGTCGTTTAAACTTGAATTTTCCGTTCACGGGGCCGAGCAGCGTCTTCTCGTCTGCCTCTATTTTGTTTCAATCAACGCAAATGACACAACGGGTCAAAGGGCACTATAGAAGCGCGATTAATCTGTGTTATTTTTTCAGTGATTAATTAATCAAAATTAACGCCTTAATTTGACAGCCCTAGTGTTAACCATTAACCACCATTAATTCATTAACCACCCCTTTTTACCTGAAGATATGAGCGGATATTGAAGGGGATTATGCGTGGGATGTTTCTTATCCTAGCTATCTTTGTTGTATACGGTGAATGGGTCAACCTAGCGATTGTCAGCACTTGGCACTTGTTTCTATGAACATCCTTACCGTACCGATATATTGTTGGTTCTCCTTCTTCTGAGAAATGTACTTATTGTAAGTTGCTTTGCATATAAGCATCTGCTAAGTGCCCTAAATGTAAATATTAATGGGCGAAAACTGTGAACGAGTGCTGTAGTTTCAACTGACCGGTGGTTTGAGGAAGACGGGCTCATTGTCGTCGATGTCCAGCAGCACCACTTGCAGGGGCTGTGTGGTCTCGTAGGGCACAGGCTGGCCCAGGTCGTAGGCCACCAGGATCAGCTGGGACGCAAACATACACAGCCCATGAGGACATGAACCGACGGCAGCAACATACGGCATGGTTAAGACAGCGAACATACGGCACGATTCAGACGGCAAACTGAAGTGGCTTTTCTGCTGTCTTTGTCTTCCAACAGTAACAGGTAAGGATAGGCGGATGTTTTCCAGTGTTTTTTAGACAGCGGGAATCGAAACCACTGACCTCGGCAGGGACAGTACCACTCCAAAAAAAAGTAATCCTAAAAAAAAAGCATTTTGAACTACAAAACATATCCACGTTTTAGGTTTTAAATCTACCTTAGCATTGATGTTACAGGATCTTTGGATTTTGTTAGAGTCCTGAAGACACACACACACACACACACACACACACACACACACACACACACACACACACACACACACACACACACACACACACACACACATACACACACACACACACACACACAGACACACACACACAGCCCGGGACTCACGCCGTGCTGGCTCTGCTTCTCGCGGTCCAGCCTGACCGCGGTGGTGATGGCTCCGGTGAGGGCGTTGATGTGGAAGTTCTCCCAGTCCCGGTTGCCGGCGCCCGTCTGCAGGAAGGCGTAGCGCACCTCGCCGTTCACGCCCTCGTCCACGTCCGTGGCCAGCACCGAGCACACCTCCAGGCCCGCGGGCCTCTCCTGGGGAGGGGGGGGGGGGCACCCACACACACACACACACACACACACACACACACACACACACACACACACACACACACACAGAGGGAGACGCACACACACGCAGAGGTAGAGGCACACACACACACACACACACACACACGCAAAATTCAGTAAAATTTGCACATCCGGCATTTACTGTGATTTGAGGCAGACACAAACACGCACATACACACGCAGCTCACGCACACAAGCAGATGTAGATGCAGGCAAACACACACACAGACGCAAATTCAGACACCCAAAAATATAACTTCAGACCTGGAATTAAATATGATTCCAGGCACACACACACATGTACACACGTGACCCCCATGTGACTCCCCTCACAAAAACACACACACGTGCACACACACACACACACACGTGCACACACACACAAGACACATCGTTCACACACCAACACCAGCGCACGCACACTGCTCACACACACACACACACACACACACCTCGCCCACACAAACACAGGCACAGACCCAATGCTCCCACACACAGTGCTCCTACACACCCACAAAAACGTGCACACACACACACCGCTCCCACACAATCACAGCGCTCCCACACACACTGCTCCCACACACACACAGCCCTCCCAACAGACCTCATAGATCTTGACGGTGGTCCCGTTGGTGGGCCAGATGAAGACGGGCCGGTTGTCGTTGACGTCGATGATGGTGATGAGCAGGAAGGCGTGGCCGCTCAGGGCAGGGCTGCCCTTGTCGGTGGCCGTCACCGTCAGGTTGAAGCGCTCCGAGGACTGCAGCAGCCGGCGGGACCGCACCAGCCCGGTGTCCACGTCCAGGGAGAACACCTCTTCGGGGGGGGGGGGGGGTGGGGGCAGAAGTTGGGTGAGGGAGGGCCACACCAACTACATCTCAGTCGGAGGCTAACCCTAACCCCACCCCCCCCAGCCTCTAGGTGGTTCACGGTAGAGACTATCGTTTAGTTCCTCCAGCGGCCTCTAGGTGGTTTGCTGTAGAGACTAGCGTGTAGTTCCTCCAGCGGCCTCTAGGTGGTTTACTGGAGAGACTAGCGTGTAGTTCCTCCAGTGGCCTCTAGGTGGTTTACTGGAGAGACTAGCGTGTAGTCAATAGTCAATGAAAAAAATAAATTTCTTTCGTTGATGTGTGTGTATTAATGTGTGTGTGTTTGGGTGTATTTGTGTATTTGTGTGTGTGTGTGTGTGTGTGTGTGTGTTTAAGTGTGTATAGGTGTGTGGACACGTTTATGTATGTGTGTTTGTAATTGTGCATGTGTGTGTGTGTATGTATGTGTATGTATATGTGTGTATATGTGTATAAATGTGGGTAGAGTATATGTGTATGTGTAGTATGTGTATGTACAGTATATGTACATGTGTATGCAGAGGTTGTGTGTGTGTGTGTATGTGTGTGCATGCGTTTGTGTCTGTGTATACGTTTGTGTGTGTGTGTAGTGGGGTACCTGCTGCGGGCCCCTGCATGCTGTAGGTGTGTGTCTGTGTATAAGTGTGCATGTGTGTGTAGTGTGTGCAGGGTGTTGTACCTGCGCCAGCCCCCTGCATGCTGTAGGTGAGCAGGCCGTTCTCGCCCTCGTCCAGGTCGGTGGCGGACAGCGTGATGATGGAGGTGCCGCTGGGCTCGTTCTCGAACACGCTGGTGTTGAAGGCGCGCCGGGCGAAGCGCGGCCGGTAGTCGTTGACGTCCAGCACCGTCACCAGGACCTTCGACCGGGACACACACAAGCCCAGGGTAGAGGATGTGGAGAGGATGCGTAGAGTTGTCGTCATGGAACATTGCCACGACAACAGCGACGTTGGAATAGTGGTTGTTGACTGAATTATAAAATGATGTGTCGTTATGGGGAGATGTAGTTGTGTTTGAAACTGCGGGACGTTGCAAAACAAGGTTTTTATATGCCTAGGTTACGGTACATTTACGTTTTTACTGCAAAAAAATATCCCATGATGCATTACAAGCCCTATGAAAGATTGAACATCACAGAGAATGTCTCAAATGTACCGGGCAGGATAATGTACACAATCAACATGATGATAATATGGCTACGGACAGAGAACGAAGTGTAGCGGCGGAAACATCCATTAAAATAAAACTCCACAGTGGAAAAGAGCAGTATAAAGCTGCTAAAAAAATGGCAGTGCTATCTCCGCTATCAACCACATGGGAATCCTGACCCGCATGACCCCCTGACCTTTGCCCTGGCCCCTACCTGCACTGAGTTCTCGCGGCGGTTGTTGGGGCTGCCCCCGGGGTTGTCCCTGGCAACGGCCGTCAGGGTGTAGTGGTCCTTGCTCTCTCGGTCCAGCGGAGACAGGATGTAGATGTCTCCCTATGACAGAGGGAGCTCCGTGAGCAGGAAGCAGAGGTGGGGCGCCACAATGCTTCTGTTTGCATTCCAGAGGAGGACGTGTGGGTTTGTGGGTGTAAGTGTGTGTGTGCGTGCGAGTGCTTGTGTGTGTCAGTGTGTGTCAGTGTGTGTGTGGTGGTGCGTGTGTTTGTGTGTCTATGTGTGCGTGTGTGTGTGTTGGTGTGGTTGTGGGTTTGGGCGCGTGCGTATGTGTGTGTGTGTGTGTGTGTGTGTGTGTGTGTGTGTGTGTGTGTGTGTGTGTGAGAGTGAGGGTGTGTGAGGGTGTGTGAGGGTGTGTGAGGGTGTTGGGGTATGGGTGTGTCAGTGTGTTGTCCCGGTCTTTGTGGAGTAAGAAGACATAGACCAGATAGGTCAAATACTCTATCATTTTGTTTTGAATTGCCGGTCCAGGTAGTATTGTACCATGATGTCGTCATTGTAAGCGTGTTCAACAATGAGCTCATTCGACAGTTCTGGTTGAATTCATAATTCAAAATAAGATAGAGAAACCTAGATAGAAACCTGTGCTTTCCAAGATTAATTTCATCATTAAAATCAGGGCATACAAATGTAGAAAAATGTAGCCTCTCTCATACTTCACTCAGTTACATTTACATTCTGAGCATTTAGCAAACGCTTTTATCCAAAGCAACTTACAATAAGTACAATAAATACACACAATCCTTTTTTGTATTAGCGTATAAAAATTGCCAATAGAGAACTAGGATGTGAAAGTGTGCTGGTGTTTGTGTATGTGTGCTCGCTCCCTTCTGCATGTGCATGTGTCCCCTTATGGATGTGTGTGCACGTGTGTGTGCCCACATCTAGAGGGTCTCGAAACGTGTGTGTGTGTGAGGGCTCCCTTCTGCATATGTCCCCTTAAACATGTGTGTGCACGTGTGTGTCCTTTTGCATGTGTGTGTGTGTGTGTGCGCGCACTTGCGGAGCCTTCCTTGTTCTGCATGAGAGCATTCGTGCGTGCGTGCGTGCGTGCGTGGGTGATTGTGAGCCCATATGTGTGTGTGTGTGTGTGCGTGCGCTCATGCACGCAGCTGTGTGTGTACTCACAGAGCTGGGTCTGATCCCGAACTTGCCCTCGCCGTCCACCAGGCTGTACTCGATGACGGCGAAGAGGCCGGAGTCTGCGTCGGTGGCGCTGACCCTTATGACGATGGTGCCCAGATCGATGTCCTCGTACAGCGGCCTCTGTAACGGTGACACACGCGGTTAAAGGTTAAAGGTTGTATCAGCGATTCTAGGCCGAAACATAAATGATCACATTCATCTGATCTTTCCTCACGATCCGCTAGCTGCCCGCCCCATAAGCAGGCCGTCAAGAAAACACGTCTCTGTAGACAGCCTATGCCCCGAGATCGTACACAAAAACAAATGGTACTACCAACTGCTCAAAGCATAAATAAATCGTATTCCAACCAATCACCGACAAGGGGTGGGTATTGTGGGGTTTTGCTCTGCGTCTGTTTTTACTGGATGCACGAAACACGGAAGGGAGGGGCGAGCTGGCTCTGTTTGTTTGGGATCTCGCTTCAAATACCAACTGATGTGACGTTGCCTAACATCGCTGCTACAACCTTTAAGACTCTCTCAGAGCTGTCGACCCTCTGTGTCCCCCAATTAGCACGGATGTTAAAAGTGTGACCCACTAAAGTATTAAGTGTCTGACTGTTAAAAAAGTTGTGAAATAGTTATAAGGGCCATTTGCGATTTTTTTTGCAGAACATAAAACACAAGCTCAGGAATCCTTTACCACTGAACCTCGCTCAGATGTGTTTTTATACATATAATTAACTTAACGACTCGCTCTCAGGGCCAACATTTTCGAGGCACGTATCCGCATTCTCTAAAACTCTGCCATCTGGCCGGTGGAGTGATATGACAGAGCTGAAGTGCTCTTGAAAGCGAGCGACGGGCTAAATATACAGCGGCGGTCATTAAGCAGCAGGCCGCTCCACTTAGCGGACCCACCGGGTCGGCCAGCTGCCCCCCTCCCCCCTGGCGGCGCGCTACCTGATAGGAGGGCTGGGTGAAGACGGGATTGTTGTCGTTGACGTCCACGATGCGCATGAAGACGGGCAGCTCGGCGATGCGGGGGGGGCTGCCGTGGTCCTTCGCCCGGATGGTGAAGTTCAGCCACTGGACCTGCTCGAAGTCCACCGTGCGGTTGGCCACGATCTTGCCTGCCAAACATACGTTGTTGCTGTCAGTCTGGGAGTGCCTTGATTGGGCCGTGATTGGTTCTGG
>NC_044062.1:7738641-7768641 GCF_902167405.1 Gadus morhua
CAGTAAGGGAAGGATGGAGAATGTAAAAATAAAAAAACAAGCAGGAAAGAGAGAGGCTTATTTTGATTAATATTATGAAAGAAACAGCCTTCCTGTATAAGAAATGTAATCCACAGATTGTTTACTTTAACCAACTAGATGAATGTGGTGACTATCATTGGATTGGTAATGGATTCACATCCCTCGCTGTGTTTAGCATACAATATGCATATAAACTGAATTAATGCATATTAAGTATAACTGTAGGCCCATTTTAAAGTAAGACATATTTATGATCAACTTTCCATAAAAGTAATCTGTTACGTATTAACACTGCACTGACAAAGAGAGACAGGGACAGACAGAGAGAGAGAGAGAGAGAGAGAGAGAGAGAGAGAGAGAGAGAGAGAGAGAGAGAGAAAGAGAGAGAGAGAGAGAGAGAGAGAGAGAGAGAGAGAGAGAGAGAGAGAGAGAGAGAGAGAGAGAGAGAGAGAGAGAGAGAGAGAGAGAGAGAAAGAGAGAGAGAGAGAGAGAGAGAGAGAGAGAGAGAGAGAGAGAGAGAGAGAGAGAGAGAGAGAGGGAGAGAGAGAGAGAGAGAGAGAGAGAGAGAGAGTAAGCGAAAGCGAGAGCGAGAGAGAGAGAGGGAGAGATAGGGTGTACCCTGCGTGCGATGCGTGGGTTCTCTGGGTTGTCCTTAACCGTGACGGTCAGCACGTATTCAGCCAGCCGCTCTCTGTCAAGACGCCTGTTCACCTGCACCACACCTGTCTGGGGTACGCACATACACGCACACAAACACACACACACACACACACACACACACACACACACACACACACACACACACACACACACACACACACACACACACACACACACACATACACACAAACACCCACTCATGCAGGCAAATACACAAACACACACAGGGAGGAAAAAAGTCCATTGATGTTATCGTTTCACTACCATTACATGGGCCGGTATATTGCATACCGGCCCAGGTCACCATGCCCCCAGTGGAAGTGATTAACATGTAGTTCAGGGTATCTGCAGGTTTCAGCAAGTCAAATTTAAGACTTTTTAAGACCTTTTTAATACCACCTTGAATGAAATTTAAGACCTTAAACCCGCGATGGTGGGGGGGATCCCGCTGTATTACAACCCAAGCATAGCATGTGTGTCACTCAATGAGACTCATTCAAGTTTACTTTCTGTCTTTTTTCCTTGGGTGCACTGGTGCGCCTAAATTTTTAATTTGGGTATTTATGGTGCACCCAAGTTGTGAGTTGTTGAGAAGGGGGGGGGGGGGGGGGGGACAGCGTCTGCGCCCCCGGGCAGTCGATATTTACGCCACTGATTAATAATATTTTCACCATTAAATAAATGCCTTCAGTAAGACCTGGGGGGTATACCACGAACCTCGTTGAGAATATCCAGGCTTTCTTGGGATAACCTGGCTCGACAGAGCCGCAACTCGCAATCACAGTTAAATGGAACCACGACGCTCACTTTAGATTAAATTAGTTGAACCAGGTTTTCCGCTTTAGGTTCAATGCGCGTTCACATAGAAGGGGCGTTTCTCGCGTCATTTGACTCACCCTTATGCAAAATAAATCGCGCAAGAGCGGTGTATTTCATCCAAGGCGAGCAATGTATTATTATGAACTCCTACGAGGAATTCAAAGTTCAAATCACAGCCAAGGGGAACACGGTTGCCCATAATATGGCTAGGGTGGCGTGCTGGCAAAAATAGCCGACCGTGTTAATTCGTCCGTGAAAAGATTCTGCATATTGTCTAAAAAATATTATGTATCATCATCCCTTTTACCCCCATATATGTGGGGCCCCATGAATTGCGAGCCCAAGTACCGGGAATGCACTTCCACGTCAAGTTGCTTGCTTTTAGTGGCGTGGTTCAACGTCTCAAACGTCAAAACAAAATCAGCCTTGTTGACGCTGCAGATTAGCACATTTCGGATGAAAGGCGCTAGTCCGAAGCGAGTTATATACGCCGTTTTGTCCCTTCCAGCAGTAAAGGTGCTCGCGATTTGAGAGTCAGGGAACATCAAACCGAAGAGATCTCCTATCCCCTCATTCGAGTTGTAGGACTGGTGCTTGACCACTGTGTTTAGAATCCACAACACCTCCGCTTACAGTGTTGGTGTCGCACCAAATGCTACCCTCAGGTCAGTGCTAGCAGCGCGGACCGTCTGCGGCGGTGGCGCCGGGGCAGAGATGCAAAACGTAGAAATGGCTGGGGTCTGTGTGTGGCTCCTGGCAGAGGTTTTATGTTTTTGGCTCTGCATATGGCTGACGACAGCCTTAATCCCCATGGTGCCGAGCTTGAATGTAGGCTACTTTTGCACGGAATGCATCTGGCCTGTTCTGGGTTGGCAACGGACGCTAGCCAACCTCGGAAACGGACGTCTTCCAGCCAACTGACGTTGAACTTTTTTGCAACCCATTGTTGCAGACTAGCTAGCATGCGCGCAGACATCCGTTTATATATGCAGCTAGCAAGAAAGTAGCCTCTCTACATCTCCTTCCCGAAAGTCCCGCGAGAAAAATATTAAATAGCCCTGCCCCGACAAATTTAAGACCTCCCGAGTTATAAATTTAAGACCAGCATATAACATTTTTGACAAATTTAAGACTTTTTAAGGCCTTAAATTTAGAAAAATGAATTTAAGACTTTTTAAGACTTTTAAGACCTCCGCGGACACCCTGTAGTTCCACTAGCAGCCTATAGGGGGCTCACCGTGGTCATATGCCAAAATAACACAATTCACCATTCTAGGTCAATGGGAGAAATGCGATATGGCCACAGGCTGCTGTGAGGCAGACGCTCAATCCCTGCCCTCGATGGGTCAAATATGGATCGTTTCCACTGCTGGTTGCAAAGGATATCATAATATCCTCTGCATCACAACATCTACAGCCGTAGCTCAACATCTACGGCCTTGGTTCAGAGAGAGAGAGAGAGAGAGAGAGAGAGAGAGAGAGAGAGAGAGAGAGAGAGAGAGAGAGAGAGAGAAAGAGAGAGAGAGAAAGAGAGAGAGAGAGAGAGAGAGAGAGAGAGAGAGAGAGAGAGAGAGCGAGAGAGAGGGACCTACAGTGTCGTTGATGTAGAACGCCCCGTCCTGGTTGCCGGCGGTGATGTTGAAGGTAAGCAAGGCGTTGCGGCCGCTGTCGGCGTCACGGGCGCGCACGGTGGCCACGGTGGTGTGTACGGCGGCGCCCTCGCTCACGCTGGTGTTGTGCGGCAGGTTCAGCAGCACCGGGTCGTTGTCGTTGATGTCCCGGACACGCACGCCCACTACCACCTGGGGAATGCACACACACACACACACACGCGCACATGCGAACACACACACACACACACACATGAACACAAACATCCACAGGCATGCATGCATAAACACACACACATGCACTCACACACAAACACATACTTACACAAACACACACCCGTCCGTATAACGTGCACTTATACAAACACACACACATGCACGCACACATGCACACCCACGCACACAATCACACACCCGTCCGTATAACGTATACTTATACAAACAGACACACATGCACACACACATGCACACCCACGCACACAATCACACACTTGCACAAACACACACATTCAAACACGCACACAACCACATAAACACAAGTACACACACACACACACACACAAACACAAACACTCTTTACCACATTTTATCGACATTACAGCTGTCATTAGTTAGTAGTTTCCTCTAGCAGCATTGTTGTGACTACGGTTGCGTGCACACTGTCTCCACTAACACCAACGCCCAGCTGAAGTATGTTGGCCGAAGCAGACGACTCTGACCCAGGCACACTACGCATGTTGGCCAGCAATTTGTGTTTGGAAGCAGATACAGCCGAGAGATTAAGGCCCAATCCCATTTCTACCCCTTACCCCTTCCCCTTACCCCTTCAAATCAAGGGGGAGGGGTAAGGGGTAGAAATGGGATTGGGCCTAACTCACAGTTATTAAGGAAATGTGGATGCATGAGTGTGTGTATCTATTAGTGTGTGCATTTATGAGTGTGTTTGTGTGTGTATGAGTGTGTGTATCTAGGAGTATGTGTATCTATGAGTGTGTGTATGTTTGTGTGCGTGTGTATGTGTGTGTGTGTGAGTGTGTGTGTGTGTATGCGTGTGTGTGCGTGTGTGTGCTTGGATCTGCTTGTGCGTGTGTATCTGTGAGTGTGTGTGTGTGTGTGTGTTTGTGTGTGTCTATGTGTGTGTGTACGTATGTCTATGTGTGTTTCTGTGTGCATGGGTGTGTGTATCTATGAGTGTGTGTTTATGTGTGTATGAGAGTGTGTATCTATCAGTGTGTGTTTGTGTGTGCGTATGAGTGTGTGTGTTTATAAATGTGTGTATCCAAAGGCGTTCAGCTGTCCCACCGTGCTATTGCGGGGGGGCGTGCCCAGGTCCAGGGCCGTGACGGTCAGGTTGTAGAAGGGCGTGGTCTCCCGGTCAAGCTCCACGTCCCTCCGCACGCGCAGCTCCCCCTCCACCGGGGACACCATGAACTCACCTGACACCGCCGGGGGGATGGGAGAGAGAGGTTCACACAGAGTCAGGGAGAGAGGACAGCACAGGGAGGAGGGAGAGGGAGGGAGGGAGGAAGGAAGTGGGAGGGAGGTTCACACAGTGAGAGGGACAGAGGACAGCACAGGGAGGGAGGGAGAGGGAGGGAGAGGTTCACACAGAGTCAGAGAGAGAGAGAGGACAGCACAGGGAAGAGGGAGGGAGGGAGAGGGAGAGGACAGCACAGGGGGAGAGAGAGGTTAACACAGAATGAGAGAGAGAGAGAGAGAGAGAGAGAGAGAGAGAGAGAGAGAGAGAGAGGGAGAGAGAGAGAGGGAGAGAGAGAGAGAGAGAGAGAGAGAGAGAGAGAGAGAGAGGGAGACAGAGAGAGAGAGAGCGCTCCTCACTCTGGAGGTCTCCTGCCGTGATGCTGTACTCCACTTTGCCGTTGAGGCCCGAGTCCTCGTCGATGGCCCTCAGGGTACAGACCCGGGGCCCCGGCTGGCCCTCGGTCACCTCGAAGGGCCCCTCGAAGGCATTGGGGAAGGTGGGGGTCTGATCGTTCACGTCCAGGACGTTCACCAGGACCTGTTGATCAAGGACAAAGGTCCCGGTGGTCCAAGCTGGGTCGTTAGTCATGAATTCAAAGTTGTTATTATTCATCCAACCATTTTCTTTTTTAAAACTAGCGTGTTGGCTGGTAACCGGAAGGTTGCTAGTTCGATTCCCGGCTCCTCTTAGCTGAGTGTCGAGGTGTCCCTGAGCAAGACTCAAACTGACGACTCAGCTATCACCATGCATGGTTGATATTAGGTCATATTGTTAAGCACTACGAGTGGCCACTGGTTAGAAAAGCGCTGCATACATTTATTCCATTTACCATTTAAACAAGTAAAAGAGGAATTAGTTCACTCTTTGATTTCAGCATGAAGAGGACCCATTTCATCATTACCGTTGTGCTTGATGTCAGCCGAAGGCCAGGGATGGGACACTGGTCGGTTGCTGTGACGACCAGTGTGTAGTGGCCATTGCTGATCTCAAAGTCCAGTTCCTTCAAAGCAGTGATCCGTCCCTGCATGTGTACAGACAGGCACACAACAAACACACGCATGCATACACAGACACACAGACACCCACACATGCACACACATAGACAGAAAGACAGACACACAGATAGACAGAAAGACAGACACACAAACACGCACAGACAGAGACAAACAGACAGACAGACAGACAGACAGACAGACAGACAGACAGACAGACAGACAGACAGACAGACACACACACACACACACACACAAACACAGACAAACAGAGAGACAGACAGACACACACACAGACAGAGACACACACACACACACACCTCAGAGTGAGTATGAGGTCCTCCCCCCCCCCCCCGTATCCTGTGACGGCAGTCTGCGCCCCGTCCGGCCAGCCTCACCGTGAACTGGTTGATGGAGAAGGTCTGAGCCAGGTTGCCACGGGCGACGGCGTAGCGCAGGGTGCCGTTGAGCCCCTCGTCCGGGTCGACGGCCGTCACCGTGGCGATGGTGGCCCCCACCGTCTCGGGCCCCTCGCTCAGCACCGTCACATACTCCTCCTCGGGGAACTCGGGCGCGTTGTCGTTCTCGTCCACGATGCTGACCTGGACGGTGGTGGAGGTCTGGGAGGAGGAGGGGGAGGAGGAGGGGGGGAGGGGGGAGGCAGAGGAGAGTAGGAAGGGGGGGAGGAGGAGGGGGAGGATGAAGGGGGGGAGGAGGAGGGGGGAGGATGAGGAGGCAGAGGAGGAGGAGGAGGGGGAGGAAAGGAGGAAGGGGGGAGGAGGAGGAGGAGGGGGGTGAGGAGGAGGAGAAAGATGAGGGGGAGGAGAGGAGGAGGGGGAGAGGCAGAGGAGGAGGGGGAGGAGAGGAGGAATGGAGGGGAGGAGGAGGGGGTGAGGAGGAGGAGAGGAGGAAGGGAGGGGAGGAGGAGGGGGTGAGGATGAGGAGGAGGAGGAGGAGAGGAGAGGGGGGAGGAAGAGGAGGAGGGGGAAGGGGGAGGAGGACGTGGAGGAGGAGGAGGAGGAGGGGGGGAGGCAGAGGAGGAAGGGGGGGGCGAGGGGGGGTGAGGAGGACGTGGAGGAGGAGGAGGAGGAGGGGGAGGAGGGGTGGGGGGGGAGGTGGAGGAGGAGTTAACTTGTTGAGTTTGACCAACCAGCCATGTGGAAGCTAGTATGGGATTGTTAGTGGATTAATATCCCCAGCTGTGTTTTAGCATACAATATGCATATTAATGTAATTCATGCATTTTAAGTATAACTGTAGGCCCATGCTTTGATTATTACAAAAACACATTTTATTGTAGCATATATTTATGATCAACTTTCCATAAAAGTAATCCAGACCTCATCTGTTACGTATAACCTCTGCACTGAATGAAGAGCGAGAACGAAAGAGAGAGAGAGAGAGAGAAAGAGAGAGAGAGAGAGAGAGAGAGAGAGAGAGAGAGAGAGAGAGAGAGAGAGAGAGAGAGAGAGAGAGAGAGAGAGAGAGAGAGAGAGAGAGAGAGACGGGGACGACGACTCCTGGGAGTCGTTAGAGAGGAATGGCTGAACATCAGACCAGAGAGCCCTCATACCCCAGCTGTGATGTTATGGAGGGCGGGCGGTGTTGTGATACAGGTCGTGGTTTCAGCACTCACAGTGAGTAAGTAAATAAGAGCAGGCTCAGAGATGTATCCTCCCGGTACCGTAGCAAGCTCTGCGTCGCCCTAGGCAGAAGTGGGGTTACTAAGTAGACGGCCTGGCAGCAATCATTACAAGATTAAGTGAAGTCAGGATTGGTGTCACATGTGTCACCTTATTATTCAAACCATCAACCTCTTAAAGAAGAAGTAAGACCACAAAGTTGCACAATACAGGTGGAAAATAAATGTGCGCCTCTCGCTATGTTTCCTGACATTAGTGTTCGGTCCACACATGTTGCGGTGTGTGGTGGAAGGGGATTCAAACTAAACGCAGTGACAGCCCGGGTCATGGTGCGTACTGAGGTCGGTATGGGAGTTATCCTGGGTAAGGCACAAGACAAATGTGGGGTTGTGTTCCAGAGAGAGAGTGGGGGGGGGGGGGGGGGGGGGGGGAGAGAGAGAGAGAGGGGGGGGGGGGGGGGGGGGGGAGAGAGAGAGAGAGAGAGAGGGGGGAGAGACAGACAGACAGACAGAGAGAGACTGACAGAGAGAGAGAGGGGGGAGAAAGAGAGAGACCGACAGACAGACAGACAGACAGACAGACAGACAGACAGACAGACAGACAGAGTCAAACAGAGAGACAGAGAGAGCGACTGAGAGGGCGAGAGAGTGAGAGAGAGAGAGATATGGGGGGACGCAAACACAGCGAGAGAGGCACCGGGGGAGGAGCGTTTGTTGCGCTTCTCAAATTGCAAACATTCGTCCGACTGAGCTCGGATTGGTGGGTCTGGATGAAGGAGTGACAAGAAACTGTCAGGCTGAGGGAGAAAACAACCCGAATCAAGATAGGAGAGGAACCAGTCCTGCGTTAGGTCGAGGAGTTGTGAGCCCGTTTAGAGTAACGTAGCTATCCCTTTACTTCAGGATAATTTTAAGATTATTTTTTCAACACTTCGCAGACGCAACCATGTCCTCGGATTTACGCACGCGGAACATTTTCTTTTTAAATCGGATATTTGGGTTCGTCTCTGTTTTTCTGTGCGTTGCTGGAGGTAAGCAAACTTTATTGTTCGGTCCACTCCACAGCCGTGTAGTTGGAGCTATTGTCCCCCCGTTGGTGAACACACAACACACACATAGTCCAGTCGAACCCTGTTTCCTTAGATTAGAGTTCGGTCCACACATGTTGCGGTGTGTGGTGGACAGATTCAAACTAAAACCAGTGACAGCCCGGGTCATGGTGCGTACTGAGGTCGGTATGGGAGTTATCCCGGGTAAGGCACTGGGTTAAAAATGATTATAAGCTTAAAATGACAAAATACATCCAGTTCCCATCAATTCATGTCTCACCGTGGTTCCTCTGGAGATGACCTTAGAGATGCACTGAGACCACCAGTCCATCTTTACGCGTCTCGGTTCTCTAACACACACACACACACACACACACACACACACACACACACACACACACACACACACACACACACACACACACACACACACACACACACACACACACACACACACACACACACACACACACGGCCCCTAAATCCCCCCAAACCCCACTGACCAGCAGCTGTTGTGTAGGCATGCTGCTGTGTGTGTGGATGGGGGGACGACGAAGACGACGACACACTTTAAAAGGCACTCAGGACCCCGTACACGTTATCAGCTTCCTTCTCTGTTGTTGGGTCTGGTTAGATGCGCTCACGCGATAAAGCTCCGCCGTACAGCAGCGTGTCTTCAGGCAGGCCTAATCGTCCTGTTTCCCTCTAAAGGATTCTGTTATTCTGTTGTCGTGCTGAGTGTATCGAAGCCTGTGTGTCTCTTGTTGATGTTGAGTTTTTTGCGCTGTAGGATTTACGCATGCATGATGAAGCGTCGGCGTCGGAGAGTAGAGATGGTTCATATTACGAACGCCAGAGCGTCTCCGCCGCTGCTCTATTTACCAAGTTCACATCCTGCCAAAGTTTAAACAGTCGTTTGTGCCAATAAGCTCACCTCGCCTCCCTAACGACTTCAGATAAAGACTAATTAGAGCTGCGTTCCCACTCACTTTGGATTAACTCCAAGGCTCTGTTCCAAGGACAATAGCAGCAGTAAGACAGTATATCATTAGCACACTAGAGGTGGGCTCTGCAGGGTCTGGCTACAATCGACTAATTGGACCGGATCTTCCTGTTCATTGATCCCCGCAACGATTTTAGTTTCTTTCCTGGTTCGATTCTGCGTAATCGGGAGAGTTACGCAGTTGTGCACAATTATGTTGAGGCGAGTTTTTGCGACATTTTTGAGAAACAGGAAGATAACGCAAGGGAGGGTAATCTGTTGAACTCTGTTGAGATCCTTATGATTCTCGTACATCCATCATCGATCTTTTGGTCTTCCTGATTTCCAGCATTAGCCAATCATAAACACTGCTGGAGGACACAAAGATTGCGGGGCCTTTCCGAGCTTGGGGCCATGGCTTGTCAGTAGGCCCAAGGCCAAAGCGCCAATATGCCCGTGGCCTTCACGAGGGCCTACATCCGCGATGCTATCAAGCACAGTGCTATATGTATATTCTTGGTAATAGTTTAATCTTACACGCAACTAGCCATGTACTTGTTGCTGTCGCAGCCACCTTTCCAGTCCGGGATTATTGCATCTTATCTCATCCTGATCTTTAAAAGCTGGGGCGTTACAATGCTCGATGAATTCGGTTTCTGGCCGGGTTTTTAAATAAAACCGGTTTGTGAAACCAACACAAAGAAACGATGGGGAACCTGTTTAAACAGCAGGTCATAGATGGACATCTATGTGGTCCCTTGTTGTGAGAGTAAGGATGACTTTAGTTCCTTTAAAACGGTCATTTCAGCGATTGCACAACTTCTCGAAGCAGAAGTTAGACCTTTTACTGTAGGACTGCTCTGTGTGTGTGTGTGTGTGTGTGTGTGTGTGTGTGTGTGTGTGTGTGTGTGTGTGTGTGTGTGTGTCAGTACTCTGTGTGTGTGTGTGTGTGTGTGTGTGTGTGTGTGTGTGTGTGTGTGTGTGTGTGTGTGTGTGTGTGTGGTTTCATTGCCACCCTGTAACGGTTCTACTCATCATTCCCATGGCAGTGGGTGAGTGGCTAAGAGGGTGGAGGTGATTGTGTAAACAAACATGGCCTCCACCACTGGGGCCCTCGCACGTGAACGGACACAGGGCGGACAGCTAGGGCACGCTTTCACGTCTCCAGTACATGGCACTGGAACCAAGCTGCAGTTCAGTTGGGGGGGGGGGGGGGGGGCGGGGGTGACGCACACGACAGGCACAAAGTAACAACTATCAACTGAATAAAGCCTTTCCTCACCTCATAGAAGTTCTCAACAGCTGACTTTGTGTACCGTTGTATTTAGGTTCAACTTTTATTTTTTATACAAAAATGACGAGGTCCGGAGCTCGGTGACCTCATAGCTGGCTACGGACATGGTTCCGATGTATTTAAACTAGAGCTGTCAAGCGATTAAAATATTTAATCGTGATTAATCGCATTAATACGGAAGCCGAGAACGGCCATCGATTATTTTATTTTTCTATGCACTGTTATCTCGTGATAACGACTTATTATCTCGTTATCTCGATATAACAAAGATCGTTTTCTCGTGATAACGAGATATTTTTTCCCCTTCGTTTTCTCGAAGGGGAAAACCTGTCTACTTAAGGGGAATCTGTGTGCTGTGGGTTACACCCTGAAGAAGGCTGTTGTGCCACTACGCATGGTCTTCAATCCCTTGGGGGACCTCCTTATAGTAAAAAAATAAAATGATGTTGCATTTTAAGTGTGATCTATAATAAGAAGTGCACTCCAGGATATCAGGATTGACACTCCTAGGATAGATATCTGTAAACTGTAAATCAAAAGCGCATTTATAAACGTAATGCTGATGATTCATGTGTGATTCATCGACATTTTGATTTGATTTATTTATCCTTAGTTGTGACACAGCTTGTAAAGTTGGATTTGATATGAGCAACGAGGTTCAAGTGAAGATGGACGATATAAAGAGCGCGCAGCCGCGTCGAGAAAACGACCCTTGTTATATCGAGAAAACGAGATAATTAATTCGTTATCACGAGAAAACGACCTTTGTTATATCCAGAAAACGAGATAATTAATTCGTTATCACGAGAAAACGAACTTTGTTATATCGAGAAAACAAGATAATAAGTCGTTATCACGAGATAACAGTGCATAAAAAAATAAATAATCGATGGCCGTTCTCGGCTTCCGTACATTAATGTCATAGTTAACTCTAATTAATCGCGATTAATCACAAATTATTTTTCTATGCTAAATATCCCTTGATTTTTTTGTCCCATAATTCTTCTCATTTTAATTCTCTTATCAACGGTGAAGTGCATCGGCTTGCCTTGTGCAAATGATTTTTTATTGATAACAACATTGGCATATACACTGATCAAAACAGGACGATACAAAAAAAGAGCCTATAGTGCAATTAAACGACTGCTTTGAACAAATGTCATTTGAACATAGCAGTCAGGCTACTGCTTCTTTGTTTTGAGCCAAAGAAAAAAAAAAAAAAAAATTTTTTTTTTTTTTTTTTTTTATAAAATAATTGCGTTAATCGCGCGTTAATTTTTTTAACGCCGTTAAATTTGGTTTGCGTTAACGCCGTTAATAACGCGTTTAACTGACAGCTCTAATTTAAACATATACCTGAGCTAGTGGTATCAGAAGAGGTAGGAGACACGCTTTTGGACAGAGTAGCAGTGGAAGTAGATGAAGTAGGAGCAGCAGTAGTGTGTGTGTGGATATACACGCAGCCGTAACAGAAGTCGTGATTTTAATGGACTTGAACAATGGGCCCGAGCTAGTCTGTGCCTCGGAGGGCTGTCAGCGCTGACAGGGCTGCAACATGTGGTGTTCTGGGGCCAACAACAAAAGAGGGCCTGTTGTCTGGGCCCCGAGGGAGCCAGCAGAGTTCAGGGAGAGGCAGAGGGATCACAGTGGAAGGTTTAAGTAAAAAGAGACACACTTTGTTTACAGACCCAACTGGAAGCATCCTTTGACTTCCCCGGCATGGCGCCTCATTAGGCCATACCTGGCGGCCAAGTTTGAATTAATTTTGAATTATGTTGAGGCGCCTTTTCTTAAGTTGGACACATATCTTCACTCTTTTAATATCAGATAGAGTTACCCCGCCGATAAATCCCCTAAAAATGAAAGCACAGGAAAAGATTTCCCAGTGGGGGTGAGCAGAGTGAGTGCAGCAGGATGGTGGGTGAGGATGGGTGGTGGTTTGGGAGGTGGTGGTTAGGGTGGGATCGGAGAGGGTGGGTGTGTGTGAAGCCGGAGATGAGAAGGGTTCTCCCTCCATTGTGCCTGAACACAGGCAGGAATAGCTACAGTTTCACTTTAATCACACCCCCTGGCTTTCCTATTGCTCTACCTTTGACACATGACAGTGGGCAAACACACACACACACACACACACACACACACACACACACACACACACACACACACACACACACACACACACACACACACACACACACACACACACACACACACCACACGCATTGTGCTGCGATTAAATATCCGTTATAAAAACAATCTGCACGCACACAGGATACTAACCCACACACATCCAAACCTAATGAGCACTGTGGGCATGTCCGCGGTTGGCTACTGTTATTTCCTATCGAGAAGCAGTCTGACCAATAGGCTGCCGTTTCCTCCACACACTACCACAAGTCCGGCCGTTCCTCTCTCCCCGTAACACCAAAGCTCCCACTGCCCACACGGGAACCGCAGTGACCCTGGCCAGGCAGGAGAGGCCCGGCCTCCACGCGACGCAGAGTCCGCTTAGGAAGGAAGTCCCTTCCTCACGTCCCTAGGCTCGGCATATAAGCCCTTTGAACACTTCCCTCCCCTCCCGTGCACACACACACACGCAGGCGTGGTTGCTTAGCGGCTGCACATGTAAGGGCTAGGCGGTGATCGGATTGACTCATAGGAACTCGTTATGATGCAAAGGTGATGTTACTTAGACCGTGAGACTTCATCAAGCGAGTTGATCAAGGTGAAAACGTGTCCCTCCAGCTTCCGTGCACATGGCACACAGTAGCGCGCCACCTCAATGTAATTAGTTATTAAATCACAGCACACAATCTCAATGCAATTAGTTATTATTGTGTGTGTATTATTGTGTGTGTATTATAACAGTATTATGAAATGTTCATAATTCAATTCATAATATACGATCGTCTTACCGTCCCTACTGAGTTTACTTCAAGAAGGAGATGGATTGGAAACCCTTTTTTTCATTAAGTTGAGCCACAAACACACACACTCACTCACTCTCAGACACACAAACACACACACACGGAAACAAACCAACACACAAGTAAAATGAACATTTTCCAGAGAGCTAGAGTAATGGCTTCATTACGTCTGTACATATTGATGCAGAAGAGATTGCCTGTTGTGTGGAGAGGTGGTGTATTTTCGCACAACCGTCACACGTTTCTCGTGTGTAACATGTGTGGTTTGCTATCCGTTCACCCCTCCACCGCCAAACCACTGCCCTACAACGGCCCCCAAAAGGTTAGACTACGTGTGTCTGTCTAGTACTCGTGGCCTGCTTCTCTATCAGCCCTTCCTGGATACAAAGAAACTTGAATTAAATGTCAGCTCTGAAAAGTCAATAGCATTTGTTTAATTTCCATGCATGAATTTGAAAAATACATAAAAAAGCGTGCGCGTGTGTGTGTGTTCTGCTTGTTTTTGTTGATGCCTTCCTCTGCTGCACTGTTGCGTGACTGAGTGTTGCATTCAAGGAAGTAGCAGAGTGGTAAAAAAAATAGCAAGCCCCTTGCAAGACGGCCTGTATAGAGCTGGATGCACAGAAAAGGAAGCAAGATGAAAACAAATTTATACTGCGATCCTTCTACAAACGACTGTAGGCTTTGCAGATTCCTCCTCACCACCACACATGAGTGGAATACGAGTGGCAGTGAGCAAAGCCAAAGAAACACAAAAAACAGTGTGTGTGCCAGCCAAGCAGTTTGCTGGTGCCCACATGATCACAGTAGGATTCAACTGCAGGAAGGTGCAGCCTGCCACCCCCTAGTGAGGTCTTTACTCCCACCACTGCTCTTTCCCTCAAACGACCCTGAACGACAATCTGATCTCAAAACAGCCATGTTAAGTCACCCATATGTTACTTCCCTTCACTAACTTGTTCTGCATCGAACAGTGCTGCAGACTGAGGCAAGCACAGTGTAGGACTACAGTAACCACAGCATGAAGAACAGGAAACCAACCAAGGTTTTCCAAGAATGACAACAATACACTGTTGGTTTTGTAGAAGCTTTCTGTCACTTCGATGTTTAAATCAGTGTGAATCTGTTCAATACCTCTAGTTAATCATTAATCAACATAAAACTATCGGAACGCTCACTCATAATGCAGTGTCTTTTTATATTGTTTACGTAGAGTACAAGGGAATCTGTTGTTACTACGCTATAGTTTGTCAGATCCACATCTCCCGTCTAACCGTGGTGTTCACCCCTCCCACCGACAGCCAAGGAGCCCGTACCCCACAATCCGCAAACGCTGGCCGTGTCCGTCCCACACCTCTACTACACCTGCCCCGAGGGCGCCACCGCCAAGCTGATTTGTGCCCAGCGGGGGGCCATTCTGCACGCCGACGACATGCTCAAACACAACTGGCTGTACACGCCGCACGCCCAGCAGCACTGCCACGTGTACGTGGGCCCGCGACACACCATCCCGGGCCACCAGAACGACCAGCTCGGGGTCTACTTAGATGAAGGGAAGCAGGACTTCTCGTTGACCCTGAAGAACGTCACTGCCAAGGACCAGGGCCGCTACTGCTGCGTTGCGGTGGAGACGACAAAACAACACCACAAGGCTGTGCAGAGGCACCACGGACACATCGTGATGCTCGTCACCCCAAGTAAGGCCGCACACCCGCACAGCGAGACGACTTCCCTAGACAGGCTCTCTTAGGGTGTTAGAGCAGGAGTTCAAAGTTCAAATGGGATCCATGACATGCAAGGTTCCCTGCTTTGCAATAGTTATTAGTGGAGATGTTCCGATGCAATTTTTTTTTCCCATTTCGATTCCTGGACTTGAGAATCGGCCGACACTGAGTATAAACCAATACAGCCTCTAGCATTGTAACTAACTACTGAAAGCCCTTGTTCTTATTGAAGGGTTCTCTTATAATGACAGCAGTTAATAGTCGGCCCACCAATTTTTAGAACTTATACTGTTTTTTATTGTGATTCATGCATTGTTCAACGTGCCAATTTAGAACTATACTTCTCTCCTCTTCTCCTTCAAGGGGCAAACATCAACACATCTCAGGAATGCACCATGTGGGATCCACAGCCGACTGAAAGTATGTTCGGCGTTCCGATCCATAGCCTTGTGTGGCAGCCAATCCATGTTGGCGGGACAGGCTGTTCCTAACGTACGGGGTGTCTCTTGCGTCTACAGGCTCCGTGGCTGCCGCTCTGGCCACCACTGCCTGCATTGTGGCACTCCTCTCTCTGCCGCTCATCATGCTTCTGGTCTACAAACAGAGGCAGCATCACAGGTCCAGCAGACGTAAGCGTTGGAGGCACACAAACATAAACACACACCGACCACATGTCCACATGCGGTATCCACAACAGAGCTTGTGTATTGCGCACGCACACTTCCTGTGACATTGGTGGTTTTGGAGGAAAACCCGTTCACACGGTATATGTCCTGTTTCTTTTGTGATCCAGTTCACTCACAATGGACCATTTCCTCTTTCCTCTCTCCTTCCCAGGTGCACACGAGCTGGTCCGAATGGACAGGTGAGCCTTCCCATAGTCATACAGCCAGCTGGGCCTTCTCACACACGCACACGCACACGCACGCACGAGCACGCACACACTTACACATACTGCAGAGGAGGATGCAGGATGTTTAAGCCATAATTAAGCATTTTTGTTTGACTAAAATGCAGATGCATTTGATACATTCTGAAGAAATGTTATGGAAAGCTGTCAAATGCGACGCGAAATTCATATGGGAAACATGTCAATTTTAGGGTTAAAACATTTCAAATTCTCAATTTTATAGCATAGCCCTTAATCACAGTTACATTGTAAAAGGGAAATATATTTATGATCTCAAATCTAACCCCTGTGTGTGTGTGTGTGTGTGTGTGTGTGTGTGTGTGTGTGTGTGTGTGTGTGTGTGTGTGTGTGTGTGTGTGTGTGTGTGTGTGTGTGTGTGTGTGTGTGTGCCCGCATGTGTGTGTGCGCAGTGAGGCCCAGGGCCATGAGAACCCCGTGTTCCTTGGGGGATCCCCTCAGCCCCAGACCCGGACCGTTTCTCAGATCATGACCCGGCAGTCGTCTGAGACGGGGCGCCACCTGCTGTCCGAGCCGGGAACCCCCTTAACCCCCCCTGTGCACGGAGACGTCTTCTTCCCAATACACGGTGAGAGAGACACACACACACACACACACGCACACACACACACTCCAAACAAACACACACACATACGCTCCAAACCAACATACACAAACACGCTCCAAAACAGCACAGTCACAAACACATACACACACGCACACACAAACGCAAACACACACACACACACACACACACACACACACACACACACACACACACACACACACACGCACAGTTCTTTTATCGGTGTAATCACAGAGTACAGAGAAAGACTGTACATTCTTACAAAGGATGTAACATTGCACCATGGCCATTTCGGTAAATAGTGATTTCAAAATGTAATCTTCAGCTGAGTCAAGACGAACACGGTGATGCAAATTGGCAGAACCCTATCTTATCTAAAACCATCTGGTGGTAGTGTGACACACACACACACACACACACACACACACACACACACACACACACACACACACACACACACACACACACACACTGGCCTTCGGAGAAGTGACTGAGCAAAGGACTGTTTTTCCTTTTAGCAGAACACAAAAATTCGCTTGTTTCTGCAAAGTGTTCAACCAACACACCCCCACACACACACTCCAAACCAGCACAGTGTCACACATACTCAAAAGAAGCACAGTGCCACACACACACACCAAGCCAAAACATACACACACACTCCAAACCAGCAGTGTCACACACACACACACACACACACACACACACACACACTCCCTTACTCCCCTTCCTACCTTCAAAATTCCTACATTTGTCACACATCAACACTCCCGCTGAGCCGTTATGGCCGCCATAAGCTGGTCCCACCGTCTTCACCTGAGCTGATGATGGGTGGGGGGGGGGGGGGGGGGGGGGAGACGATAGCTATTGTGGGGGTTGTGGGGGAGATGGAGGGGGGGCTCCTGAATGCTTCTCTACTGTGTCCTGGGGCACATTGGCTGACATTCCAGCCATCCTCAGGTGGATTGTCCCATTTCCTGGTTGCTAGAATGTTCTGGGGTGAAGGGGGGGTTGTGCTGGTGGGCTCCCGGGGGAGGAGGGGGGCGTACGTGTTCACGATGCTAATCCACCATGAAACCACAACCCCAGCATGATATGGCTAGACAGACATGTGTGGGTCTTGGGTCACCATTGCACATTCGATATCTGCAGGTGAAATGTCGTCAATGTATACAAACGTGCCTGGAGTGACGACGGGACTGCGGTCATTGGCATATTCATTTGCAAATTTGCAATCAAATGAGTCGGTACATGTGTACAGTGATCAGTCATACATGGCGGTGTACACCGCACATGACGGGGGAAGGCAGCCGTAGTCGCAGTGGGACAGAGTGGACACGTTCCTTCAAAGGTCATTGAAGGGAAACTACTGGAACGCACGCGTCCCTCGGGCAAGCGTCCAATCTCAAGAAGGCTCACTTCATCTTTTTCCTCCTTACCAGCGACAGAGTGGAATTTAACAAGCACCAGTTCCTCTTTTAAAAATACATGCGTCCATTTCGGGCCAAGACACACGTTGGCTGCACAGTAGTGGCCCATCTGATACGCAGCTCAAGGCGACCACAATGAGGAAAAAGGCGGCCACTGCTTTAAATAGTGTGAGCTTGAAGTGGATGGGACGATGACACCGTTTCCACAATCGCCGTAGTAGCGATATAGATCTATGGTAGGGGTATAGATCTGTAGTAGCGATATAGATCTGTGGTAGGGGTATAGATCTGTAGTAGCGATATAGAGCTGTAGCAGGGGTATAGATCTGTAATAGCGATATAGATCTATGGTAGGGGTATAGATCTGTAGTAGCGATATAGATCTGTGGTATGGGTATAGATCTGTAGTAGCGATATAGATCTATGGTAGGGGTATAGATCTGTAGTAGCGATATAGATCTGTGGTAGGGGTATAGATCTGTAGTAGCGATATAGAGCTGTAGCAGGGGTATATATCTGTAGTAGCGATATAGATCTGTGGTAGGGGTATAGATCTGTAGTAGCGATATAGAGCTGTAGCAGGGGTATAGATCTGTAGTAGCGATATAGATCTGTGGTAGGGGCATAGCTCTGTAGTAGGGGTACAGATGTGTGGTAGGGGTGTACATCTGTAGAAGGGATATAGGTCTATAGTAGCGATATAGATCTGCTCCTCTAACACGGTCCTTCTTCTTCCCTTTAGATGCCATTCTGGAATCCCCAGAATTCTCGGGGCCCCTGTCCCACTGGACGCCATGAGGCCCCGTGGAGCCCTTCCTCTTCCTCTGTCTGTTACCGGGGGCAATGGTCGTCCTCTTCGTCACGTCTTCCATTCCATTCCATTTCATTCCATCCCGCCCATTGAGAGGGGTGTGTGTGTGTGTGTGTGTGTGTGTGTGTGTGTGTGGCACTGTGCTGGTTAGGAGCGTGTGTGTGTATGTGTTGGTTTGGAGCGTGTGTGTGTGTGTGTGGCACTGTGTTGGTTTGGAGCATGTGTGTGTGTGTGTGTGTGTGTGTGTGTGTGTGTGTGTGTGTGTGTGTGTGTGTGTGTGTGTGTGTGTGATATAACAGCTCATGGAACAACAGTTGACCTGCTCTCTGCGGCTTGGCCCTGGCGGTCTGTCCGTCTGTCTCAGTGTGGAACAGAATACGGGAAATAAGCAGAGAAGGGGCGGGGGCATTCCACTGGTGGAATTATTGTGTAGCAGTCTCTTGTACCGGGCATCATTCAATTCTTCTTGTTTCATGTGACTCAGGAGTCTACCTTCCCCCCTCATCCTCATCCTCATCCTCTCCATATGGCTTCAGGCTGTTTTTATTATTGTTTTGCCTTTGCTACCTCAGTTTCTGCCACCTGTTGTGAAACAAACACATCAGCGCTGTCTTTCTCAGGACCTCCGCTCCTGAGTCCAGCACTTAACAGCGGTTGTAGGAACCTCTTTGGTCAGTGCCTTATATTTACAGTATGTTACAGTATTGATATCTTGGATAGGTCTTTTGCAGCAGGTTTTTTTTTTTTACATTTTTATTTTCTGTATGAAAGAGATTTTATTGTACAAGAGGCTTCTCCCTTCTCCCTCCAAAATAATTTGGTTAATGGCTTTAAACTTCAAATATGGATGTCACTTTACGACATTTCACTTTCCACAATATATTTTTCTTTACTTGATCGTCAAATTCGACGTTGAATTGAACAGGTATTATATATATATATATATATATATATATATATATATATATATATATATATAATTTTACATTTTTATTTTCTGTATGAAAGAGATTTTATTGTGCAAGAGGCTTCTCTCTTCTCCCTCCAAAATAATTTGGTTAATGGCTTTAAACTTTAAAATGTTTTTAAACGTTATTTCATTTTTGTTGTGAAGCTGATGTGCTTCCTGGTTTCAGCAGCATTGTATTCCATGCCACAGGGCTGCATTTTACAGGGTATTGTAGATATTTAGTACAGTGTGTTCTGGCTTTTTAGCTCTGTGTGTGCGTGCGTATGTGTGTGTGTATAATGTGTGTGTGTGTATACATGTGTGTGTGTGTGTGTAGACGTGTGTATACGTGTGTGTGTGTGTGTGTGTGTGTGTGTGTGTGCGCGTGTCTGTCTGCGTGTGTGTATACATGCGCGCGTGCAACTTATAATGTCTCCTGCTGTACAAAGCTTGTTGAATGCTGCTGCTATGTGTTCGTGTTCTGTGGCTCTACCACCGAAACGCCTGCAAAAAAACACAACATCATATATCCCTGTACTTCTCTGATAATAAAAAAGGAGTTCTTGTCCCTCAGCGGTCTGTCTCTGCTCATAAATGCCACTTCACTTCTCCCCTGGCTGGTGTCCAAAGCCATCACTACACAAGGCCGGGCAGCTGGGGTCGGCCTGGGAGCCATTAGCTCTGTAACAAGGTTGTTCCGGTCCTGTGCCCTAAGATGGGCCGCGCCAGGGGGACGTTGGCATTGAGGGGAAGGAAAATGTTGAAACAATTTTCTGCCTCTTGTTTTTTATGTACGATAGGGAAGATAAATCGCGGGGAGAAGAGGGGAGTCGGGGGCGCGGCCGACCGGGGGCTGTCCCTCCTCCCTTTAAACGACCGCCATCGCTCAGCTCTCTCATGCGCAGATCCTGCTCTGTGTCTCCTGTGGGGTCTGCACCAACACAAACCCCCCCCAACCCCCCTGCATGGCCCTCTGTCTGTCTGTCTGTCTGTCTGTCTGTCTGTCTGTCTGTCTGTCTGTCTGTCTGTCTCGCTCTCTCTCTCTCTCTCTCTCTCTCTCTCCCCCTCTCTCGCTCTTTCTCTCTCCCTCTCTCTCTCTCTCTTTCTCTCCCCCCCTCTCTCCCTCCCCACCACTCATCCGTCAGCTGTAGAGTCATCAGCTCACTCTGGTGAACACTGCTGCCATCTTTGCAGGAAGTTGCTGCATTCTTCCCTTTTCTTGCACATTTGGCTCTGGTGTGGTTTTCCTGTTGACGCAGCAGGGCATCCTGTCGTTGCGGGCTGAGGAGCAACAGAGTGAGTCTCACACTGGTACCGCACAGGTGTTGATCCTAAGAGGTGGATGATGCAAGTGCAGCTTAAGGTCAAAACGTTTGCCACATGTCTCTGGTTTTCGGAGGGGGCTGAGAAATATGTGTGTCCAGACCTGAGGGGGCAGATAAGCAGCTGTCTATATGTTAATTCAGGGAGAATCCACCTAATGAAGCAGCTGGTTGTTGACAGAAGTACCTGCAGTACTCCTTGTGGCCAGCAGATGGCTCTAGTCGTGGGGGGAACAATCACAACACAGTACAACCCATTTCATAACGTGTCTATGTTCTACATTTATATAGATAATGAAGTGTATAACATGGAAACTGATTGCAGTCATGGTTTAACTGTTTATAATTGTTTGAACTTTGAGGAATGCACATTTTTTAAAGCAACCACTCTCTTTAGAAAACGTTGAAAAAGAAATAGTCCATGTACATGACGTGTACATGAAGCTAGGACCTGTTATTGCCGTAAACTATCCTGATTAAACTCAGCTGATCCAATTGAAAGAAGCATCTTTGTGTTTGGATAAGTGAGAAGTGATAACTCAACACAAGCTACACACGCTAGACACCAGTCTATAGCAGCCACATGCACACACACACACACACCCCCGCACTCACACAAACCTCTTCTAAGTTCCCTCTACTCCAGGGGATCAAACAGGGGTCAGGGGTCAAACCATGTATTATTTGAGCTTCTCCAACAATTGGTCCTCTCCCAGTCGCATCTTTCAACTGAAATACAATCCATCATCCCAGACAGCCTGGGTCTGCAAGCCTTGAGAGCCTATATAATGAGGCATACACACTGTTTATACTGGGATGCAGACCATTTACATTAACAGTTAGGGCAATTAGCAGACGCTTTTATCCAAGGCGACTTACAAGTAGTACATTCGTCAGAAGAAAGAGAAACAACAGTATCTGTCCGAACAGTAAGGATGTTCATAGGACCAAGTACCGAGCCTTTACCATCACTAGGTTAACCCATTTCCTGTATACGGCAAAGATAGCTAGGATAAGATACTATACAATGCCAAGTACTATTTGTAAGTGCAAGGACGTATAACATACAATAAGAGCGTACATCAAGTGCCAGGACCTACAAACACACAATAAGAGCGTACATTAATTGCCAGGACCTACAAACATACAATAAGAGCGTACATTAAGTGCCAGGACCTACAAACATACAATAAGAGCGTACATTAAGTGCCAGGACCTCCAAACAAACGATAAGAACGTACATTAAGTGCCAGGACATACAAACATACAATAAGAGTGTACATTAAGTGCCAGGACATACAAACATGCAATAAGTGCGTAGGAAGGGGTGTGGGGGTGTGGGGGTGTGGTGGGTAAGGGGGAGGCTGGCCCGCTCACCGACAGCGGGGGCTCGCCGTCGTCCTCCACAGTGACGACCAGCCGGTACTCCTGCTGGTGCTCGCGGTCGGGGGGGGCCGGGCGCGTCACCATCTCGCCCGTCATGCGGTCCATGCGGAAGGTGAGGTCCTGGTTGCCGGCGGTGATGTAGTAGAACAGCATGGCGTTGGGGCCGATGTCGCGGTCCGTGGCGACCACGCGCAGGACAGAGGTGCCCCCGCCCACGTTCTATGAGGTACACACACGCGCAGTCACGCAGGCACGCACGCACACACACACACACACACACACACACACACACACACACACACACACACACACACACACACACACACACACACACACACACACACACACACTTACATTGACAATCAGGGCACTAGGCAGACGCTTTTATCCAAAGCGACTTACAATAAGTACATTTGTCAGAAGAGAAACAATATATAACTGTCGGTACAGTAAGGATGTTCATAGAGCCAAGTGACAAGCACCAACAAGCGCTAGGTTAATCCATTCCCTGTTTACAACAGAGATAAATAGGATAAGAAACTACACAACTAAGTACTACTCTTAAGTGCCAGACTGTTTTGAGGTTTTTTTTATGCGAGTAAGGGAGAAGCGCACACACACACACACACACACACACACACACACACACACACACACACACACACACACACACACACACACACACACACACACAAAATGGAGGCGAAGCGCCGTTGAAAGTCCAGTTGACTCCAGAACAACCTAAACCATATGCCCGTCCCCCGAGGGTCGGGGGGCCCCCACCTCGCTGACGCTGACGTTGTAGCCCCGCCGGCTCTCCACCACGGGCGCGTTGTCGTTGACGTCCAGGATGTTGACGGTGAGGGAGTGGTCCGTGAACCTGGGGGGGGCGCCGTTGTCCATGGCCCGCACCTGTCACAACAACAGGGCTCAGGGTCTCCGGACGGCCCTGGACGGCTTACTGTTCGGACTGGCTGCCTGTTTGTCTTGTAATCTGCCTGACTGCATGTCTATCTTTTGTGTCATTCTGTCTGTCTTTCTGATTGCCTGTCTGTATGGATACCTGTCTTTCTGGTCACCTGTCTGTCTGATTGTCTGGACACCAGTCTGTCTTATTGTCTGTCTGTCTGATCACCTACCCGGTGTGATTGTCGGTCTGTCTGGTTCCCTGACTTTCTGTTGTCTGTCTGGTTACCTGTCTTTCTGATTGTCTGTCAGTATGGTTGGACGCAGACAAGTTCTGGTTTGGTGGATCACTTCCCATTCCTTGGCTTCATGTTTGTTTTGACCAATCATGTTGCTGGAGGCAGGGATCCTTGAGAGCATAATTGGCGAACACAAACTCAGCCGGCAGAAGATAATTTAAAAAAAGTGTCTGTAAAGGTTACATTGTACAAAAAAAAGAAGCTCTTATTGAAAAGCTTCGAAAGCCTCTTCCAGTCTGCCTGTCTGCCTGTCTTTCTGCGTCTCTGAATATCAGTTTGTCTGGGTATCTGTCTGTCTGTGTGGTTATTTTTCTGTCTGTCTTTATGTGTGGTTATCTGTCTCTCTGGTTATCTAGTATCTATTTGTCTGTCCGTCTCTTTCGCTGTCTGCCTGTCTGTCTGTCTGTCTGTCGGCCTGCCTGTCTGCGTGCTGACCTTGAGCAGGTAGCGGTCCACAGACTCGCGGTCCAGCGGGGAGTTGACGTAGACCTCCCCGTAGGTGTGGTTCACCGTCCGGATCTCAAACACGTCCTGCATGTTCCCCGCCACCAGGGTGAAGTTCACCTGGTGTATGTGTTGGTGAGAGAGAGAGAGAGAGAGAGAGAGAGAGAGAGAGAGAGAGAGAGAGAGAGAGAGAGAGAGAGAGAGAGAGAGAGAGGACAAAATAACAGTCATTGGCAGAGGGATAGAAAGGCCAAAGACGAGTGAGACAGAGGGCAGTGATAGCCAGGAGGCAGAGAGAGAGGAAACAATGGCCACAAGGAAAGAAATAAGTGGACAAATAACTGTGTTGACTACCTGCCTAGTACACCTTAACATTACTGATTTATACGTTTCATGGTGAGTTGGTAAATATGGGTCTTGTGTAAAAGTAATGCACGTTTAAAGGGAATGTATGTGTTGAATTGGAATATAGTCATGTGGCAGACATCTTCAATGGAGCTGATAGGGACTACAATGTTGCAACCCTGATGGGATACTTATAAATACATTATTATCTATATAATATATAATGCATAATATAATACTGCCGAAAGAGAAACACATTGTTGCTCTGAGGGTAATGAAACTACGGCGTCAACAATGAGGGGAAAACAATTACACCGTCTCCTTTTAGCACAGTGTGTAAGAATTAACAACCAGGGTAATAAACGTCTGCATGTCGAGCATAAACTTTGAGCGTATTGTTTTTGCATGGTCCCAGCGGCCATTTTATTGGACAACCGTTGGCCATGTTAAATCTTAGCGCCTTGAATCGAAAACTGTTTACAAGGCAGAGGTGCCCTGTTATGAAAAAAGAATCTCTCGGAATGTTAACGACCAATCAGGATCCAGTATTCAACACTGTTGTACATGTTAGTGTTCACATGTCCTTTCTCTCACCATCCCGTTGGCCGCAGCGTCCTTGTCCCTCCCCAGGACCGTGGCCACCTTCACTCCGATGGGGGTGTTCTCCAGGATGCTCACCGACGTGTCCGACGTGATGTCAAACTCTGGCCGGTTGTCATTCTCATCCAGGATGGTGATGGACACCTGGTTGGAACAGGGCCGTAGCCGGAGAGTGGAAATGGTGGGGGGGGGGGGGAGTTGCGGCTTCAGTTGTGGGGGTTCAGTTATGTTTGGGGGAGGTGTGTGTAGGGGGGGGTTATGCTAAACTGCCCTACACACCAACAGATTTCACACACGGCGGACACAAAGTCACAAGGCTCACCTGAATTGAGCATTCACTCATCTAGAGAACTTCTCAACCAGCTGATTTTGTATACAGTTGCATTTAGTTTCAAATTTTCCTTTTATCTCTAGAAAAATGTAGGTTATTAATAATGGCCTCATAGCTGGCTGCGGGCATGGATATGAACCGTTGGGAACGATGAAATATGTAAGGGCTCGGTCAATAGCACAAGCTGGCGTACTCACCACCGATTCTAGTTCTAAGTGGGATTACAAACTGGAGCAGGGGTTCATGATGTTCTCTGTCTTTTGTCACAAGCGATACATCAAGCAAACCTTACCTTCTGCAGTTCCCGAGGAAAGGGTAGCAATGGAGAAAGAAAGGAAGGCCATTAGCTCCTCTACAACAGAACAGGAAAACACAGACAATGTTTAGGTGGTCTGTGCGGACGTGGGGAGGGAATTAAATAAATGAGACGGAAAAACAAAATCAAGACAAAATGGCGTACCACGGTGGAGTCCTCTCTGGGTCCTCCATTGTCCGCCACCACAGTCAGGGTGTAGAGGTCACCCATCTCTCTATCCAGCAACCCCTTCACTGTGATACGACCCTGAACACACACACACACACACACACACACACACACACACACACACACACACACACACACACACACACACACACACACACACACACACACACACACACACACACAGGACAATATATACTAAACTCATCCAGGAAGCACCTTGACTTACGTTGTCTTGCTTAGATTCATCATGTTATTCTTTCTATGTTATTTTACGCAAGCCTCGATTGTGTGCGTGTCTGTGTGTGTGTGTGTGTGTCTCTGTGTGTCTGTGTGTGTGTGTGTGTTTCTGTGTATGTGTGTGTGTGTGTCTGTGCGTATACGTGTGAGTTGCTGCTTTGTACTGGTGTCTAGCGGTCTCAGCTGGTGTAGGCTCCAGCCCCGTGACCCTGACCAGGGTTCAGTAAAGACGACAGACAAGACAGGGCTTACATCACCTTTATATCACTTCTGCATCACTTCATACATTGCTTCTTTTAATTTGATCAGGTGATTGAAAGTTGTGTTTCATCACATAAAACCGAAAAGAAGCACATCCTAAAATGCGTCTAAGGTCCCACGGGACCGGAGTTCACAGTCACACACAAGCACACACACATACACACACATGCAGACACATGCACACACACATACACACACCTGACACACACAAACACACACACACACACACGCACACACACGCACACACGCGTGCACCTCACCGTGACGCCGTCGATCCTGAAGAGGGCGAGCGCGGCCGGCGAGGTGTCCGGGTCGAAGCGGTACGTGAGCTGGTTCAGGTTGTCAGCCGACTGCGCCCGCACCTGCGCCACCTCTGTTCCCGTGGCGATGTTCTCCACCAGCGCCGCCTCGTAGCCGGCGGCGAAGAAGGCCACGGCCTCGTCCAGCTCGTTGAGCAGCGTGACGTACACGCTGCAGAAGCCCAGGTGGAAGGGCGGGGCCTGGTCGGTGGCCGACACATTCATCAGGTACGACGTCTTGGTCTCGTAGTCCAGGTGGTCCACCGTGGTCACCAGCCCCGTGCTCACGTCCACCTCGAACTTGCGGTCCGAGCCCGACACGATGGCGTAGGCCACGGAGCCACCGTCACCTGTATGGGGGGGGGGGGGGGGGGGGGGGGGGGGGGGGGGGGGAGGAACAGGGGGGAGACACGAAGAACAGGGGTGAGACACGAAGAACAGGGGTGAGACAGGTTGCGGCCTCTCGCTGCTACACTAGACACACAGGGAGAAACCACATCAGTATGTAGTGACAGAAAATACAATATTCTATTATATGCTCATGATCACTCATCAGTGTGTTTCCAGGGGTGGCCAGTACGTAAGTAAGGGATAATGCCCGACGAGGTGTCCATTATCAGGAATTAATGGACGACGTGGAGGCGTGAACCGTCCGACGCGAAGCGGAGGACGGTTGCCTCCGCGAAGTCCATTAATTCCTGATAATGGACACCTCGAAGGGCATTATCCCGCTTATACCACGGTCACTTACCAACGGTGACCAAATTAAGACCATTAATTTATATTTTCATGCGTTTTACAATCCGAATATAAACTTTTCCACAAAACATACATTTGTTTGCCTGGTTACGCCTGAGGGTCTGACTAATACCCGGAACCACCATTACACGCCCGTTGGGTTCTCATGCAACGGAAACGTTGTTCACTCCTCCAGTAATTAGGACGGGCCATAGCTACGACTTTAGAACGGGAGGTAGCGGGAGGTATTATAGTCCGCTGAGCTTTGTTTTGTTTCCCGTTGCTATGGTTACTACTATTTTAGAGACGATACGCCAGCTAGCGCATTAATTGAGAACGGTAAACAGACAATTTGACGGAACTACTTGTCCAGGTGTCCGTATATCAGGAGTTAATGCACACCCTGCATCCAATCAGAATCGAGTATTCCCGCAGACCGTGGTATAATAACATGTAATAGATGCTTGTTATATGTATTTTACATGTTATTACATACAGACCCCTCTGGGTGTGTTTCAGTGAGTGTCCAGTACATAATAACATTTAACAGATGTTGTTACATGTTATATCATACTGACATACTGACTTATTACACCCATTTTATGTACTGCCAGTACAAAACATGTTACAAGACTGAAGAGCGGCGTTAGAACATGGACCAGATGTCCGCATTAGTCGTGTATCAGTTGAACAAACAGGTGAACGTCAGCGCATTGATGAACGATGACGTCAACGTATTCTAGTGACGTCTTCGAGGACTCATCCCCAAGCCAGTCCCACTTTGACCAGGAGCTCTTCTGGGAAACAGGGAAGTCCAGGCATTTAAAGAACCACAGCCGTGTGGCCACACGCTGTTGACGCAACAGCTCTCATTAAGGGGAAGTGAATAAAAGAAGTGGCCGAGCAGAAGTTATTATAACATATTCTGTTCTTCTTCCCCGTCCCACGAGACGAGAGGCTGCGTAAAGCAGCTGTGTTTCAACAACAACCTTTGGAGGATCAGGAATTGATCTGAGTGCAGCTGAAAGGGGCGTGGGGCAGGGTGAGGCCAGAGTCCTGGGGCTGGTCTGGGGCCTGGCCAGACATGAACCCAACAGTGTTATCTGTATGCTGCAGACACACTGGACGGCTCCTGACTCGTCATCACAACAGTTTAGTCCTGTTCCCTTTGACGAAAATAACTGTCAATAATAATTTACATTTCGTTTATTCAGGGGATTTTTTGTCCCTATTCATTTTTCTATTTGTATGTAAAAGTTAAGAATGTCACTTTTAAATGTGCATTTTTGTCTTGAATAAATGAAGGATGAATTGAGTGAATGGATGATCATAGGCAGTAATCCTTGTAGTGGATCAAAAGGCCACAACTTCTATATTGTACATGCCGTTTGATGGACACCTGTATCCGACTTCTCAGTGTTCAATACATTTCCTGTGGTGGTGGTTGTGTGTGAATGCCATGCTCTACCAGGGTTTTCAACCTGTGGTACGTACAACTACCACTGGTGGCCTGTGAGGGTAGTGCAGGTGGGACACAGGGGATAACATCCCCTGTGACAATAATACAACTAGTACAATAATACAACTAATTCAATAGTATATTCAAAATAAAAATATTATAAATATTGTTTGTTGCTCAGCCAAGAGTTTTATTAGGGTTGCATGCTTGTTATTATTAAAAAAATCCCGTCGCTTTGTGCGTTCCATCGTAGGTATTGATTTTGATGTTTGATGTTTTGGATTCATTTGTGGAGCACATGCAGCGTTGCTGAGTTCATCGTTCCACTGCTTCCAACTGGCCACAGCCTCATGAAGTTATAATTCAGTACAAAGGGGGCGTACTGGCACTCTTTGCTTAGCCACTGCGTGTGTATTCCTACATTTTTGACAGTTTTAACATGAGATGGCCCCCCTAAAGTCAAGGGTCGGGAACCCCAGGTCGACTCGAGTGAACCGCACCACCCACCAGTGTCGGGGTCGGTGGCACGCACCACGATGACGGAGGTGCCGATGCCGGCCGTCTCCCTCAGGCCCAGCCGGTTGTACTGCTGCTGGGTGAAGACGGGCGCCTCGTCGTTGGCGTCCTCCACGTAGACGATCACCTGCAGGGGGGGGACACAGGTGAGCACCGGGGGAGAGACGCAGCGGGGCCCCCCTGGGGAGAGACGCAGCGAGCCCCCGGGGAGATGCAGTGAGCCAACGGGGAGAGATGCAGTGAGCCCCCGGGGAGAGATGAAGTGAGCCCCTAGGAGACATACAGTGAGGCCCTATGAGAGGTGCAGTGAGCCCCCAGGGAGAGATGCAGTGAGCCCCTAGCAGACATGCAGTGAGCCCCCAGGGAGAGATGCAGTGAGCCCCCAGGGAGAGATGCAGTGAGCCCCCAGGGAGAGATGCAGTGAGCCCCCAGGGAGAGATGCAGTGAGCCCCTAGCAGACATGCAGTGGGCCCCATAGGAGAGGTGCAGT
>NC_044062.1:7773641-7778641 GCF_902167405.1 Gadus morhua
TTACAAATGTTACTCTGCTGACGAGGGAGTGCCCGAGCGTGTGTGTGTGTGTGTGTGTGTGTGTGTGTGCGTGTGTGTGTGTATGTGTGTGTGTGAGGAGTAATTGGAGACTAGGGTTGGAGGAGGTGGCTCCCTCACTTTTTATGAGGGGCCATTTAATGCCGCCGATTTGTATTTCATTGACGAAAGCCTGTCAAGCATTCCCTGTTTGGTAGTCATTGATTTAATAGCTCTATAATTGGTGCAAATGCCATCAGTTCCATGTACAGAGTTTTTGTGTGTGTTTGTGTGGTTGTGCATGTACATACATGAATGTATTTACGCTGAGCGCTTGGAGTGCAGGCCTGAATAAGCCAAACTCTGCCTGCCTCTTAAGCTGCTCAGCACCCTTAGTCTCAGTACATGCACACAGCCGCGCATAAATTAGATGTACAACACACACACGCACAAGTACACACTCACACACACAGATTGTCCCTTTGATCCTTGCTAACGATCCATCCAGCCTGCGTGTCGCCCGTCTCTAACCTACTTCCTGTCCCCCTTCCAGTGGCCCCCCCAGTGATCATGAACTCCAGCTACCCAGAGTTCAACGGCTCCTCCCCGTCACCCCCGACGACAGAGGGGTTCAACCTGTCCGGACTGACCACCGCCCTCTCTCTCCTCCCCGCGCCCGGACCCTCGGACCCCCACGACCCGGGGGTCACCATCATGGTGGTCCTGGGCCTGGCCGTGCTGCTGGCGGGCGTGGCTGCCTTCCTGGCCGTGTGCCGCTCGTCGGAGGGGGGCTGCGACTCCGACGGCAGCGTGTTTTGCGGGCCCCGGGGGGGCTCGGGGCTGGGGGCCTCGGGCCGGGGGGGCGCGGCGACCAGCGAGCCGCAGCTTAAAGTGTGGAAGAGGCTGGGCTCGTACCGGCGCTCCTACAACACGTCGTTCCGCCGGCCCCCGCAGCGGCGCGCCCACGGGGCCCAGAGCCCGGGGGGGGCCCCCGGCGGGCCAGGGGGCCCCGCCCGGTCACCGGTGGCCGGACAGACGCTGCGGACGGAGGGCTGCGGGGTGGAGCCCCACGCCGCGCTGCCCTGCCTGTACGACTATGTCACCGAGATCTGAACTGAGGGCCGGGGGACCGGGGGACCGGGGGTCCGAGTGAAGGCCCCCCCTCATGCCCCGGTTCACCCTGGGACAGCCGCTGCTCTTCTAAAACCGGACTACTGCCGCCAGTCACACCTAAGGGTGTTTTTAGTAATTCCCATCAGACGTGTTCGGAGGTTGTGTGAAGGATTAGTGGGTTACGTGTCGTCGTTTAGGATATTTAGACAATCAGACGAAGCTCTGTGATTTCATTTGAATATTCATGTCGGCTGTTCTGCTAACGTTCACTTGGTATTCACTCGTCTCCAGACGAAGATGACTGAGGTAGAATGTGATCTGGTTGCTATGTGGCTGAGGAACTCACTCCCCGGGGAACACTCCCAGGTTGATAACATGTCGGCTGCTACCCGTCAGAAGTCTTTGTGGCTAGCGCATCCATTTTGTAACGTTGTTGTAAGAAAAATAAAATGTCCCTTTTTTAATATTAATATCGATATGTCAAGGTCTGTTTTTTCAAGGTTTGAGTATATGCTTTCAATTCTGTGTGTGTGTGCGTGTGCATGAACGTGCATCTGTGTGTACGTGTCTATGTTTGTGTGCGTGTGTGTATGCGTGTGCGCCGTGCGTCAGAACCTGGAGGACGCTGGTCCCGTTGGCCACGTTCTCCAGCACGCTGGCCTCGTAGCTGTTCTGGAGGAAGATGGGTCTGTTGTCGTTCACGTCCAGCACCTCCACGAACACGGTGGCCGTGCCCGTCCGCCTGCTGCCCGCTGGGCCGTTGTCTGGGGAAGAGATCAGTATGTTCGTATCATATCAGTTCATCCACGTATGACCGCTGATCCACGTTCCACCGCTGACGCGATGGAACGATCGTAAGCGAACCGTTTACACGTCACTGTGGAGAAGGAAGGAGCTTTAGGCCTCTCGCCCTAACGAAAGCCCTAAATGATAAATGGACTGCATTTATACAGCGCTTTTCTAACCAGTAGCAACTCTAAGCAATTTACAATATTGCTCAACATTCACCCGTTCATGCACACTGACACACCGACAGCGGTGTCAACTGTGCAAGGCGACAGCCAGCTCTTCGAGAGCTGTCACGGTGAGGTGCCTTGCTCAGGGACACCTCGACACTCAGCTAGGAGGAACCGGGGATCGAAGTAGCAACCGTCTGGTTACCAGGCAACCCGCTCTACCTCCTGAGCCACATGCCGCCATAAAGAAGACTTGGGGGATCAGTTCCAGTGGCCTTTGTCTGAGTGAAACAAGCTGGCCTCTAGCTTTCCTTGGCCGCTCCTCTGATGAACATATCATTACCCGTTTGGGGGAAGGGCAAGCGTCCGTCTTTCATATGCTAATCGCTCTGTGTTCTCTATAGGAAACTTCTTTAGCGCCTAACACAAACTACACGGAAAGTTTGCATCACTCCTAAAATTGCGCAAAGTTCTTTTCTTTGTTTTGAAGGAACGTTGCGTGAGCGTAGGCACATAGTGGGGCCGATGACGCGTGTGCTGATTCAACGTTGTTGGTCGAGGCCCCGGGTTCACCGTCAATTTACAGAGTATCACACCCACGTTGAAAAGGTTTCAAAACAGGAAATGTGTTATTGAGCTCACGAAACAGGAACAAAAGGCGATAGAGCGACACAACAAGCTCACTGCAGATGTGCAGACGTATTTGTTTTCGCAACCCTCCTTAGCTAAGTTTAAACGTCTTTGCGAGAAAAAGCAGAACAGATTTGAAGGCGGTTAAGTCGACAAAACAAGGCCCCGTCAGTCAGGGAACCGAAACTGCGACCAGCCAGATAGATCAACAACTCCTCCAGACATCAAGTCAAGTCAAGTTTAAGTCAAGTTTATTTTTAGAGCCCTTTAAAACAACAACAGTTGACCAAAGTGCTGTACAAATCAGCGATCTAGTTAATCTAGTTATCGAGACGTCACTCACCTATGGCCTCGATGACCAGCGTGTAGGCGGCCTGGGTCTCTCGGTCCAGCCCCACCACCGTGCGGACCACCCCGTTTCTGAAGCCCACGCTGAATTTACCGTCCTGGTTTCCGTCTACACACAGAACAAACACACACACACACACACACACACACACACACACACACACACACACACACACACACACACACACACACACACACACACACACACACACACACACACACACACACAATCAATATGGGGGCTGCAGAGGAAACACCTGTAGAATGCAAACAGATGAGGCTGCAGATATTAGGCTTTGAACCCATGACCTCCCGCTATGAGTCATTCACACCATAACCGCTCGTCAAACCTGTCTCTCTGTATCGTCTGGTTTTGCTGAGGGAAGGTGACGACCAGACATCGCTGTATCTGCACTAACACCGGAGCCGATACACAGACAACACCCTACCCACACACACACATGCAAGCACACACGCACACAAACACACACATGCACACACACACACACACACACGTCCGACCTGTGATGAAGTAGCTGAGCTCGGCGTTGAGCCCGGCGTCGTTGTCGGAGCAGTTGAGGCGCGCCACGGCGTGGTCCCGGGGGACGTCCTCCTGCAGCGACACGTTGTACCGCCGCGGGAAGAAGGTTGGGGTCTCGTCGTTCACGTCCAGCACTATAAAACAAACACACACACACACACACACACACACACAGGTGCACACATACACACACACTCAAACAGAAATGCAAGGGCACACGCCATCAAACGCATGCATACATACATACATGCGCACATACACATACGCAAACATGCAGGCGCACACGTAGACGGGTACACACACAAATACACACACAAACAGAAAGAAAGAGACAAAGATGGAGTACTTTGAATTCTGGATAGAGTGCAACTAAAATGTGCCACAAGTCAACTTTACAGCTCTGATTCTATCCCCTAAAGACTTGGTGTTTTCCTTCCATTTGAAAATACAATCGTTTTTTTTTCTTCTTATCTCTTTTTCATTTATTACAAAAAAAGCAATCTTCCTTTTCCTATATCCTATTACTTTCAAACATATTCAAATGAGTCCAGCGCCCTGTGAGATTTCCCGCTTCCAGCCAGCAGATGATGCTGCTACCTGACTCAGCAGACGTTTGTTATCTGACTGTTTCCTACAGAAAGCCCCCCAGGTCATCTGAGACTGTGGACGTATGGACGCACACTAAACCTGAACGATAAACAAAAGAAACCCGCCAGTTTGATATGGTTGATGAAAACCTGTGCTGAATCCGTATTCATAAATAACAGAAGGACACTGTGGGGCCCTGGCTCCGAACGTCGAGTATGGCTCATTATGATCAGAAAATCATGACTTCAAAAACAGCTTTCTTATTTTGGTGATATTTTTCCATATTTCTTCTCCATTAAAAAGTATATCAAATAATGATTTAAAGTCGCAATGTGTAATATTTCAACTACCTTTTAGCAAAAAAAGAACCTACACATATCTCAAAGTCAATCCTAATCGATTTCAATAACGAAAAAAATCACGCCCTTTATATTCTACAAATAAAAAATGCAGGCCAGCCCATACCTCTCTCTTCGTTGACAATAATATTACTATTACTTATTAATGATACGCCTAAAACCCCCCAACTACCGTACATATGAAGTGAACCCAGTCAGCCAGCTAGACTAGTTCACGTCACGCTTTTGTCCAAAGCGACTTACCATCATCCAACATAAATATATAGCCCATAAGCACAACAATCCTTTTGACACACAGAGATTCATAGAATCCACAAAGCCACAGTTCCACAGCCAGTCAAGAGTAGACATCAGGGCTCTATTTCTATATTTGTATTTTAAACATCTCCCACCTCCTCCCGGAGCTCAATCTAACACACTGCGTCTTTAACAAATCAAATCTTATCCTTATTTAATCAACAAAATAAC
>NC_044062.1:7781141-7798641 GCF_902167405.1 Gadus morhua
TAAAGAGCCGATCCATTATTTAGCGCGCTGGCGAGAACCGCTGGAAACAAGTTAATTGGTCATTAAAGAAAGAAAAGCTTTCCCGGGCCTTTGATTATTAAGAACCGGCGATAAGGCACTCAC
The DNA here is from genome assembly GCF_902167405.1 of Gadus morhua. Lineage (NCBI taxonomy): Eukaryota > Metazoa > Chordata > Actinopteri > Gadiformes > Gadidae > Gadus > Gadus morhua. The sequence goes on from NC_044062.1 coordinate 7,781,265, forward strand.
GTCCACACGTCGGCAGGCACGTCTCGCAGGCGACACCCCCGGTCCGTCCGTCCCCTAGCCCCCCCCCCCCCCCCGTGCGCTGGGCGTGCCGGACTCTCGGGGGGCCGAGGGGGAGATGGCTAGGGACTCAGATGGGGGCAAGCGTATTCATTGGCAGGCTGTTAGATATTAGCGCCGGCTCAGGGAGCACTGAGTGGAGCCGCAGGGGATGACTGAGGTGAGACCGCAGGGGGGGGCGGGAGGGGGGGGGGGGGGAGGCAGCCGGGGGGGAGGATACCGGAGGAGCTGAACCTCCCTCGCCACCGGCCGCACTAAGACCCCCAAAAAATTCATCAGCCCTCGCTGGATACCTCCGCCGCCAAGGGCTCCGCGGGGGTGGGGGGGGGGGGTCTGTTGCCATGGAAACGCCAGGGCCCAGGCCAGAGGGTTCGCATGCGAAAAAAGAACCGCGAAGGTCTGCGTGTTTTGGTTTATGAAAAGAGAGGGTGGGGAGGCAGGGAGGGGGTCCTCCCTCCGTCCGACTCGTTCACTGCGTCAGTGGACGCACTGTGACGAAAGGCCATGGAAAATAACCAGAAAGTTCCAAGAGAAAATGTGCCTGAACATTTTGTTCCGGAATGTTTTCCCCCACTTTCCGTCTCTCCTTCTAATACTGCGGGACAAACTCCTTGTTTACCCCTGGGCCGTGCCCAGAATGATTTGCTGTGTGTGTCACTGTGGGCTGCGATTTAATTAGCAGTCGGACCCCCTTAATTACACTCGCTGCCGCTTCTTTAATTAATGGACCAGTCGGTGTTTAATTAACAACACCCCCATCGTCAAAGACACCAGCAGGACAATGACAGAGCTGGGAGATATAGTATGATAACATGTACTCTCTGATGACCTATGCCTTAATGCTCACACCCCTCTATCTCGGGGTAGGATACTGTGTGCGGATCAAGTTGGTAAGTCCACGGGCTCTTCCTGATCTGGGCTCTACCCGGGATTAACCTTTGGATATTCTCAATGTTTAAACTGGCTGAGCTACACTGTGGACCAACGGTCTATGGCAGAAGCATTTTCAAAACTAGATATGTCGCCGTATGTGCGTTTTCAAAACAAGATTTTAGTCCAGGTTTGGAGTGGTTGATTTTAATTTTTTGCCCCATTCACTTTCGATATTAAATATTAATATTGAAAATATTATTTAAAGAAAAGTCTTCTTGGGTTGGTCTCTGAAACTAGTTCCGCACGGCATTGATGAATGGCCGTCTTTTTGGTATTGGTTGGATGTAAATACCTTAAACTGTAGGAGTAGATAATTACCAAAAATCTGCCGAAAAATCACGCACTGGCATTGTTGTTGTTTTTTGGCAGAAAGAAAGCCCGAATAACTTTTCACAACACAGAGATTCAAAAGTAGTATCACAAATATTGGTTGCTAGGCGAACATCAGATAAAACTTTGGATAAATTAATGCCTGGGGCAAAAAAACGTTCATGAACTATGCTGGTGTTCCGTCCACCTTGTTTGTGGGTTGCAGAAATCTTATTTCCATTTAAATAGATTTTGGGGAAAGTTTCTGTCTATTTTCCTGAAACACGGCAAGCAAACAACAGAACACTGCACCAAGATGGTTCTGTCATCTTTTTGTTGTGGCTTTACAAAACAGGACAATGAAGGCACAGGGGACATGAACACGTGCGATGAGAGAGTGTAAAGGGATGAGAATCTAGGAGGCATGTTGCCTTTGTCATGAGCGCACCAAGCCTAGCTACATGGCTAGGCATAGCCCCCCCCCCCCCCCACACACACACACACACAACCCTCTTACGCACTTATTGTATATTGTACGTCCTGGCACTAAATGTACACAATTATTGTGTGTTGTGTACATCCTGCCACTTAAAAATAATACTTAGCATCCATCGCATCCTAGCTATCTTTGTTGTATATATAAATAAAGTTGCCTTGCCTTGCCTTGCCTATACGGGGAATGGGTTAACCTATCGATTGCTACTGCTTGGCACTTGGTTCTATGAACATCCTTACTGTACCGACAGCGTTACATTATTGTTTCTCATAGTTCTGACAAATATCCTTATTGTAAGTCGCCTTGGATAAAAGGGTCTGCTATACACCCAGAATGTAAATGCAAATCAATGGCGATTGTTTACCAGTGTTTAAATTATTTGGTTGGGTATTTTTCTTTTGTGGCTACCTACATGTTCTTTGTGTGCTTGATTGTTCTCAGCCTCAAATGTAAGTAGCTTTGCAGCAAAGTGTTTTGCAAAATGCCCTAAATCTAAATCTAAATCTAAAGCTAGCTGCTGTCATGCAGCTCAGGCGAGTGAGGGGCAGGCCTCACCGACAGGACGTCCGTGTCCATGGGACTCATCTCCACCACGTTGGCGTGGTATGGCTCGTCGCTCCAGCCGGGGGCGTTGTCGTTGATGTCCAGGATGGTGATGTTCACCTGGAACACGGAACAACGTTAGCCCACAACATCACCGTCTGGGGTCTCATGAAGCGTTCCCGATATAGAAAGAGTACTTCATCAGACAAAGTACGCTCTGCGACATTTAACAAAAAGCTCACCGCTAAAATATGTAAATAAAACGATGAATATTCCGGCTAGATAATTATTCCAAGATAAAGCAAAATAAAACAACGAGCATCTTGTAAGGTCCTTTTGACTATCAGTGTCACCCATTGTTTTTATTTTAATATTTTTTTCTTGTCTGTCTGTTTATGGTGTTATGTATTTTTGCAACTTGATTAAAAAATAAAAAAATAGAAAAAGAGCTATAGCTTGAAAGGAGTGAGAGGCTGATGGGCCGTGGCAGACAGCGGCGATGGAGGGGGTGATGGAGGCGTTACCGTGGCGATGCCCGTCTTCTGCTGCGGGCCCACACCCCCGTCCACGGCGCGGACGATCAGGATGTACTCGGCCTTCAGCTCCCGGTCTAGCATGGCTGTCGTGGTGATCTCCCCTACAGGCCGACCCCACCGCCACACCCCGGGGTCACCGTGTTAATACAGGGGCCGAAGACATGAGGAGATACACACAGACGCAGACGCCCACACATACAGCATGTGAACGCGCACTCACGCAGACGCACACACACACACAAAAGCACGGCCATGAACGTGCACACGCAGAGACAAACACACATTCACATACCTACACTCACACACACGCTTTAAGATGCAGACAGACACACACGCACACCCCAACTCAGACACACACACACACACACACACACACACACACGCATAAACGCGCACATGCAGACAGACACACACACACACACACGCACACATACATACCCACACAACCCACATACACACCCATATGCAAAAGCAGGCACACACAAAAATACACACACATACACACGCGTTCATGAACACGCCACACAACACAACCACCCACACACACCTGAGCGCGAGTTGAGGCGGAACTGGGAGGAGCCCTCCAGGGAGTAGATGAGGGAGGCTTGGCCAAACTCCCGGGAGGCGTCCAAATCAGTGGCATTCACGAACAGCACCGTCGCCCCTGGGAGAGGGGCGAGAGAGGGGCGAGAGAGGGGCGAGAGAGGTGGAGGAGGGATCAAAATCACACACGTTTGAGGGAGGCGGAAAGAGAGAGGGACAGGGAGAGAGAGAGAGAAGGGAGGAGGAGAGAGAGAGAGAGAGAGAGAGAGAGAGAGAGAGAGAGAGAGAGAGAGAGAGAGAGAGAGAGAGAGAGAGAGAGAGACTTGGGGACTGTGAGAGAAATACATTGTGAATCAAGTCAAGGGGAAGGAAAAAGAGAAAGTGAGCAAGTGGATAAAAGGCAAAGGTAAGGAGGAGGAACGAGGCAGAAGCTGAATCATAACATAATTAAACTGAGAGAACTGAGAGAACTGAGAGAGAGAGAGAAAGAGAGAGAGAGAGAGAGAGAGAGAGAGAGAGAGAGAGAGAGAGAGAGAGAGAGAGAGAGAGAGAGAGAGAGAGTGCGAGAGTTAGGGAGAGAGGGAGAGAGAGAGAGAGAGAGAGAGAGAGAGAGAGAGAAAGAGAGAGAGAGAGAGAGATAGATTTGTCAACGCCCCCGCGTACCGTTACCTAGCCTCAGCCACGTGGCAGTGTGTGGGTTTATGGATTAGCGGATTATTGGCCTGTTTGGAATAGCTCATATCTGGCCTGAGTCCTGATCAATACTCAAGGCAGAGAGTGGAGGAGGAGGAGGAGGAGGAGGAGGAGGAGGCCAGCCTGCCTCAGGGCTAGCCTGGAGCGTGTCCCCACCAGACTCCCCCGGCCCCAACACCACACCTCAGCCCCAGAACAAGCCTCGGCTATCAAGTACCCCGGGCCTCTGGGCCTCTGCCACGGCACTAGAGCCAGCCTCCGCAGCAGCAAAGTGCTCGCCACTCCAATCACAGTCACACAAACTGGCCTGTCTGACTGAGAAAGGGAGAGAGAGAGAGAGAGAGAGAGAGAGAGAGAGAGAGAGAGAGAGAGAGAGAGAGAGAGAGAGATAGTGAGAGATGGAGAGGGACTGGGGAGAGACAGAGATAAGGAGCGAGATGGAGAACGAGAGAGAGAGGGGAGGGAGAGGGGAGGGATTGAGAGACAGAGAGAGAGGGATCGAGAGTGAGAGAGAGAGAAAAGGCGGGGAGGAGGACAGTCAAATATCTCATTTCCCCGCAGCGATTGGAAACTAATCTATTGTTTGAGATAAAAGACCCTCCTGAATGCATGCATGAGGAATGAATTTAGAAGTCGGCGATTCTGCCCCTGAATTGTCAATTTACTGCACTCTCACTAAACACTTAAAACACAATGCAAGAGGAGGGGAAAAGGTAAGAGATTTGCATTAGAGGGAAATAATAACACAAGTGGCCGGAGAGAGAGAAAAGAACTGGAAAATATGTTAATGGGAGGACCATTCAGAGGGGAGGCGACTGAATGGGAGGGCTGAGACTAAACTTGATGTACGGGGAGAACGATTGTGTGAGTTTTCTTTTTTTGTGATGGGGTCTTTTTTTTTGTGTTGATTTAGGAAGACGGGAACATCCTTTGTGCCATTGTGTCGCCAACGCTCAACACACAACAGACACAAAACCTACCTGCGATAATGTTTTCCGAGATTTTGACAATGTAGGAAGGCAGGCTGAATGTAGGTGGGTTGTCATTTTCATCCTGAGAGGGAACAAAAAGCACAAAACGACAATTCGAGAAGCATTTTAATATTAGTGGTGAGGGTGGTTTGGACGGGAGCACTTTACAGCAAAATAAAGGTCTGTGTCCCTTCCCTATGAAGAAGAACACCCGATTTAGAGATAACGACATGATGGAGTGCCCCCCTCCAGCATTGTTCCAGAACCAGCACGACAAACTCGATAATGAGGCATGAAAAAGTTGTGTCTGCGTAACAATTATACCCAAACTGCAATACACCGCAAAAGACATCTCACTCAAGTGAATTGGAGAGTGTTTGCGTCACGTGGCTGTATCCAAGAACGCCACGCATCCATATATCAAAGCGGGTTCGAGAAGAAAAACACGTGCGGCAATTTAATCTCCCCTGTCTTTAATTTGAAACAACAGCCAGAAGCCGTGGCGTGACTTAAAGAAGTGACTGCACACTGAAACAGGATGTGATGTCACACTGACTGCCACATCAAGTTAAGGAAAAACGAAATGAAGCCCTCTTTATTCATTTAGCCTATTTCATACAAACCCCATTCAATTGTGTTGCTATTTATGGAGAGCCCCCACCCCCTGCTGTGGGAGCTGTAAGAAATGCTAAAACTGTCACTGGCTGCACTATCTATCACGACTGGGTGGCAGTCAGGGAGCACAGCATTGTGTGTGGCTGTGTATGTATGTACGTGTGTGTGTCTGTGTGTGTGCGTGTGCTTGCAGTAACTGCCAGCTACTGATAAACCCCTGTGGTGTGAGTCACGACATTCAGGGGAGGAGGGGGACAACAGAGAATCGAGAGCTAGAGAGAGAGAGAGCTAGAGAGAGAGAGAGCTAGAGAGAGAGAGAGAGAGAGAGAGAGAGAGAGAGAGAGAGAGAGAGAGAGAGAGAGAGAGAGAGAGAGAGAGAGAGAGAGAGACTGTAGATCTGTGTCGATCTCTCGCTGTAGGCGTCTGCATCGCACCGTGACTTCCTCATCCCCTTTCACTCTCTCTATGTCTGCCGCAGCCCAAAGTTCCTCTGGCCAGCACAGCGTTGGGTACATTGTATATACGTCTATATTTCACACATTCAGCCTCTTTTGGAGGATATAGATGGAGCGGCCATCCGTGAAAGTACCATCTTCAGAAATCGGACTATCGTATATATTACACTTCCGTTCCGATAATTGTTAAATAGCTCCATATTCCGACAGCCATGACTGGTTTCCCAGTCTTTCAGCACTGCAGTTAACCGATGTTTGATTCCTGGTATCCACTTTATCCAATCGGGAGAGAGAACTCCACAAAGAGGCGGTTCCCCCCTGCGTTTCGGTATCCCGTTCCCACTTCATCCAATCAGGAGAGAGAACTCCACAAGGGGGCGGTTCCTCCCTGCGAGTTCACGGCCAGGCCGCAGGATAACAGCGTTGCCTATCAATGGCGGAACGGATGAAGGCTACCGATCCCAGAGCTCCCAGGCATGGCTTACACAACCAGACACGGCAAGGAAGAAAAAAGTGACTAATAAAGAGAGAATGCAAGACAGCCTCCAGGAATTAGAGACCAGAGTCCCGTCATTCAATTCAATTCAATTGTATTTGCAAAGCCCGTATTCTCAAGGGGTTTAACAGGCCGTATGTTTATGACACCCCCCTGACCCTTGGCCCGTATAGGTTAAGAAAACTTAATTAGTGAATAAGAAATGTTGAGACTGCACGCAGAGTGGGGGATCTCTCCTTCTAGGGATGATCAGGAGTACAATGGGTGCCATACTTGATGTACATAAATATAACCAATCATATCGTGTGACGTGGGGAGGAGGAGGGAGGGGACTGCTCACGGACGGGAATAAACGGACAGGAAGTTAGCAAAAAACGACCCCATCCCTGAAGGAGCCTTTAACACACTGCCATGCAGAGTCGTGGAGGAGGTGTGTGTACTCACAAACAGCTCCAGGGTGACGGCCACGCTGCTGTTGAGGGCCGGGCTGCCCCCGTCCCGGGCCATCACCGTCAGGTGGATCCGCCCCGCCGGGACCCGCTCATAGTCCAGGGGGCTGTTCACGCTGATCACTGTGGGGGGACGACAGACAGACAGGTAGGTAGGTAGGCAGACAGAGACGTGGAGGAGAGACAGTGAGACAGGAGGCGGACAGAGACAGAGAGAGAGAGAGAGAGAGAGAGAGAGAGAGAGAGAGAGAGAGAGAGAGAGAGAGCAAGCATGGAGAGAACACAGAAAGAGAGACAGATGAATAAACATACGCGGTCGCTGCAGTGTGAGCTCTGAGCGCTAAAGCCCCTTAACACACGTCATTAGCATGCTTTCTGGATCACATCTGAACCGCAGGTGGTTGGAGTCTAATGGGTTGCCGCATCGCATGGGACGACCGGACAAACGCCGGGTCAGCGACAACAACAGCTGGCGTGAATCCTATCCTCACTTTTAGAAAATACACCAAATAAACAACCATAAAAACATAAAGACGAACAAAGAGCTCAGAGTTTAATCCAACCGCCCACGCTGCATATGCTTGCCGGCATTCGTAAGTAAAGTTGTGCTTATTAACATCCCTGTAAAAGAGTAATGCCACAAGGATAAGGGGAGGTGTTTGTAGGTACAGCCACCTTGGGTGACAATGGTAAACTGACTGCATTTATACAGCGCTTTTCTAACCCGTGGCCACTCAAATCACTTTTCAATATGACTTTATATCCACCCATTCATGCACACATTCACACACCGACGCCGCTGTCAGCCACGCAAGGCGTCAGCCAGCTCGTCGGGCGCAGTCAGGGGGAGGCGTCTTGCTCAGGGACGCCTCGGCACTCAGCTAGGAGGGGCCGGGGATCGAACAAGCAACCTTCCGGTTACCAGCCAACCCGCTCTACCTCCTGTGCCCCGTGCTGCTGATGACCAACCTGTCAGACGCTTTACTAACGTTCTCCGCCTGTGTGTGAATAAGTGTCGACATGTCTGGACTCCTGGGGGGGGTCCACCCAGCAGAGAGGACCCTTACCTGCGTAGCCCTCCTGCATCAGGATGTCAAAGTACTCGGGGAAGGCGGAGGCGGAGGTGATGGTGTAGGTGAGGTGGTTGTTGGGCGGAGAGTCCTCGTCTGTAGCCTGGGGAGGGAGGGGAGAGAGGGGGAGGGAGGGAGAGAGGGAGGAAGAGGGAAGGAGGTCGGAGAGAGGGAGGAGGGGGGGGGAAAGTGAGGGAGGAGAGGGGGAGGGAGGAGGGAGGAGGGGGAAGGAGGGAGGGAGTGAGTGAGGGGAGGGAGGGAGGGGAGGGGAGGCGAGGAAGGTAGGTGGGTGGGGTTGGGTTAGAGGTACTTTTGGAAAGAAAAGTGAAAGGAATACGAGTGCTTCTAAAAACATATGCCTCGCTGACACCCCGGTGACACCAGCCAAGCCCGCTGTGAGAGGAGAGGGCTGGGGGGGGGGATGACAGGCGGACGGCGTGGCAAAACAGATGCTCCGGGAGACAGTGGCGCTGTGCGTTTGTGCGTGCGTTTGTGCGTTCGTTCGTCGATGTGTTGTTTGCACCACATGGGACCGGTCGTGTGTCTGTTTAAACATGTCTTTATCCACGCGCGCGCATGCAACGTGTGTGTGTGTGAGTGTGTGCGAGTGTGTGCGTGTGTGTGTGTGTGTGTGTGTGTGTGTGTGTGTGTGTGAGTGTGTGCGCGCGTGTGCGTGTGTATGTGTGTGTGTGTGTTTGTGTGTGTGTGTGTGTGTGTGTGTGTGTGTGAGTGTGTATGTGTGTGTGTGTGTGTTTGTGTGAGTGTGTGTGTCTGTGTGCGTGTACATGCATGCGTGCAAGCGCATGCGTGCGTACGTGTGTGTGTGTGCGCTCGTGCGTATGTGTGTGTCTGTGTGATTGTGTGCTTGCGTGAGCTTGTACACGTGTGTGTTTGTGCGTGTCTGCGTGTGTGTGTGTGTGCGTGTGCGTGTGTGTGTTTACTCGCGCAGGCGGGGGACCCTGTGTGTCCCGGCGTCCCGGCCAGGAAGCCTTCACTCAGCGTCGACATGTTGTTGCGCAGATTAAAGCTAATTCTGGCTATTAGCAGCGTGGGCGTCAACATTGGACGAACACCAGCGGAGCCGAGACAAGCCAAGCAAACAGAGGACAGCCCAAATCACACATTACCGCACTAATCCGCCAAGACGACGGCGACCAACACAACAACAACAACGCCGTCAACACCGGCCGGGCGTCAACTCTCTCCCTTCGTCATGAGCGAGCTGGCAGTCGCCGCGGAGACGACGCGGCTCTGCCTGCCTGCGTGGGGGGGGTGGGTTGCTTCACTGGCATCATTAGACACTGGACAGCTGTCAGAGAGACGTTCTCTTGAATATCTCCTCCACACACACACGCCACGCAGTCCTCCTGATTCCTCCCTGCTCTTCTTTGATTCGCTTCCAAACTGTTGAGTAAGCAGGAGCTGTTGTTTGTCGTCCTCCGCCAAAGTGTTCCAAGTTCGCCCGGCTTTCATCCTCCTCCCCTTCCCTCGCCGTCTTGCCCGTTTAATTGGAGCGCCCCTCCGACGCACGGCTGCTAAGCGGCCGCTCCACGGGGAGGATACAGCGAGGGCAGGCTGGGGGCTGAGGTGCCCGACCACGTGTGTGGAAGCTGCCCGCCTGTCCCCAGCTTCCACACACGAGGTCGGGGGCGTGGTTGTGGCCGTGGTAGGGGTCTAAGACCGGGACTTTGGTATGGGGCCGGGGACTTGGATGGGGATGGGGGACGCAGACACAGGTGTGAGGCCCTGGGTGATAGCGGGCGGCTCTAACTTCTCCCCTCTATTGTTCAGGAGAAGAGAGCAGCTAACAGCAGTGAGCGTCACGACTCTTCACTGTCCACTGTCTGGCTCCTTCTCTCTCTCTCCCTCATTGTTTTTTTATGTTGGATTGTTTTGGCGTTTTAGTGTTTGTGTGTTTGTGTGTGTGTGTTTGTGGGTGTGTGTGTTTGTGAATCCATGCATTCATTCATGTCGGGTGGGTTGCGCAATAAATTGCTGACATGAAGGCAGGCTTCCCTCCTCTCAGGCTGCAGTAAGGGTGTGTGTGTGTGTGTGTGTGTGTGTGTGTGTGTGTGTGTGTGTGTGTGTGTGTGTGTGTGTGTGTGTGTGTGTGTGTGTGTGTGTGTGTGTGTGTGTGTGTAAGGTCATTGTCTGAGGTCAGTGTGTGTCTGTGTGTACCTGTGTATGTGAGTGCGGGTTAGTGTGGGTGTTGGTTTCTCTGAGCCTAGTGCTACGGTCTAACGAGGCTGGAGTAAAAGTTAATAGGATATGCTGACTTAATCACAAACACGGAACTTCAACCTCACCACCCTCCCCAAAAGGCCACCACAAACCTTTTATTCCCGTCCCTGTGCATACAAACCAAGAGAGAGATTATTTTCATGGAGGGGACAGGGGAATGTCTGTTCTCCTCACCGGTCCAGACAGCCATGTTATGCAGCGTTATAGGGATATCAGGGAGGACCCAGCGGATCGGTCATGTTACGGTACGTTATGGAAATATCCGGGAAGACCCAGCTGATCAGTCATGCCATGGAGCATTATGGAAACATCCAGAAGTCCCAGCCCCCTAGGCATGCTTCGGAGCGTTATGGGAATATCAGGGAAGACCCAGCTGATCAGTCATGTTTTGGAGCATTTTGGGAATATCAGTGGAGATCCAGCTGATAAGTCGTGTGAGTGTGAGGGTCTCTACCAAAGAACTTATCCAGCCAAAGTAATTCCATCTCCCATTTATCGCATTAACTGTTAACTGGCAAAAAAACAACTCAAGCAAGCAGTACAAAATATATTTTGAGAAATCATTTGCCTTCTCTAAAGCGATAATTCATAACATAAAATGGATGAATGGAAACACGGAAACACGGTCAAGTGCAGGACACCAAGCCCACCCAGGGGGAGACAAGGGGGTCCCATCGGTCAACTCACCCTGACACGGGCCACGTACTGCGGGCCCTGCTCATTCTCCCGCAGCATACCCAGGTACGCCTCCTTCTGGAACAGCGGCGCGTTGTCGTTGACGTCCAGCACGTTGATGCGCAGCCGGCCCGTGGTCTCCTCGCCGCCGCCGTCCCGGGCAAGCACCGTCACCGTGAAGCGCCGCATCAGCTCGTAGTCCAGGCCGGCCCGCAGGCCCACCCAGCCCGTCCGCGAGTCCAGGGAGAACCTGCGAGGAGAGGGAGGCGAACCGAGGTCTGAGGCGGCGGTTTGCAGTGTCAGTTTGTCGGTTTGTAGAGTTGGTTTATGGGTTTGTAAAATCAGTTTGTAGCGTTACTTAGTAGCGTCGGTTTGTAGCGTCAGCTTTTATTCGGTTCGTAGAGTCGGTTTGCAGCATCGGTTTGTAGAGTCGGTTTGCAGCATCAGTTTGTGCCGTCGGTTTGTAGCGCCGGTTTATAAAGTCGGGTTTGTAGCGTTGGTTTGACGCGTCGGTTTGCAGCGTCGGTTTGCAGCGTCGTTTAGTAGCGTCGGTTTGTAAGGTCAGTATGTAGGGTCGACTTGTAGCGTTGGTTTGTAGCATCGGCTTGTAGCCTTGGTTCGTAATGTCGGGTCGAGCGATGAATCTTTTATTCGATCGGCTTGGTTAACAGCGGCTAGTTCATCATCTTCATATGATCTATTTTGTGAGGTTCTTGGTGACAGTTCTATTAAATTAATACCTTATAAAGGACCGAATATTGATGAGTTTTGGCCATAGATTTAGCAATTAAGTTCCATAGTGGCTCATAGATGGATACTTAACACTGATGGGGGCAGAAATATATAACGCAGCCCCTTTGGGTACGGGTTTGGTGTGGAACCCCCCAGCTAGGACACTATTCCACCCCCACAATATTACATTACATCTTTCAGCTGACGCTTTAGTCCAAAGCAACTTACAATAAGTGCCTTCAACACTGAAGATTTAAAGTGCAAGAATCATTCCAATGCATAACATTCGTCAAATGAATTAACAGCTAAGTGATACAATAGAGAAGAAAGAGATAGAGAATGGGTTCTTTTCACAGGCAGAGATGCAGTCTTGAAACAGAAAGAACAACAACAGCAAGAAGAGGAAACAAAAAGTTTCTGTGCATCAGAACTTCCGCCACCATTGTGATTTTATGATATATTGTTGTAAGGACGATACACACTTTGTGTGTGCGTGTGCGTGTGTGCGCGCGTGCGCGCGTGCGCGCGCGCGTGCGCGTGTGTGAGGTGTGGGTTTCTTACTGGTCTGGTTCTTCGTTGAAGAAGTAATGCACTGTTCCAAATGTACCAATGTCTCCGTCTGTTGCCTGTGCGGGAAAAACACAAAGCCGTTTTTAATGTCTTTCATTTCGTTTTCTGTCAGACTTTTGATGTAATTTATGATGCCTGGGTTTGTGTGCTGTGTGTGTGTGTGTGTGCTGTGTGTGTGAGTGTGTGCTTACGTGAGTTTTTGTCTGAGAGTGTCTGCACACATTTGCATATATTCTGAAAATACACCCCGGAACAAAAACAGCTGCACAACATTATCCATCAGCAACGTTTCATGGATGTTTCCGGGGATTGTCATTTATAGGAGCGCATCATATGGCCACCTTGTAAAACCATACTTCCCCACCCGAGGTGTTGATTTGATCAACCGAAACACGCCAACACATTTGTGCTTTTTACTCACATGATGCTGTGAGAATCAGAAAATAGGACAGCAAATATTAACACTCAAAATAAAAAATACACACAAACACACACACATAAAAATACACCTACACTTGCTCACAGACATACATATAAAGACACGCACACACTTGGTCACACACGCACACGCACACACACACACACACACACACACACACACACACACACACACACACACACACCGCTTTGGTGCAGCAGCAGCAGCAGCCACCATAGCAGTGATTGTACTACTTAATGTCCTTCCTGTGCTACAGACCTAGTCCATCAAACGGACCTTTAGTGCACCTTGTGTGTTTTTTTTTCCACCAACAGTATATACTACAACCTTATAGAAAGATTGCTATCTTTAGAGTGTTTGCCACTTCCAAGGGAACAGGGGAAGGGAAGGTGACCCGACCGGGCTGTAAGATGGGGACCATAATACAGTCCGCTGTGGGCGGTAACACTTAGCCTGTGTGTGCATGCACACGCTGACCCCATTGCAAGCCCCTCATCCAGACTCCAGACATTCTGCTTTGGTACCACGATCACGGCCCTCTCGTCTGAGACGAGACAGAAGAAACACAACATGAAATCCCCACAGGTTCTGACACCGTGCCGCTGCCTAGAAAGCTTTTCAGCACCAAAATCCAATAAGAAGAAGACAGCGTTGCAATGCGCTGTCATCACACCATTAAGGTCCATGACCAGAATGCAATTTGGTGAGTCCTGTCCACTAGACAAAAAACCTCTAACACCGTGTAGCGTTTCTCCACGGATTGTCCTCTTGGAAGTGGACTGTGTGAACACACACTGGATTAAGACCAAGATGCAATAAAGAGTCCATTTCACTCCTGAATCAGACCAAATCCAGCAGCACCATGCATGCTTGTATGTTCACCGTGTGTAGAGGATTACAGACATAGAAGGATTATCAATGTTTAAAACCCTCACACACTTTCACACGCTCAAACTGTGGATTGTTTCTCAGTGGAGTGGAGCGATCTCACAGTTCCTCTCCCCCTCTCTTATTAAAAGTCCCGCCATGAAGTTTATCCTGGCTGCTAGATCAATGTTTCCCACAAAAACTCCAAATGGCTCCTTTGAGGCGAGTCGTCACAGAGCTAATCGAACATAAAGCGGGCCTCAGCATCCAGAAACCTCTCTGAACCTTACTGCCCCCCCCTCCCCCCATTACTGACTGCCCTCCCCCTCTTACTAACAGGTACATTGTCCATTTTACATCAGTCCGTTACAACCCCCCTTACCCCAGACCCCCCCCCCCCCCCCCCACCCCCACACACACTAAGACCCCCACACACACACACACACACAACAAGCTCCGCCCCTCCCTTGTGAAGGTCTGTTTGTCGCCGAGTTCTACATATCTCGCTCTTGGCACACACTCTTTCCCCTTGACGTGGCCCTGCCCCCCTCCCCCTCTCCCGCAGGTGAGTGACGGCCCCATAAGTGCTCTGATGATAGCACTGGGGGTGTTAGCGTGACAGCTATCGAGTCGCTGACAGCCGCCGCGCGCCGCCAGAGGGCTAATGCTCCCGCCGCACGCCGCAGCCCGGCCGCGTCGGAGTCGCGTAGAGAGAGAGAGAGAGAGAGAGAGAGAGAGAGAGAGAGAGAGAGAGAGAGAGAGAGAGAGGGGAGAGAGAAACACAGGCAGAGGGAGAGGGAGAGGGAGAGAGAGGCAGACCGGGACAGACGATAGGCATCAGTCTGATCCAACCCACACTTCTGTCTTCGTCTCCCCCTTCTCATCATTCACGTCTCACTGCCACCCCCTTGCCAACCCATCACCATGGTAGCGACAGCCCAGTCACTTTGCAAACTGTTTGCCAAAGACTTTCAACTTAAAAAACACTACACTGCCTTTTGTTGGCCAAGAATCACAGGAAGACGCCATTCCTGCGGGGCGGCTAATAGATTGTGACTTGTGATGTCAGACCGTTCAGTCAGATAGTGTCGTGTTCCGGTTCGTGTTTAACTCGATTCAGCACATGTTGATACTTCCACTTCCACTTACGCCATCCCCAAAGTTTGCCTTCCTCTTGCCCACGGACCTGGGCTTGAGGGCCGATGGGGACAATGATATGATCTCTGATCGGACCGATCTTGCTCTTCGCCAATTTATATTATGATTGTGATATGATATAAGGATAGCTTTAGTCAGTAACTGAGACACCCAAGAACGCAGGTTGAGACATTGATATCCATTTAAACTCTGATTCACTAGCACCCAATGTAACAAGTTACACTTAACAGGTGCTGTACAGCGCCCCCTAAGGCATGGGATTAACAGTGCATACTGTTGACTATCCATTGCATACATAACAGATATAATCCACAATAAAGAAATAAGGCTATGAGAGAAGGTATATCTAATTATATGAGGCATTTCCTGCCAAGACACGAATAAACAGAAGCTTGAAAGCTGACACATAAAACTGCTACATCTAGAAATGAACGACTCCGTATCTTCTGACTAGATGGAATCATACACTGACCGAGTGTGACATGTTGGAGCAGGAAACGAGCACCAACTGAGAACACAAAACCTATCCCACGGAATAAACCTTGGGAGTCGATTGGCGGACTGCAGCGGTGTCGTAGTCAAAATACAGTCAGTGTGAGACCAGAAATAAACAGTTTAAGAGCGGCATCACAGAGTCGGTGCACTAGCTATTACCAGGGCAGAGCAGTGTTTCCCTGGCACCTGATCCTCAGGCAATAACTGCAGAGGGAAGAGCACTTTTCCACGGGACTGGTTTAGTTACAACATGATGGCTTTCCTTCCAGCAGAAGGGTCTGTGTGTCTGTTTCTCTGCAAGGTCTGAAGAGAGTCTTGAGAGCTTTAGCACTGCCACAGCCACATTGGATATTCCAATAACAGCATGCATGTTGCTGAGACAGGAACTGTTTGGATGCAGTTGGGTAAACAAAAAAAATCTAACCAAACTTTTGAATGGCTGCAGCCGAAACCAATCAGCAATTAGGATGGCTAACAATTGCAGATCAGAAAACTGCTAATATTATACCCAATTTCCCAGCAAAATAAAATATATAATAGTCATATATCAAATCTTAATCAATCAATATACCAAAATGATACGTTCGTAAACTCTTGAAATTTTGATTTTGTGTTGTAAATTGCTATAATTATGCTTATCATAATTATCTTTCTGTTCATATTGATCTCCCTGGCAGCCTCTCTGGGCTACGTATTCGTCTCTTTGAATGGCCTGACAGTGAGGCAGGAACCCATGAGCAGGGGATCGACCTCGCCCGCTCACAGACTGAGCAGGGGGAGGATGATTCCCAAGCTCCTCTCTCTGAAGCCACCAGGAATTTAAATGGATGGGATCCAAAAATTGCCCTTTTTTCTTTTTGCCGAGACTTTGAGAAAAGGAAGTCATGGAAGAGGAAACCAATTACAGGCTGTCAAGCCAGCTGCTGTCAAAATAGACCTGATCACCAGTCCAAACATGGCATGCACACACAGACACGCGCACACACACACACACACACACACACACACACACACACACACACACACACACACACACACACACACACAGTACACGTTTGCGCACACACCCACAAGTGGTTGCACGTACACATACATGCACACGCACATACCCACACGTGTCTGCCCAAAAACACACACACGCACACACACAAACACACACGTTTGTGAGCACAGACGCATACCGCAGTGCCGCCAGTGTATTGCAGCTGGCATGATAAAGATACCATCATGCTGACGTTTCGTGGTTCCGGTTATCTAACCTTGTTCTCTCTCCTCGTAACGCTGTGCGTCCTGAGTCCCTCACTGCACGCCTCCAGATCAATCTCCACTAGGATCCATGTCTCACTAGTGGGGTCATGACACGCCTGGGTTCCTGTTCCCAGCAGAACCGGGGAACCAGCAGTGGCCAGATTAAGGGGTCCTGGCTGTGTCTTTGTCTCTGGGCCCCTGGGCCATGACTGGGCCCCTGGGCCGTGACAGGGCTGTATTAGAAGCCTCCAGACTTCCACTACAAAACAACAGGGGCCAAGGTGTGCTTTTGTGTGGAATCGGCATCAGTAGGGCAATGTATCTTTTGCCTTATCATTTCTAATACATCTACATTTACATTGAGGGCATGTAGCAGACGCTTTTATCCAAAGCGACTTACAATAAGAACATTTGTCAGAAGAAAGAGAAACAATATACCGCTGTCGGTTCAGTAAGGATGTTCATAGAACCAAGTGCCAAGCACTAATAGTCTCTAGGTTAACCCATTTCCCGTATACAACAAAGATAGATAGGATAAGATGCTACACAATGTTCAGTGCTATTTTTTACGTCCCAGGACGTACAACATACAATAAGTGCTTTCAATAATATAATCGTCCATAGTTTAGGGTCCTGGGGTCTCATTTATAAAACTGTGCGTGGAATCGTTACTAAAAGTGTATGTGCGCCCAAAAGCCAAGGTTTGCATGAGCAAAAAAATATTCAGACTTATAAAACCCTGCGTACGCACACCTCTAAGCATCTTTGCTTTATAAATCACAGAGT